>NC_089838.1:3072006-3379506 GCF_035609145.1 Eleutherodactylus coqui
TAGATAGATAGATAGATAGATAGATAGATAGGAGATAGATAGGTAGATATGAGATAGATATGAGATAAATAGATAGATAGATGATAGATAGATAGATAGATAGATAGGAGAGAGATAGATAGATAGATAGGAGATAGATAGGTAGATATGAGATAGATATGAGATAAATAGATAGATGATAGATAGATAGATAGATAGATAGATAGATAGGAGATAGATAGATATGTTATAGATAGATAGATAGGAGATAGATAGATATGTTATAGATAGATAGATAGATAGATAGGAGATAGATAGATATGTTATAGATAGATAGATAGGAGATAGATATGAGATAGATAGATAGATAGATAGATAGATATGAGATAGATAGATATGAGATAGATAGATATATATTATGTAGTTGACTTTCAGCGCTCCCAGTTCGGTAGGGAATAAGCTGGGAAAAGGACAGTGACAAACGACTTGTTCCCGCCCCGGTTCGCCCCCTGTGAGTGGCGGGGTCCCTGTTTTTCTTCACATGCACGCTCAGCAGCACTTTAGAATTATCAGCTTGTGAAGATGCTCAGTAATTTATCATCTGCAGCAAAATAGAAAGAAAAAACAGCCAAACCCAATGCTGTTCATTGACTGGAAAAAGCCACAAATTCACAACATCCAGGATGGAAATACTATTCAAGCTGCAAGCTAAGTATACATTCTTTAGTAGTTTCTCTATGTCAAGTAGTTAAAGCCGCATATGGCACCATAGATGGGGATGCCCACTACTGAGACCCTAGAGATTAGGTGTATACAGGAACCTGGTTGCAAGTTCTTCATTTCCCTACAGCACTCCCAGAGGAGAACTGAAGCATTACATATCACTGAATGAACCTCCACTTCTAGCCCTGTTCCAGCATTGGGTCGCTTGGAATGGCTCTACCATGATGTCATTGCATGGGGTGACTGGCTCGTTTGAATAACTAAGTCAGTCTTCTGTGATGACGGTGAATGGAAAGATCACATGACCAAGTGTCGGAACCAAGCTTAAGGTACAGACTCAGACACTGATGGATCGAGTAAATATTTCGGCTCCCCCCTGTAAGACATTTTTTTTGTCAACTGTCTTGGGAATTTTGGTAACAATCCGTTCCCTTGCAGCTGTATATTCTGCATAGTAAGACTGAGGGCGGCTTCACACGGATGTATTTGTGCGCAATACACAGAGAATACAAACCATTGATTTCAGTGCGCTCCTTCTGATTTCCCTCTTTTGCACTTACATTTTTTGCACGTGGAAAAACTTCAGCGTTCTGTATCTTTGTGCGCATTTGTGGATGAAGCATCTCCGTAGAAGAGCCAAATGCACGCTCAATGCACCTGCAAATACGCAATATGTTACGCAATTCCATGAAAAAAGAACACACCTGGAACTCATTAGGCTAAATAGCCTTTTAGTGTGGGGCCAGGTAGTGTTCCGCGCACAAAAAAACCTGCCTGCGTGCACAAAAAGTACAGTAAAGTGCACTGATATGCACTTAAATCTACCTAGTCCATAGCGCAAATATGGTGCGCTGAAGCACACGCAATTCTGCATGCATTCGTGTGAAGGCCCCCTGATTGGACACTGACAGCAAACAGAGATCTTGAAAAAGACAAGCGGACACAGAGTATATGAGAATGTTGCAGAACTCTTGATTGCACAGTGACTGAGGAGGACCCCTTTAAGGACAGGCATTTACTGGAGGATTCGGAGTTTCCTCAGCTGGACTTGCATCCATCCACGGGAAAGTCAACATTCTCAGTCCATACATTTCCCGTGACGGCGCTAATCCTTCAGCGTTTCGCTTTATTAATAGCATCTTTATACCGAGGCTGACAGCTCTGGCAGCAGCAGGATTAATTCGGCAGAAATGATACATGGTGCAGATGGATGGTGCGGCCCGCATTGTCTCAGATCACAGAAGGGAGAGAAGGAACCAGCAGAATTACAGGAAACATTGATCACTTCTATGGCCAGAAAAATGTGTGATCTTATTGATAAGAAAGGGCACCATTACCCTTTACAGACAGATGTAGCAGAGCCGAGCTGCTAATAAGCAGAAAAGAGTAAAACGAACTCCAGATTTGAAATCAGCATATTCAAATTATACTAAAACAAGTGTTCATATAAATGCAACAAAAAATGTGTTGGCCAGTGTAATCCATCATGCTTGAAACAGTTGAAACGCTATGTTATTCTTCATGGGTGCAATGATAAATAGAAGATTGATAGATAGATAGATAGATAGATAGATAGATAGATAGATAGATAGATGGATAGCATAGGCTTGCTGTCAGAAGTCGCTGGGGTCACGGTGGCAACCCGGCCCCTGCCCTGAGGCGGCCCAGAGGCCGGCCTCCGCAATATACATATGCACATTCAGTGCACTACTGGCTGGTCACTCTGCAGTACCGCACAGATCACGCAGCAAACAGTGCGGCCAGCCTGAGAGGAAGCAGAGAAGAGCAGAGGGGAGGAGGACGGTGGCCTCCACACAGGCCGGTAGGGCACAGTGATGATGTCATCAAGTACTGCCCCTGTGTCCTGCTGGACGGCATCTGCTGTGTCTGCCTGCCCTGCTGCTACCACATGGAGGAGAAGTGGTCTGGGCCCCGGGGTATGTATATATATATATATATATATATATATATATATATATATATATATATATATATATATAGTTTGTGTGCATATATTTATATACATATAGTGTGTATGTATATATCATATCTATCTTTTTACCACTAATAGCGCGGTGTCCCGAGCGCCGTACTAACCACGGTACAACACTCCCATTGATTTTAATGAGGTTACTCAAACCTGCACTCGAACGCGGTGTAACTAACGACGCGATCTTCAAGAGCTGTCTGTTCTATTTTTGTGTTTTCATGTTTTTTAATGCACCTCCTCACCCATCACAATGATGGGGTGCATTAAAAAGCGAGGTTAAATGCTGTACCATGCGTTCAAAAACGCTGCTCGAAATTCTGGTAAAAATGTCACGATTTCTAGCTGCGTTTTCTGAGCGCACATGTGAGAGCGGCCTTAGGGGGGGGGGGGGTCACACGGGGCAGAATTGCTGCAGAATTTCTGTGCAGACTTTCTGAGCGGAAATTCCGCCTGTAATTTTTATCCCAGGACAAAGCATATGCAAAAATCTCGTCCACACTCTGCGGCCAGTCCATTGCAGCCAAGGTGTGCTGAAATTGACATGCCGCGTGGAAATCAATGCCGCGGCGTGTCAATTGTATCGCCGTTTCCACGGCGGCCTCTGTCCTATGTATGGGGAGAGATGCCCGCAGAAGAATACAGGCGGCGAAGCTGCATTTCTGCTGCAGAAATCTTGCGGTATTTCCATGTGGTCATTAAGCGAAATTTCCACGAGATTTCGGGCCCGTGTGACCGCAGCCTTAGGGTGTGTTCATGTTTTTGTTGTACTTTAGAACCACAATTAAGAAAAACACATGAAAAAACTGCATGCGGTAATTAATCACATACTTTATTAGGAAACTGCAGACACAATTAATATATACAATTATATACAGTAAATACAGGGAGATGTATAACTTATACGAGAGAGAGAGAGAGAGAGATGTGATAGATAGACAGGAGATAGATAGATAGATAGATAGATAGGAGATAGATAGATGATAGATAGATAGATAGATAGATAGATAGATAGATAGATATGAGATAGATAGTTAGATAGATAGATAGATAGATAGATAGATAGATAGGAGATAGATAGATGATAGATAGATAAATAGATAGATATGAGAGAGATAGATAGATAGATAGATAGATAGATAGATAGATAGATAGGAGATAGATAGATAGATAGATAGGTAGATATGAGATAGATAGATAGATAGATAGATAGGAGATAGATAGATAGATAGATAGGAGATAGATAGATAGATAGATAGATAGATAGATAGATAGATAGATAGATAGGAGATAGATAGATAGATAGATAGGAGAGAGATAGATAGATAGATAGATAGATAGGAGATAGATAGATAGATAGATAGATAGATAGATAGATAGATAGATAGATAGGAGATAGATAGATAGGAGATAGATAGATATGAGATAGATAGATAGATAGATAGATAGATAGATAGATAGATAGATAGATAGGAGATAGATAGGAGATAGATAGATAGATAGATAGATAGATAGATAGATAGGAGATAGATAGATAGTAGATAGATAAATAGATAGGAGATAGATAGATAGGAGATAGATAGATAGATAGATAGATAGCTATGAGAGATAGATAGCTATGAGAGATAGATAGATAGATAGATAGATAGGAGATAGATAGATAGATAGATAGATAGGAGATAGATAGGAGATAGATAGATAGGAGATAGATAGATAGATAGATAGATAGGAGATAGATAGATAGTAGATAGATAAATAGATAGGAGATAGATAGATAGGAGATAGATAGATAGATAGATAGCTATGAGAGATAGATAGCTATGAGAGATAGATAGATAGATAGATAGATAGATAGGAGATAGATAGATAGATAGATAGATAGATAGATAGATAGGAGATAGATAGGAGATAGATAGATAGATAGATAGATAGGAGATAGATAGGAGATAGATAGATAGATAGATAGATATGAGATAGATAGATAGGAGATAGATAGATATGAGATAGATAGGAGATAGATAGATAGATAGATAGATAGTAGATAGATAAATAGATAGGAGATAGATAGATAGATAGATAGATAGCTATGAGAGATAGATAGCTATGAGAGATAGATAGATAGATAGATAGATAGATAGATAGATAGATAGATTGGACAAATTACCCCCCAATTTTTTTTTTTTCTGTAATTTGCTGCTGCCCAACTATGTTAACTTTGGTATTTGCCAGTAATAAAGGCCTTACATTGAGGTCTATGATTGCGTACGACTTGTGACCATATTCCTGGAGGTTTGGGTGTTTGGTGGCAGCTTGTTGCGGTCATGTTGTGCTATACAACGCCTTTGACAGCTATTAGATACAATTTCACTATGCTACATTACGGTCTTCAGATTTCGCAGCCAATCTCGCTGTGTAGCCCTACCCTAAGTCCGTATTTCCGTGGGCGAGTTCCATAAGACGGCGGTACGTAAGGCCCTCGCTGGGGAGAATTACACCCAATCAATGTGTTTATTCACATAAGCAGCGTTCCTTTTTTTGGGTGATTCTATTGACTAAGTTTCATGCGAACGCGATACAAGTTTTCTTTTTCAACTATTGAAAGAATATGAGAAACGCTCGTGAAAATCGCATTTGTAGAGAGGCACACAACGTATCGCAATCATGGGGAACATCGCGAGTTTAAAGGTCTATTTTTTCATACCGATATCGCACTCACTTGTGTAAATACGTCCCAAGATTGTTTTAGCATTAGCATATTGTGGCCACATTTATCATAGATGCCAGTCAGGGCGCCTGCGGTCAGGCCAGGGCACTTGTCCGTATTACGGAAGCATCAATGCGCTAGTAATCCGCTCGTGTGAAACCAGCCTGATGGAAAGTGGCTAGGTTTTAGTATCTAAAGGTCTCCTTCCAGAATCCCAGCACTGTGCTGCCCATTAGGGTATATTCGGACTTACAGGAGCATTCATGTCACTTGTTTTTGCCATGACTACTACAAAGCCGCAGCAAAAGGCCAGATTTTCGCCATGCAGAAATCGTAGTAAGAAAAGACACAACATAACCGCTATGTCTGACTTTACCCTTAAAGGAAGTTATTCTGTGTCCACCGTACAGAATATGTCCACACCTTAAGCCTCAAGATATGGTGTTACTGTTCCACGTTCACAGATCCTACGCACATGGTAGGTAGGGATGTTACAGAATGTTTTATTGTACATTTGATGCTCTGCTGTGTCAGTTTCTTGTAAAGTACTGTGACTTTTTACAAGGGAGGGAAAGAGGAACAGAGCTGAGAAGAAGAGATAGGAAGTTAGTCTGTGCAGCAATGCTGCAGAATGAGGAGCTGGGGATACTCCCCTTTGTATGTGCAGCAATGCTGCAGAATGAGGAGCTGTGGATGCTCCCTTTAGTCTATGCAGCAATGCTGCAGAATGAGGAGCTAGGGATGCTCCCTTTAGTCTATGCAGCAATGCTGCAGAATGAGGAGCTGGGGATACTCCCCTTTGTATGTGCAGCAATGCTGCAGAATGAGGAGCTGGGGATGCTCCCCTTAGTCTATGCAGCAATGCTGCAGAATGAGGAGCTGGGGATACTCCCCTTAGTCTGTGCAGCAATGCTGCAGAATGAGGAGCTGGGGATATTCCTCTGAGGGCTCAGTCAGACTAGCCGATATTCGTGCGTTTTTCTGTGTGGAAAAAAAAAGCACTGCGTGCGGAGAAAAACCCGCATGACCACGTCCATTGCCACCCAAATGTTCTATCTTTTGTAGGTGAGAATTGTTTTTCCGCGAACGCAGTGCCTTTTTCTTTCCGTGCAGAAAAGTGTGCAAATATCCGCTCGTCTGACTGAGCCCTGAATATGTGCAGCCGTGCTGTGGAGTGAAGAACCAGGGATACTCCTAGATGAAACAGACTTTTTATTTGGATAAAGGGTGAGCTGAATACAAGCATTGGAGAGGCTCCTGCCCCCTCATTCCCTTCCACGCTTTAACCCTTTCCAATCCACTGTCTGACGTCTAAAGACATTATGATTTGAGGCTGTACAGCTCCAATGTTGAAAGACATCCGTCCGGGCTCTCTTACTGTATATTGCCAGCCTCTCCGCTGTCGGAGCCTATCCAACGTGTCACCTCATGCAGTACTGGCTTTAGCCAGCAGATAGCACCGTTGTATAACAGCAGAAAAAGAGTGAGCCCCCTTGGAAAACCAAGGTACAAATTGGATTCGAAAGGGTTAACCCAAGAAGGTTAAAGTGATACAGGGCTGCCCAAGACTACATTACTGGTGACTGGGTAAGGACTTTTGAGAAGTCCATTACAGGGGTAAAGAGGACTTAGGTTGAAACCACAGTTATCAGGTAAGGATTTTGAGAAACCAGATATACGGCTACTGGACTTGTAATGCAATATTGCTAACATGCATCCTCTGTAACACCCTGTCTTATATAAATTGTTGCCCCCAAAGAGGCACTAGGTCTTATTTTTGGGGGAGGTCTTAGCAGGTGGGACCTGGACCGAGCCTGATAGGTAATGTATTTTTTTATGTAGTGTAACTAGGGCTTATTTGCGGGGCAGGGTTTATATTTCAAGCCTCCCCAAAAATTAGACTAAGGCCTATTTTCAGGTAGGTCTTATTTTTGGGAAACAAGGTAGCCGCCTGTTACATTTTTGTGAGTCAGCCCGCAACGGGACTGTTTATCTGTTTTCTTCTTACATTTCAATAGAGTTTGTTATTGGAAGCATACATATCAGCTCTCGCACCATATATGAGCTATTGCCAACACCATCCCAGATCACCGGGGAAACCCCGAGCCAGATACCAGGACGCCCTCATATGAAAACGACCATTATGTGCATATTTTGATTATTTCGTCGCTCGATGTCCCTTTATAACCTCTAGATGAGAAAACACTGAGATCATCTCTTGGTTGGACTTCCCGGCAGCGCGGACGGCTCTCCATCTGATCAATTCATCAAATCAGACACATGAGAGCTCCAGATAAGACCGCAGGAATTGGCGCTGGCCATCCAGCTCTCGGCTACGGTCTCCGTGACCTCCGAAGTTTAATTACCTACCTTTTATAGCTGCTCCTCCTCACCTACAGTGGAGCTCCGGAAGCTTCTCGTGCTTCACCTCCATCTTCATTCTCATTCGCTTGTACGAACCATTTATCGTACATTCCTTCTAGATAGCAAAGGGGATGGGGCCAAGCAGGACGGAGCCGCCTCTCTCTAAGGGCCCATATGATTTATACCCTATTGAACACGACACTGGAGATACAGCACAATTTATGTGAAACTGCCAACATACATTGATGGCCACTTTATTAGAGACCCTGGCCCTCTAATGATTGGAGGTTTCCTGTATGCAAATTCTCCCCATGACCCTGGAGTGCAGCATTACATCACATGACAAGTTTTCCATTGATTAGTTTCAGTGTGAATCACTGGCATAACTATTGGGGTCGCAATTGTATGGGGAGCAATCTGTGTGAGAGGGCGGCGTGGGGAGTAGTCTCTGTGAGAGGGTGGCATGGGGAGCCATTTGTGTGAGGGTGGCTTGGGCAGCAGTCTGTGAGAGAGGGTGGCATTGGGAGCAGTCTGTGTGAGAGGGCGATATGGGAAGCAGTCTGTGTGAGAGGGTGGCATGGGGAGCAGTCTGTGAAGGGCGGTATGGGAAGCAGTCTGTGTGAGGGGGCAGCATGGGGAGCAGTCTGTGTGAGAGGGCAGTATGGGGAGCAGCCTGTGTGAGAGGGCAGCATGGGGAACAGTCTGTGTGAGATAGCAGTATGAGGAGCAGTCTGTGTGAGAGAGTGGCATGGGGAGCAGTCTGTGTCAGGGTGGCATGGGCAGCAGTCTGTGTGAAAGGGTGGCATGGGGAGCAGTCAGTGAGAGAGGGCGGCATGGGGAGCAGTCTGTGTGAGAGCGCAGTATGGGGAGCAGTCTGTGTGAGAGGGCAGCTTGGGGAACAGTCTGTGTGAGATAGCAGTATGAGGAGCAGTCTGTGTGAGAGAGCAGCATGGGGAGCAGTCTGTGTCAGGATGGCATGGGCAGCAGTCTATGTGAAAGGGTGGCATGGGGAGCAGTCTGTGTGAGAGGGCAGCATGGGGAGCAGTCTGTGAAAGAGGGTGGCATGGGGAGCAGTCTGTGAAAGAGGGTGGCATGGGGAGCAGTCTGTGTGAAAGGGCAGCATGGGGAGCAGTCTGTGAAAGAGGGTGGCATGGGGAGCAGTCTGTGAAAGAGGGTGGCATGGGGAGCAGTCTGTGTGAAAGGGTGGCATGGGGAGCAGTCTGTGAGAGAGGGTGGCATGGGGAGCAGTCTGTGTGAGAGCACAGCATGGGAAGCAGTCTGTTTGAGGGGGCAGCATGGGGAGCAGTCTGTGTGAGAGGGCAGTATGGGGAGCAGTCTGTGTGAGAGGGCAGCATGAGGAACAGTCTGTGTGAGATAGCTGTATGAGGAGCAGTCTGTGTGAGAGAGCGGCATGGGGAGCAGTCTGTGTCAGGGTGGCATGGGCAGCAGTCTGTGTGAAAGGGTGGCATGGGGAGCAGTCTCTGTGAAAGGGTGGCATGGGAAGCAGTCTGTTTGAGGGGGCAGAATGGGGAGCAGTCTGTTTGAGGGGGCAGCATGGGGAGCAGTCTGTTTGAGAGGGCAGCATGGGGAGCAGTCTGTGTGAGAGGGCAGCATGAGGAACAGTCTGTGTGAGATAGCAGTATGAGGAGCAGTCTGTGTGAGAGAGCGGCATGGGGAGCAGTCTGTGTCAGGGTGGCATGGGCAGCAGTCTGTGTGAAAGGGTGGCATGGGGAGCAGTCTGTGTGAAAGGGTGGCATGGGGAGCAGTCTGTAAGAGAGGGTGGCATGGGCAGTCGTCTGTGTGAGAGGGCGGCATGGGGAGTAGTTTGTGTGAGAGGGCGGCATGGGAAGCAGTCAGTGAGGGAGGGTGGTATGGGGAACAGTCTGTGTGAGAGGGCGGCATAGGGAGTAGTCTGTGTGAGAGGACGGCATGGGGAGCAGTCTGTGTGAGAGGGCAGCATGGGAGCAATCTGTGAGAGAGGGTGGTATGTGGAGCAGTCTGTGTGAAGGGGCGGCATGGGGAGCAGTCTGTATGAGAGGGCGGCATACAGAACAGTCTGTGTGAGATAGCAGTATGGGGAGCAGTCTGTGTGAGAGGGCGTCATGTGGAACAATCTGTGAGAGAGGGTGGCATGGGGAGCAGTCTGTGAGAGAGGGTGGCATGGGGAGCAGTCTGTGAGATTTCTTATTAGAAGTTAAAGCTGATTTACATCATTAAAGGGGGAGCCCTTTAGCAGGAGCCTATCATGGTATGAAAGTTATCTTCTGTTGTCTTCAATGTGTATATACAGTATATTTTTCGCTTTTTGTAGGGGAAACAAAGCATGTCTCAAGGCTTGTGCTGCATTCATGAGTCGCTTTATTTATAGTGGAATGGACCGTATACTGAGAATGGCGTGATTGAGGAAAAATATCCAGAAAACGGTTATTTCTGTGGAGAGAAGCAACTCATCACCTAAAGGGGTCAGAGGAGGATGTCAGGAATTGTTCTGATAAACAGGCGCTGCACAGTCGAGGAAACTGCAGCTGATTTTAATACTGGAGCTCCAACTAACATGTCCGAACCCAAAACTCGCCATTCCTCCGCACGGATGGGCATTAACAGCAGGCGACCAGTTCCAGCAACATTGTGTCTAAGAAAAACAGAAAGACGAGACTCTGGGGGGCAAAAGAGCACAAAACTTGTATCACTAAGCAGCGGAGAAACATCTCCTGGTCAGATGGAGCCAGACTTCTGTTGCTGATAGGAGGTCAGAATTTTGCACAAGCAGCATGAATGGCTGACCCCTTCCTGTCAGCTGTCAGGACATGTCAGCACCGCCATCTAATCTGCTGCAACTACAGGAAGCTTCCTGTCCGCAGGGGCCGATATTCCTGCAGAACCATTTCATCACCGAGTGGGATCTACGCCAAGATGCTGCCTATATATTTTTTTTATAAAGGCCAAAGGAGACCCAACGCTTCACTAGATGGGGGTCTCTAATAAAGTGGCCATTCTGTGTACATATTTGAGAAGCACTGCTAAAGTTATCTCATCCCTTCTGGGACTCAGGAGTATCTGCCGAGCCCCTCTTAAGAGACGGTACAGGAAGACAGTGTGGCATTGATTGTCTGAGACATAATGCAGCGTTTATGCACTTAGCAGAGATGATGCCTTACCTCCCCGCTCCGCGTCTATTGTGCCCTTGTCAGCACTTTATAAAAAAATAAGTGATTATTATGAAGAGGCGGAAAGCCAGGAAGAGAAAAAAATAATACGGCGCACAGAAAAAAAAGCGATTTTATCTCTGCCGTCTGTAGACTAATGCAGCAGAAAAAAGAAATTACTAGAGGTAAAAAAATCGCAGTCCGTAATGGAAAACAATCAAGAAATCAGAAGAGCGATGGCGGCTTAGTGACGAGCGCAGACCGCCGCGAACGAACCGAGATGTTCTACAAGGTGTAACTATAAGATAAAGGCGTAACAGATGGAAGCTCAGGATGCTCCCGGAATGTTGTGTAAGGTAACAAGCTATCTTCGTATCATGGCCCCTCGGTCAGTTAGAGGACCCATTAACCCTTTGCAATCCATTGCCTGACGTCTGAAGACATTCTGATTGAAGGCTGTACAGCTCCAATGTCAGAAGACGTCCAACAGGGTATTCTTACTTTATATTACTGGCGGCTCTGTTGTCGGGGGCCTCTCCAGCATGTCCCATACCGCAGTACTGGCTCTAGACAGCAGATGGCTCCATTGTGAAATGGCAGAAAAAGAAAGCCCCCTAAAAAACCCTGAATACAAAATTGGATTGCAAAGGGTTAAAGTTATAAGTCCTCCTTAACCCCTTAGTGACGCGGCCTATTTTGGCGTTGAGGACCAAACGATTTTTGGTATTTTTTCATCTCCATTTTTCAAGAGCCACAACTTTTTTATTTTTCCATCGACGCGGCCGTATGAGGGCTTGTTTATTGTGGGGCGAACTGTAGTTTTTATTGGTACCATTTTTGGGTACATGGACTATATTATAAAACTTTTATTATTTTTTTTATGATAGTAGGGAGAGAAAACGCATCAACTCTGCCATAGATTTTTTTTAAAGCGTTAATAATGCAGCATAAATGACACAATGCATTTTTTTCTGCGGGTCGGCACGGTTACAGCAATACCAAAATGCTTATATTTTTTTTAGGTTTTTCCACTTTTCCACAATAAAAACCCTTTTTTTGGAAATTATTATTTTTCTCTAAGCTCACTGCATTCAACGTGCTATAACCTTTTTATTTTTCCATGGACGGAGCTCTGTGAGGGCTTATTTTTTGCGAGACGAGCTGTAGGTTTTATTGGTAACATTTTGGGGTACACATGTTTTTTTTATCACTTTTATTGCATTTTTTGGGAGGCAATGTTCAATTTATTGTACGTGTCGTTACGGACGCGTCGATACCAAATATGGTGGATTTTTAATTTTTTAAATTTTTTTTAATGCTAATATGAGAAAAAGCATAAAAAAGGGTTTTTTAACATTTTTATTGTTTGTACTTTATTTTTCTCTTATTTTTACACCATCTGTGTACCTCTGAGGGACTTACACAGCAGGACTGCAGATCGCTACGATAAGGCTTGGCAGGACTTCTCTCCTGCCATCCCTTATCGCTTACTATAGCGATCACAGGCTATGGCAATACAGGACACCAGTATCTGGCGTCCTGTTGCCATAGCAACCAGCCGGGCTCTAGCGATGACATTGCGAGAGCCGGCTGGAGACACAGAGGGAGTGAGCTCCCTCTGTGAACCCTTTTCCTGCCGCAATCTCCTTAGATCGCGTCAGGGAAGGGGTTAACGGCGGGTGGGTGCATCTCCGATGCCCCTCGCTGTCGCAGCAAGAGGCCGGCTACTAGTGACAGCCGACTCCTGCTGCGATCTCGTGCTATCCCTATGACGTAAGGGTACTCCGCTCCCATGATGTACCCTTACGTCATGGAGAGGAAAGGGGTTAAAGGGGTTGTCTTGTAATAGTATAAAATTGCATAAAACCCGTCCTAGGATGGGAGAATTCATGCAGAGCTGGGTGCAGGATGTTAGGTGAGGCGGAGCCTGACCGGAGAATTTATATACAACCCAAAGAGGAAACAGCGTGTGGAGCAATGCCTAACACTGCACTATTTGGGATATTCGGCCTAAAGTTCTGTTTGTGCGGAGTCACTAAAGAAAATGGGAAAGCCTTACGCCGTAGTGTATCTCCAAAGTCTGACAACTGAGTCTTTGTGAGCCCCTGGTTCTTAAAGGTTTCCCTAGCACACACCTTCCCCCGCCCTCTCTGAGGTCAGGGAGGGGTGGGGGGAAGAGGCATTGTTACCTGGAAAAACCATAATTCCCCATTTTGGCCATATCTCCACGGGAGATACACTGATCTGGAATATATGCCTGGCATATTTCTGGTCATGATTTTATCTATTCAGCAATATCAAGCATAACACATAAATTTTAACCAGTTACGCCATTTGGGGCTGACCAGGGGCCTGTACTGCAACATGTGTAGATGCGTTTCATTCAGCTGGCCCACCCGATTCCAAAAATATAATTCATATCAGGCTAGGACCTTCACATGACTAATAACCCTTATTAAGAGATTTCCCTTAATACAAATTTTGGAGCTAGGGAGTCTGTGGGAACCATCCGAGGTGTCACACCTCCCTAACAGGGGGTAATTAACATCCTTCTGTCACTGCCTTAACTTTATGGCTGTTAAAGACAGCGAGTGTGGACCTACTGAGTCAACCTACTGGTTTGGCTTGGTCTAGTCTTGGAATAGTGGTAGCTGACACCTGGTGGTCTGAGGCATCGGTACAAGGTGGTATGCAACAGACCGACCTATGAGCAATGTCACATGGAAAATCTTGTGCTTTGCTAGTCAGGGAGATGGAGAACCCCTGCATAAAAGCAGTGTAAGCATCCCTACAATCTACTACTGATGACCTGTCTTGAGGATAGGCCATCAATAGTTCACAACTGGGCAACTGTTTATCACCTATTGAGTTATGGAAACATTGTAGCTTGGCGCTTGACTATTTCTCTCCTCAAGACCACCCCTGGCCATTGCATTCAAGAGGTGGTCAGGGCCAAACACTAAACTCCTTAAACTCCACAGCAAAACTTGAAGTGGGCCCCCTGTTCAGTATCTGTCCCACTTAGCCCACCCGCTTAACCTTTATCCCCCAAACATTCAGTTGACAGTTTTTTTTAAAGGAACGTTTATTTAGCCAAAATAGACAAATAAACCGAAACAGCCGACATCATAAAGAGCGCGCACCTTGCTGATACATCACAGTACAGGAGAACTGGGAAAAAAAGACTAAAGTGAAAACACTGAGTGTCTCTCATATTCATGTGCATTTCTCCTAAAACATAGTACCTGTTCATTTTCACATTTATTTATCAGCTACCCATAATGGAACAAACCCAAACCAGGGAGAGCTCCCAGCCCCGGAGCCCCAAAACACCAGGAGAAGAAGAAAAAAAGAACAAGACAAAACAAACAAAAAAAGGGACAAAAAATAGAGAGAAGACCCCCCTCCCCAAAACTTTAACCCTTCCCCCTAAACAACAACCCTGCGCGACTCTTAAAGAAAAAAAGAATTAGCTTAAACAGTAGATCGGTTCCAGCGGGTATCCCTCACCATATCCATTCCCAACATCTAGACAGGCATCTCTGCTGCTGTTGCCAGACAGTTCATCCAGTGCCCCCCATAACTTTGTCAAACTTCTCAGGACATCCCCTGGCCATATAAGTCAGTGTATACATTGGAAGCACAGAGTTCTCCACCCGGATCCATGCGTTTCTGGTCGGCCTACCAGGGTGCTTCCAATTCAACAAAATCACCTTCTTAGTATAGAAAAACAGTAGCTTATATAAGGTGCGGGCTGCGGCTGCCACTGGTAAGTCTCCAACAAGTCCAAAGAGGCACACCCCAGGGTGCATGATCCTCGGGGCCCCCAGGTGAGATTTCATAAATACAAGAATGTCCCCCCAGTAGTCTCGCATGACACCGCAGTCCCAGAACATGTGCATGATGGTCCCATCAGCAATTAAGCATCGGGGACAGGTCGCTGAGGGGAGCAGACCCATTACATGTAGCCTGGGGTGTAGTATATACGGTGAAGGAACTTCACCTGGATAAGCCTATCTCTAGCACTAATTAAAGGAGGACCAGAGCTCGCCAATATGTCTTCACTCTCCTCCGCTAACAGATCAGGAATGTCAATGACCCACTTCTGGGTCGCCCTTTCCCTCAATGGGGCAAGACACTGCACCAAGTGGGCATAGAAACTGGACAGTGGTCTTACTAGGTTGCACATTTGTGCCAAGCCTTCCAGCTGAGTCAGGGACAGCGGTATGGACAGGCCCAGAAACTGAGCCCTGATCACATGTCGTAGCTGGTAATATCTGTAATGGGAGTGCTCAGGCAGGTTGTAGATTATCTGCAGCTGGAGGAAAGTGCAGAAAGTGTCCATAGTGACTGTCAGACAGGACATTAATACCACGAGCTCTCCAGAATGTAAAGCGCTGCAGGTGCCGCAAGTGTGGATTATCCCACAAAGGAGTATGTGGGGACCATGTGACTTGTTATGCTTGACAAAGATCTGAGGATCGAAACGTCGCTTTCATTGTATTGAGGAATAAAGATGATTCTTATTTAAAAGAAACAACTCCTGAGTGCTGGCCTGGCTACATCTATACGGATTACTGCTTTTCTGATCCTAGGGTCTGGATCACCAACTGGGATCGTGCACCATTGGCTGCTATATGCCTGGATTTAAATCAATTGGTAGTGCTGCTTCTCCTACCTAATTCTTTCTGTTCCACTACAGGGGTCAGCTGCAAGGCCTGGTGTCATATTTTAAGTGTTACCAGCATGAGGGCAGGTAAGGGGGTCAATAGGAGAGTAGTGGCCACGTATCAGCAGACCCCTCAATCCCGGGGCGGAGCATGCCATCCTGCACTCCAGTCCCACCACCGGATTGTAATCCGATGAAGTCAGCCACCACCCAGCATACACCAGCTGGCTGGCCAGATAGTAGTAGTAGAAGTGGGGTAAGGCTAATCCTCCCCAGCTCACCGGGAGGCACAAGGTCTCCAATTTAATCCTGGGGGTGGAGCCTATCCACGGGATACGCAGTACAATCCCACGAAGTGTGGCAAAGAATCTGGTTGGGACCAGGACAGGGGAGTTATGCAGGACGTACAAAAATTTTGGTAGTAGCTTCATCTTTAACAAATTGACTCTGCCCACCAGAGTGAGCGGGAGAGAGGCCCAACGCGTCGCCATTCCCTCAGCCCATTTAAGGAGGGGAGCTAAATTAAGGTCAAAGAATATAGAAGCCCTCACCGACACTCTTATACCCAAATAGGTTGTCTGAGCTGTCCAGCTTAGTGGGGCGGGCAAAGGGAGCTCAGCCGCCGCAGAGTCTATCGCAATTAAGTGGGTTTTGTCCCAATTGACCCGAATACCAGAATATAGGCCAAGTGTGTCAAAAATGGCGAGTGCAGAATCAAGAGAGGATTCTGGATCCTGGAGGAAGAGGAGGCTGTCATCAGCATATAGTGCTATGCACTCTTCATAATTGTGAAGTTTAAATCCCTTTATTAACGGTGAGGTCCGGACTCGAATTGCAAAGGGCTCAACAGCAAGGGCAAACAGGGCAGGGGACAGGGGGCAACCCTGTCGTGTGCCTCTACCGAGGGGGAACTGGGCAGAAACATGGACATTGGTTTTAATACTGGCTACTGGGGAGTCATATAGGATCTTTACCCACCTAATAAATGCTGGCCCAAATCCAAGCCGTTGCATCACTGCCCACAAGTACCTCCACTCTACGGAGTCGAAGGCCTTTGCCTGGTCTATAACTACCAGGGTGCGCTTCCCACCGTTAGAGTGTTCATATGTCAGATGGTCAAAAAGCCGCCTTAGATTCATGTCTGTACTTTTGCCAGGCATGAAACCAGACTGGTCAGCGTGTATAATCTCATTAAGAACGGAGTTTATGCGCATCGCCAGTATTTTTGCCAAAATTTTAACGTCGTTATTAAGAAGCGAGATGGGCCGATGGAACCACAATCTGCGGGGTCTTTTCCAGCTTTACGAATCATGACAATTATGGCCTTGTGCATGGCGTCCAGCAGGGCACCATCTCGCAGGATAGAGTTACATAGCGCTAGAAGCCGGGGAGCCAGGAAATCCGCGTTCTTTTTATACCATTCCCCAGGGAGTCCATCCAACCCTGGCGATTTCCTATTGGGGAGGGACTTGATAGCATCCATTACCTCCTCTATACTCAAGCCCCCATCCAAATAAGTGGCACTACTTTGGCTCAGCGTAGGGAAGGTTATAACCTCAAGGTAGGCTGTTGGCTGTTCATCTGAGCAGCTAAGTTTGGAAGTATATAGGTTCCTATAGAAGTGGGCAAATGTTTGATTGACTAGTTTTGGGTTATCCACCAGTGCCCCGAAGCATCGCGCACCACCATGATTGGCGGCAACATCTGATCCTCCTTTGTTACATAGGCCAACAAATGACCATTCTTATCTCCCTGGTCAAAGATTCTGCAAATAAGACAGCGGCGGAGCCATTTGACCTTGGACCACACAGCAGGCATATGATCTACTTCTATTGGCAGTATGGCACTGACGGTGGGGATCCTAATTCAAGACAGCTGTGGCTCCTAGAAGTAGGACCATAAATATGGAAAAACAGAAGGGAAGTAGACCAGCTTCAATTAGATCTTTATCCAATGGATATAGAATGAAGAGGTAGTATAGGATGTATGCAGAAGGTGCCGCCTCTCTAAGTGACACGTCCGCATATAAGGGGGTGTATTTAAGGGCATCTCACAAAACGTGCACAAAAGTAACAGGCATCAACTGTGGTCAAAGGTTCGCACTTTCGAATTCCATTTGACCAATTAGCGGCTGCGCATATGTGGAGCAATATGGTTTAATACATTGGAGGGATGGCTAAAACGTGATGTGGACAGCCCTGTAGATGGACCACGGGGCCACGGGAGCGGTGAGAGAACAAACATTATGTATCAAAAATAGCTCATATAATATTAATATATGAAATATTGTGTTACTGTATCTTGTGGTCGTCATGACAACTGTGGAATCAATTCAAGATTTTCCTTCGTCTCAGATGAACAGAATATCGAAGTTGGAACGTCTCCACAGGAGAAGGCTGCAGTTTGACTTTTGTATATTTTTTCTCTTCTAAATGTTCTTCGCTATTCTGTTACCCCGAATGCCGATTCTTAATTTCACAAGATACAGTAAGCTCCTCCCATCAGAAAACACAGACA
The DNA here is from genome assembly GCF_035609145.1 of Eleutherodactylus coqui. Classification (NCBI taxonomy): domain Eukaryota; kingdom Metazoa; phylum Chordata; class Amphibia; order Anura; family Eleutherodactylidae; genus Eleutherodactylus; species Eleutherodactylus coqui. The sequence goes on from NC_089838.1 coordinate 3,090,096, forward strand.
TCTGTCTTTATCAAGAATCCTCAAAATTAGTATTTTTTTCCTGTCAACCCTGCCCTTTATTTTTTAGTGAGTGCAGCTCTGGAGTATAATACAGGATGTAACTCAGGAGCAGTACAGGATAAGTAATGTATGTACACAGTGACTCCTCCAGCAGAATAGTGAGTGCAGCTCTGGGGTATAATACAGGATGTAACTCAGGAGCAGTACAGGATAAGTAATGTATGTACACAGTGACTCCACCAGCAGAATAGTGAGTGCAGCTCTGGAGTATAATACAGGATGTAACTCAGGAGCAGTACAGGATAAGTAATGTATGTACACAGTGACTCCACCAGCAGAATAGTGAGTGCAGCTCTGGGGTATAATACAGGATGTAACTCAGGAGCAGTACAGGATAAGTAATGTATGTACACAGTGACTCCACCAGCAGAATAGTGAGTGCAGCTCTGCAGTATAATACAGGATGTAACTCAGGAGCAGTACAGGATAAGTAATGTACACAGTGACTCCACCAGCAGAATAGTGAGTGCAGCTCTGGGGTATAATACAGGGTGTAACTCAGGAGCAGTACAGGATAAGTAATGTATGTACACAGTGACTCCACCACCATATAGTGAGTACAGCTCTGGAGTATAATACAGGATGTAACTCAGGAGCAGTACAGGATAAGTAATGTATGTACACAGTGACTCCACCACCAGCAGAATAGTGAGTGCAGCTCTGGAGTATAATACAGGATGTAACTCAGGAGCAGTACAGGATAAGTAATGTATGTACACAGTGACTCCACCAGCAGAATAGTGAGTGCAGCTCTGGGGTATAATACAGGATGTAACTCAGGATCAGTACAGGATAAGTAATGTATGTACACAGTGACTCCACCAGCAGAATAGTGAGTGCAGCTCTGGAGTATAATACAGGATGTAACTCAGGATCAGTACAGGATAAGTAATGTATGTACACAGTGACTCCACCAGCAGAATAGTGAGTGCAGCTCTGGAGTATAATACAGGATGTAACTCAGGAGCAGTACAGGATAAGCAATGTCATGACTGTTGATGGTCATTCTGAGACAACATAATGTGATACACTTAAAATAAAGATAGAAGCTTTCTGCCTTTTTTCACTTCAGGCTGCGAGTAAAATAAACTTTTAATCAAAATAGTGAGCCCTGGCTTTGATCTGTCTCTCCGGTACTTGAATTTTGCATTCACTTTGTCCACCCCTCTAATAGACACAGAACATCTTCAAATTACAAGTCACTACAAAAAGAACCTTTTATCCAAACTGTGTTATTTCAGCATGAGAGAAGGGAAGACCGAGCCGCAAAAAGAGGCAGACGAGAACAAAATAATGGCCTATTTAGTAAAGTATCATCTCCACCATTTGGCACCAAATGACATATATATCATCTCTTGATTGTGGAGATTTCTTTTTCTTTCCACTGTGAAGAAAATTCCTTTGATATATAGAAATGTAAAAGATAACAATGGTGTAAAATGTAAAGAAAATATGAAATAACTGGAATGTGGCCACACAGCAAAGGCAGGATATCGAGAAAAGAAGGATAACTACAGCAGGTATGTGAAAGACAGTATGCCGGAGCGTGGAAGACCTTGATGGGGTATGTGGATAGATAATGGACTGGGAGTGCAGGCATTTGAGCAGCCGCAACATGACTAATTCAATGCCAACCCTATCTATCATGTTCCTGCCCCCCCCCCCCTTAACTTGTAAACATAACATTTCCTACTGTGACAACTCAGTATTTCTACAGCTTATATTTGTATGGTAAGTTGTCAATCACAGACAGTTAGCTCAGACATAGAGATGAGCGAGTACCACAATGCTCGGGTGCTCGTTACTCGAGCCGAACTTTCCGAAATGCTCAAGAGCTCGTTTCGAGTAACGAACCCCAATGAAGTTAATGGGAGAGTCCAGCATTTTTCAAGGTGACCAATGCTCCGCATAGGGGAGGTTGTGTGAATCACCTGAAAACATCAGAAAGTGATGGAAACACCACAGAAACAGATAGGGAACAGCAGGGGCAGCATGTGTGGATGCAACTGAAGCTCCCAGGTCGCACTATTAAGACAAATTGTGGGCAAGAGCCTGTCGGTCACCCCCCTAAAAATTTACTTGGGACAGACCATAATCAGCAAGGCACACGCGCTGGCACATCTTAGCTAAGCACCACACTACCTGCAACCAAGGACAATCACTGCCTGCGGGTGACACCGCTGCCTCTTCTGCTGGGTTACATGCTGGCATTACTGTCCAACCCCCCCGCACGACCCTGCGTCCACAGCGCACACCAAAGTGTCCCTGCGCAGCGTTCAGCTGCCCTCATGCCACACGCTCGTTTCATAGCCACACCACCCTCATGTCTATTTATAAGTGTTTCTGCGATGAGGAGGAACCGCAGGCACAGACTGCAGAGGGTTGGCAGGGACTGGCAGCAACCTTTTTGAAAGTGTGGGCGATAGCAAGTGTATAGGCGAACCCCTGAAACATTTCTGTAGTAAGAGTATAGACAGACCCCAGTAACGTTTCTGTAGCAAAAGTATAGGCAGACCCCTCAAACCATTCAGTAGAAAAGGTATAGGCGGACCCCAGTAACATTTCTGTAGCAAAAGTATAGGCGGACCCCAGCAACATTTCTGTAGCAAGAGTATAGGCAGACCCCTGTAACATTTCTGTAGGAAGAGTATAGGCGGACCCCAGTAACATTTCTGTAGGAAGAGTATAGGCAGACCCCAGTAACATTTCTGTAGGAAGAGTATAGGCGGACCCCTGAAACATTTCTGTAGCAAGAGTATAGGCGGACCCCAGTAACATTTCTGTAGCAAGAGTATAGGCGGACCCCTGTAACATTTCTGTAGCAAGAGTATAGGCGGACCCCAGTAACATTTCTGTAGGAAGAGTATAGGCGGACCCCTGAAACATTTCTGTAGCAAGAGTATAGGCGGACCCCAGTAACATTTCTGTAGCAAGAGTATAGGCGGACCCCTGTAACATTTCTGTAGCAAGAGTATAGGCAGACCCCAGTAACATTTCTGTAGCAAGAGTATAGGCGGACCCCAGTAACATTTCTGTAGCAAGAGTATAGGCGGACCCCTGAAACATTTCTGTAGCAAGAGTATAGGCGGACCCCTGTAACATTTCTGTCGGAAGAGTATAGGCAGACCCCAGTAACATTTCTGTAGCAAGAGTATAGGCGAACCCCTCAAACCTGTCTGTAGCAAGAGTATAGTTGGACCCTTCAAACATTTCTGTGGCAAGAGTATAGGCAAACCCCTGATACATTTCTGTAGCAAGAGTATGAGAAAGGCCAAGATGGCCAAAACGTCGCCTGTCTATATGTGATGGAGGAATAAAATCTTCTCTGTTGATTAGCACCACTGATGCTGCTGAAGTTTTTTCTTTATAGTGTAGCAAGAGCATAGGTGGACCCCTCAAACCTTTCTGTAGCAAGACTATAGGCGAACCCCTCAAACATTTCTGTGGCCAGAGTATAGGCGAACCCCTCAAACATTTCTGTGGCCAGAGTATTGGCGAACCCCTGAAACATTGGTGTACCAAGAGTATAGGCAGACCCCTGAAACATTTCTGTTGCAAGAGTAAAGGCGGACCCCTCAAACATTGGTGTACCAAAAGTATAGGCGAAGGCCAGAAAAATTACTTTGCTAAGAGTATAGGCAAATGCCTGAAAAATTGGTGTACCCCGAGGGCAGGTGAAACCCATAAACATAGATAGAGGTTGTTGTTGCTTAATTTGTAACAGAGCCTGGAGGCAGCCCTCTGAAAAAAATTGTTTTAACAGAGCCTTTTGGCCAACAGAAAAATTGGCAGTTCAGTGTGATGACATGCTGTTTTAGGAGGAGCGGCAAGATCCGAAAGGAGCGGCAAGATCCGAAAGGAACAGACCAAGCTAATTCTCCCCTTTTTTAGGGTGATAGAGGATGCATTTTTCTCCTGTTGCAGCGAAAAGATTCTTTAGATTCCGCTGCTTTCCGCTGGTGGAGAAGAGAAGTCTGGGGAAATCCAGCCTTTGTTCATCTTTATGAGTGTAAGCATGTCGGCACTGGCAGTTGACAGGCGGGTACGCTTATCCGTGATGATCCCCCCAGCAGCACTAAACACCCTCTCTGATAAGACGCTAGCGGCAACGCAGGCCAGCACCTCCAGGGCGTACAGCGCAGGTTTGTGCCACGTGTCCAGCTTTGACACCCAATAGTTGTATGGAGCAAAGACATCACGGAGGATGATGGTATGATCGGCTACGTACTCCCTCACCATCTTTTTACAGTGACTCAGCCTTGACTGGGAAGTGGTGACACAGTCAGGCTGGGGAGCCATAAAACTTGCAAAGGCCTTCAAGAGTGTTCCCCTGCCTGCGCTGGACATGCTGCCTGATCCCCGCGCCTCCCCTGCTAGTTGGCCCTCTGAACTATGTTATCGGACCACACTGGTACCGATCTGATGACCTTGTTGCCAGGTGCCAAATTGGTAGATATGTAAGCCTATGATGAGAAGATTTGCTAGCAATTATCTATCAATAGCATGAAATCACTCCATGTTATGTCAAGACACTTCTCTAGTGAGAATCTCAATGAAATTCTACTTTATTATCAACATTACCAACTCTTATACAGAAAGAAGAGGGCATATTCAAAAGTTAATTGTTACAAAGATTAGTGTTACACAGGTGACGAAGCTTATTGATCATAAGGCTTATTGACATCTACCAAATAGTCTCAAATCTCAATCAGGATATTGCTGCTGCATTAGACACCATTTCTGCTATACTTGTGTGTCTTCTCTGTTAACATAGCTTAGCCTTATTTAATTTGTCTGTTGACCAACTATTTTAAAATCCTAGTTACCGGCACTACAAAGCATAGGTTTTAGTCTTCTATTTAGGGGTCAATAGTCCAATACAAGGTAAGAAACATACACTTATTGCATTCTGAAACATAACACTTTATATTCCATGACAACTATGTCTTCTACTGCTAGCACTGTCAGATGGGAACTTTAGCATCAGTTTTTCCACCAGGGCCCTGTGGTATTGCATCACTCTCATACCCCTTTCCTCTTCGGGAAGGAGAGTGGAAAGGTTCTCCTTATACCGTGGGTTGAGAGGGGTGTACACCCAGTAATCCGTGTTGGCCAGAATGCGTCTAACGCGAGGGTCACGGGAAAGGCAGCCTAACAAGAATTCAGCCATGTGTGCCAGAGTCCCAGTACACAACACATCGCTGTCCTCATTAGGAGGGTGACTTTCATGATCCTCCTCCTCCTTCTCCTTCTCCTCCACCTGCTCTTCAGCCCATACATACTGAACAGATGAAAGGGAAGCAGCATGGGTACCCTCTGCAGTGTTGGCAGCAGTCTCTTCCCCTTCCTCCTCCTTCTCCTCATCCACCTCCTCCTCCTCCAAAACGCGCTGAGATATAGACATGAGGGTGGTCTGGCTATCAAGCGACATACTGTCATCCCCTATCTCCTGTTCTAACCGCAAAGCGTCTGCCTTTATGCTTAGTAGCGAACTTCTCAGCAGGCAAAGCAGCGGGATGGTAAAGCTAATTATGGCCGCATCTCCGCTCACCATTTGTGTAGACTGCTCAAAGCTTCCGAGGACCTGACAGATGTCTGTCATCCATGCCCACTCCTCTGTGAAGAACTGCAGAGGCTGACTACCACTTCACCGGCCATGTTGCAGCTGGTATTCTACAATTGCTCTATGCGGCTCGTAAAGCCTGGCCTGCAGCATAGAATTCCAGTGTGTGGGCATGTCGCACAGCAGTCAGTGCTCTGGCAGCTGGAACCAATGTTGCAGTGTCCTGAGGGTGGCAGCATCCGTGGTGGACTTGCAGAAATGTGCGCACACGCGGTGCATCTTACCGAGCAGGTCACACAAGTGGGGGTAGTTTTTCAGAAACCGCTGAACCACCAGATTGAACACGTGGGCCAGACATGGTCACACACGACCATGCCCGGTAGGAGGCTCAGTGGCAAAAGCCAGAGGTAGGTCTGCTCCGTCAAACTCTGTAACAGCTCGAGGGCGGTGTACCTCTTGTCATCTAAGCTGATTGGTTTCAGCACGGCTTGCTGACGCTTCCCCACCGCTGTGCTACCGACTGCTGGTGACGTGCTCACACTTCTTAATTGAAAGGTGGAGGTGGCAGAGGAGGAGGAAGGGGTGATATAATACGCTGGAGAAACCGTCACTGAGGTAGGACCCGCTATCCTCGGTGTGGGTAGCACGTGAGCGGTCCCAGGCTCTGAACCAAGAGGTTGAACACGTGCGCTAGGCTTGGCAGGTGTGTGAGGCTGCCAAGCTGCAAAGCCGCCACTAGGTTACGGCCATTGTCACACACGACCATGCCCGGTTGGAGGCTTAGTGGCAAAAGCCAGAGGTCAGCTTGCTCTGTCAAACCTTGTAACAGCTCTTGGGCGGTGTGCTTCTTGTCACCTAAGCTGATTAGTTTCAGCACGGCTTGCTGACGCTTTCCCACCGCTGTGCTGCAACGCCGCTCGGTACCGACTGCTGGCAACGCGATCACACTTCTTAATTGAGAGGTTGCGCAGGAGGAGGGGGGTGTCGGAAGAGGTGGCATAATACAACGCAGATACCAACACCAAGGTAGGACCCGCTATGCTCAGTGTGGGTAGCATGTGAGCGGTCCCAGGCCCTGACTCGGTTCCAGCCTCCACCAAGTTCACCCAATGTGCCGTCATGGAGATGTAGTGTCCCTGCCCACCAGCACTTGTCCACGTGTCCGTCGTTAAGTGGACCTTCCCAGTAACTGCATTGGTGAGGGCAACATTTACGTTGCAGAAGACATGCTGGTGTTGGGCGGGGACGGCACACCGGGAAAAATAGTGGCGACTGGGGACCGAGGCAGCGTATTTCCACTTTTGCTCCAACGCTTGTGTTAGGGACAGCTGAATGCTGCACTGGGAGACATTGCTGGAGGCAGTGGAGGACCATGGAGGTGAGGGTGTGGGTGCAGGCCGGGAGACGCTTGTGCCTGCGTCCTGGGAGGGGGATTGGATCTGTGTGGCAGGTTGTGGTACAGGTCAAGAGGCAGTGGTGTGGTCCGGACTTCGTCCCACCTTGTGGGGTGCTTGGCCATCATATGCCTGCACATGCTGGTGGTGGTGAGGCTGGTACTGGTGGCTTCCCGGCTGATCTTGGTGCGGCACAGGTTGCACACCCCTGTTCGTCGGTCGTCTGCGCTTTCACTAAAAAACATCCACACCCTTGAACACCTAGCCCTCTGCACGGAGGCTTGCCGTGAGGGGGTGCTTTGGGAAACAGTTGGTGGATTATTCGGTCTGGCCCTGCCTCTACCCCTGGCCACCCCACGGCCTCTTCCAACCTGTCCTGCTGCTGCACTTGCCTCCCCCTCTGAAGACCTGTCCTCAGTAGGCTTAGCAAGCCAGGTGGGGTCAGTCACCTCATTTCTCTGAATCCTCTGTGCGCTCTTTCCCCAGGAAAAATTAACAGACTGTTTAGTGTGGAGAATTTAAGCTAGTTCACCACAGACAGTGAATGGCAGATGTGAGATACTCTGCACTGGCCCAGCGAACAAATAACCGACTGTTTAGCAATAAAAACTATGGCTACTTCACCGCACACAGAGAATGGGAGATGTAAAATGCTCTGCAGAGACCTAGATGCTTGAAAAAAAAAAATGGTGCACTACTGCTCCCAGCCAGCCACAATGAGGAGTAGCCCTAAGAAGGACTATTGGGTTCTTGAAGACAGGATCCTCCCTACTCTAATACTTTCCCTATCTCAGTAGCAGCTCTTTCCCTAACCTCTGCCAGCATGCGTCTTAGGCGAGCCGCGGGCAGGACCAGTTTAAGTACTCAGCGGTCACCTGATCGGCCCAGCCACTCACTGCTGTGGATGTGCACAAGCCTGGCGCGTCACAGCAGGAAGTGGTAATGCCTTTCCTGCATGTTTAGTGGCTAAAAAATGGCGCTAAACATGCAGGGAAGGAACGAGCATCTCGAGTAGCCTAATACTCGAACGAGCATCCAGCCCAGACGAGTGTGCTCGCTCATCTCTACTCAGACATTAAAAGTGACACTTCGGTTTAGGGACAGAATTCTGTCCTGAGACAGAAGGATTTGGGGATTATATTACCCACACTTGTTCTCATGGAATCTGTTCCAACCCCCTGCTCAGTGCAGGATTCACTAATCCAGACAGATATTTGTCTAGCTTTTGTTTGAACACTTCCATTGAAGGAGAACTCCCCACCTCCCGTGGTAACCTGTTCCACTCATTGATCCCCCTCACTGTCTAATATCTAATCTGTGCCTCCTCCCTCTCAGTTTCATCCCATTGCTTCTAGTCTTTCCTTGTGCAGATGAGAATAGGGCTGATCCCTCTGCACTGTGACAGCCCTTCAGATATTTGTAGACAGCTATTAAGTCTCCTCTCAGCCTTCTCTTCTACTAAACATTCCCAGATCCTTTAACCTTTCCTCATAGGACATGATTTGCAGACCGCTCACCATCTTGGTAACTCTTCTCTGAACTTGCTCCAGATTGTCCATGTCTTTTCTAAAGTGGGGTGCCCAGAACTGGACCCAGTATTCTAGATGAGGTCTGACTAAGGAAGAGTAGAGGGGGATAATGACCGCATGTGATCTAGACTCTATGCTTCTCTTAATACATCCCAGAGTTGTGTTTGCCTTTTTGGCTGCTGCATCACATTGTTGACTCATGTTCAGTCTATGATCCATTAGTATACCCAAGTCTTTTTCACATGTTCTGCTGCTTAGCCCAATTCCTCCCATTCTGTGTTTTTTTTATTTTTCTTGCCCAGATGTAGGACTTTGCATTTCTCCTTGTAAAATGGCATTCTGTTAGTCGCCGCCCACTATGCAAGCCTATCTAGATTTTTTTTTTTAATCCTCTCTCTTTTCCCTACTGTTAGCTATCCCTCCTAGCTTTGTGTCGTCAGCTAATTTGATCAGTTTCCCCTTAATTCCCTTATTTAGATTATTTACAAATATGTTGACCTACACTGGGCCTAGGACAGAGCCTTGTGGTTATATTATGCCACCCCTCCAATCCACCAGTTTTGGCCGAATTTTCATTCTTCCAAGATGGCTGCAGCAATTTTCTATCTACCTAATTTATACTGTGCACTGCTTACTGACTGACTGGTGCTGATCACATGAGTAGCTTTGCCCCATCAGAGAGCAGGTATATTACATTAGTAGGCTATCACTACCAATTCACAGTGGGGATTAAATAATGAAGATTATGTCAGCCATCTTGGATGGCCGAAAAAAGGACCTGGAACCAGCGGAGAAGAACAACTGCAGGTTTTATATCTTCCTCCAGTCCTGGTACAGTACTTTGAGAGTTGATTTAAGGACTTGTCAACCAGTGGCATATGTATAATATGGAATAAATATCCTTAAAGCGAATCTTTCACCCACTTTTATACTCATGAGCTAAGCTTTTGGGCTGAAAGTAGGTTACCTGCTGAGTCCAGGGATGTAAGTGTTACTTACCTCGCCCGTCGTTCCCTAAGTGTGAGTGCTGAAAGCCGTCATTCAGTGCATTGAGTAGCGCTGCTAAGTAGTCTGTCCATTATAAAATTAGAATGGGTGGACTACTTAAAGTGCCGCTCAATGCATCGAGCAGCGTCTTTCAGCACTGACACTGGGGAACGATGGGGAAGGTAAGTGTAACACTTACATCCCCACACTCAGCGGGTCACCTACTTTCAGCTCATAAGTTTAGCTCATAGGGCTAGAAGTAGGTGACAGATTCCCTCTAAAGTGTTATGCCAAGATGGCATGCTCTAGTCACCTGTTCATATGTCCTTTTAGGGTAAATGAACGATATAGAATAGGATCCCCTACTCAAGAGCCCCCCTTCATGTCAAAGAGCAAAAAGCAGTCCTGTGAGAGTGGTTCCCGTCCTGATGAGCCTTCTGCCATCCTGCTATTACAGGATGGCTATTCACGTGACTGGCCATCCTGTAATGCTATATTCACCCTTGCGGACAGCTCTGTAAGGGAAATAGCAGTCTGGCTGTGTCTTCCATGGGCAAAAGCAGCTTTTTGCCGAGGTGCCTACAGATTGACTTGATCACTTTGAGCCCCACATTCTCAAATGGGTTATGCAGCTTAACACAACCCCTTTAAATGACTTATCAGACAAATGATTATGGAGGGGCAAGCCTTACATTTCAGTGAGGATGGTAACCTATATAATACTGTATATGGACGGCTCTCCATTCTTTCTCCTAGTGGGCCTATATCACCTAAGGAGATGCCAAAAAGATGACCTGTTCAAGTACATGAGGACCCGAATTCAGAAAACTGTTTGAATACTACTGTAAATCCCATCATCTTTTAGGAGGGCAGAGTTAATCTATTTACACTGCCTCACCATAATCCACAGGAAGTCAGTAGATGGGTCAATACGGGAGGAGGCCTAGGGGCTGGAGTTTGTTATTTAAAGGGGTTGTGCCAGCCTGCATAATCCATTTCAGAATGTAGGGTTTTGGGCAAACACCTGAATGCCCTGGTCCTGCTCCACACGACCTCAACAAATAGCTGGTTTTGCCAGAGAAAGCCTCGGCCCAACAGACATTTTTCATGCAGGGACAATATAGTATTCCAGGACAGCCCAACGTCTGCACTTACTAAGCAACTCTCCATTCTGGGTCATGGAGGGTGTTCCTAAGTAGGGGACTCTTTATGATCTTCAAATGCCATAATAGGGAATATGAACAGGGAATGTGTTCTTGTTCCAACCCCTTTAGGTGTTGTCTGGTTTAGAAACGCATTTTTCAAATATTCTAATATGGAATTCTGAGTTAATATACTCATTGTCAAAAACAATCCTGCCCAATAGAAGAAGTTGTCATTTTGCTGAAAAACATTGCATGTAGTTCCATCTCAGGCAGATCTGTAAATAATGAGAGTTGTGGTGATAAGATGAGCAGAGACCCTAAATGTTGTTCCCCCTTGGCCTATAAGAGGCTCTCGGAGGCTCCTTGTGTGCAGTGACCTCTTCTTCAGCTTGTAGAGCTTGTAGGACACTAGACGCCTCTACGACGCAGAGAAGAGATTTCACCCCGTTACCAGAGTCTGAGAGGGGCGCATTATTGGGGTGGGAGAAGTTGAATGCTCATATCGATTAATTGTCCCCCATCCGGCCATTTTGACCAGACTGCTAGGGAGTGTTAGAACCAGTGGATGAGGGCACACAAGGTGACTGGGCTCAGGACGCCCCCTACAGACTGCGAGTACAGAAGAGCATCTGACCAGACTGTTAAGAGGTGTTGGGACCAGTGGATGAGGGCACACAAGGTGACCGGGCTCAGGACGCCCCCTACAGACCACCTATAGAAAGCAGCATCTGACCAGACTGTTAGGGGATGTTGGGAGTAGTGGATGTGTGAGGACACACAAGGTTACCAGGTTCAGGACACTCCCTACAGACCACCAGTAGAGGGGAGCGTCTGACCAGACTGTTAGGAGGTCTTGGAGCCAGTGGCTGTGTGAGGGCACACAAGGTGACTGGGCTCAGGACACCCCTACAGACCACCAATAGAGAGGAACATCTGACCAGACTGTTAGGCGGTGTTGGGACCAGTGGATGGGGGCACACAAGGTGACTGGGCTCAGGACGCCCCCTACAGACCACCAGTAGAGAGGAGCATCTAACCAGACTATTAGGAGGTGTTGGGACCACTAGATGTGTGAGGGTATACAAGGTGACCGGGCTCAGATCCCCCTACAGACCACCAGTAGAGAGAGGCATCTGATCGTCCGACAAGCACCAGCATCTCCAACTGTTTCATTGTCCTCCATCAAGAGACTGGTGGTGCTATCGTTACACCCCAGTGTCTGTCAAAACCATTTCCAGGCGCTTGGCTGAAGGACATTTAGTCTTGTGTCCCCCATTACATGTACGGCCTCTGACACCCACCGTCGCTTCAGTTTGCAATTATGTCATGGACAACACAACTGGCCTGCTACAGAATGCAACCAGCTGTCTTCAGCAATAATTTCAGGTTTAGTTTAGGTTCTGATGACGACCGTGTTCGTGTCTGGAGACCTTGGGGTGAGCGCCTCAATCCTGCCTTTGCTGTGGAGCGGCACTCTGCCCCCTGCTGGTGTGATGGTCTGGGGGGGTCATCACATACGACAGTCGCCCCCCCCCCCCCCCCCCCCCCCCTAGTAGTGGTACGAGGGACAATGACAGCTCAGCGATATGTTCAGGACATCCTGCAGCCACATGTGTTCCTCTCATGGAGGCTTCCACCAGGATAATGCTCGGCCGCACACACAAGGGGGTCACAGGAGCCCCCACAACATTGTCACACTGCCGTGGCTGCCCGGTCACCAGGTTTATCACCAATAGGACATGTATGGGACCATCTGGGATGCCAACCGATCTAGAGACTTCGTTACAGCAAATGTGGAGTGATATGCCGCAGGATACCATACAGAACCTATATGCCCCCATGCCTGCCCATATCACATCTTGTATCCAAGCTAGAGGTGGTACAACAGGGTACTAGAGCCTCCATGCCTGTCTGTATCACATCTTGTTTCCAAGCTAGAGGCGGTACAACAGGGTACTAGAGCCTCCATGCCTGTCTGTATCACATCTTGTATCCAAGCTAGAGGCGGTACAACAAGGTACTAGAACCTCCATGCCCACCATATCACATCTTGTATCCAAGCTAGAGGCGGTCCAACAGGGTACTAGAGCCTCCATGCCCGCTGTATCACATCTTGTATCCAAGCTAGAGGTGGTACAACAGGGTACTAGAGCCTCCATGCCCACAGTATCACATCTTGTATCCAAGCCATAGGTGGTACAACAGGGTACTAGAGCCTCCATGCCTCCCGTATCATATCTTGTATTCAAGCTAGAGGTGGTACAACAGGGTACTAGAGCCTCCATGCCTCCCGTATCACATCTTGTATCATAGCTAGGGATGGTACAACAGGGTACTAGAGCCTTCATGCCCATCCGTATCACATCTTGTATCCAAGCTAGAGGTGGTACAGCAGGGTACTAGAGCCTCCATGCCCCCCCGTATCACATCTTGTATCCAAGCTAGAGGTGGTACAACAGGGTACTAGAGCCTCTCTGCCCCCCCCGTATCACATCTTGTATCTAAGCTAGAGGTGGTACAACAGGGTACTAGAGCCTACATGCCTCCTGTATCACATCTTGTATCCAAGCTAGAGATGGTACAACAGGGTACTAGAGCCTACATGCCTGCTTGTATCACATCTTGTATCCAAGCTAGAGATGGTACAACAGGGTACTAGAGCCTCCATGCCTCCCGTATCACATCTTGTATCCAAGCTAGAGGCGGTACAACAGGGTACTAGAGCCTCCATGCCCCCCCGTATCACATCTTGTTTCCAAGCCAGAGGTGGTACAACAGGGTACTAGAGCCTCCATGCCTCCCTGTATCACATCTTGTATCCAAGCTAGAGATGGTACAACAGGGTACTAGAGCCTACATGCCTGCCTGTATCACATCTTGTATCCAAGCCAGAGGTGGTACAACAGGGTACTAGAGCCTACATGCCTCCTGTATCACATCTTACATCTAAGCTTTCCACAATTAATGATGCTTTTGCTCTGATATTGTAATCACTCACTTATATTAAAGTTACAATCACACAGAGAAAGTTTCCTTCCATTCCGACAACTTCTAGGGGACGGAGTGTTTTTGATTGAGTGTAGATGAAGTTCCTTGTTGAACGCCCCCATTTACAAAGCACATCATTCTCTGGAGGACCCAGTATGTCTGTGTATGCTACCCCATCCATGTTATTGGGGACTGTGTGATGCTTCACTATCGTATCCTGCAAGGAAACCGAACACTTCCTGCGGAGCCATCAGGTTATAACTGGCCTGACGGAAAAAGCAGATCATCCAAAGTGAACGTCCCCTCTAAGTAAATCACCTGATTTAGGATGTAGATTTACAAGATAACTCCACATTTGTTTTATTCCAGCAGCTTCCAGTAAGAATATCCCCAGCATCCTAGAAGAGAAGGGCGCTATTAATGTTGGTGATAAGACGGATATCGCCGTCCATCACGGCTGTCAGAATATTTCATGTTCTTGTAGATTTCAATCAGTGTTTAATTTCCTTTTATAGTCCCTTCCTTATGAATGTTGCTCATTGTCCATTGATTGCATTGTGCAGCGCCGAGAAGTAATGGCCCCTGAATTGTTGTACAATACAATGCGGTGCAGTAATTCAGGCACCGAGTCTCTAACCGATCTCACAAATTATGTCACCAAGTGTCCTGGAAACAGTTTTCTCCAGTTTTGCTCCAGTGGAAATCAATGGTGATTTGTGAGGTTTCTTTTTGCAAGACTTTCACTAATTTCTTAAAGGAACACTCCAGGTTTAACTGATACACTGTGTTATACCTGAGATAGGGCTTAAGGAGGCCGAGTATGACACAGGGAATCAAAGAAGTCAAAGGCAGAACCGCGTCATGCCCCACCCGTGCAGGAAAATGGCAATAAGCCAGAAAATTAAAGCCTGTGAAGAAGCAATAGAAATGTATGAGGAGGAAAGGGAGAGGATCCTGGAGACCAGCCGTCCCTTTAGGGAACTGTTGCTTAATGACAGGCGGTTCTCCCAGATGGCAGCCAGGAGCCCTGGTAGCAGAGAAACTGGGGGTAAATACCAGCAGAGCAGCTCAGAGGAGTCTGAAGCTTTGGGTGGGCTGGCGGCATGCTCTGCTGAGCAGCAGTCCTCGCTGCAGCCAGGAACAGGCACCAGCATCCCAGCAGAGCAGATCTGCCTGCCCTCATCGTCAGAAGATCCAGATGGCAGTGACTACGAGAGCAGCAGCAGCGGACAGGGGGCGCTGTTGATGCAGCAGATCATGCTGCAGGAGTCCCCTGCAAGAATGCAGGCAATGCACTTTGGGGATGAACTGCCACCAGAAACGGCAGCGGGAAGAAAAAAAAACAAGAAAAAGAAGAATAAAGCTTATATCCAGGAGAGGTTCGTTTATGTAACCAAGCACCCTGGCCTAGATTCCCTGGCTAGCCCTGGGCTCCTAGACCCGGCCTCTGTTGTGAGTCCGGTGCAGGAGACCAGGGAAGAAAGGGTTAATGTGACCCAAAACTCCAAGCCTGCTTGTGCCAGTAGTGGGACTGAAGGAGTTAAGGAGGCAGAGAAGGTCGGTGAAAAGGGCAAAATGAAGGGCCGTGGCCAGACCGGAGGCATTGGCGCTGTTGGTCACAACCCAGTGGGTGGGGGAAGTGTTCCGGCACCAGGTACTGTCAAAAAAGATGGTGGCTTGGCTGTCCCTCCTGTGTCCCGGAAGTGCCTGTCGGAGGCTGAGGGGCCGCAGTGGGTGGTGGTCGGGTCGGCCAATCCTCCCACCCATCATGGATGTCCCGCTGCAGATCCCAGAGTCGCTGGTGTGGGCGGAGCTTCAGCAACAAAAAGTCCTATGAAATTACGCACGGCGGATACGGTTTTGCAGCCTCAGTCGGCTGCTGAGGTCGGGGACTTGCCCTCTGGGGAAAAATTAAATAAGAAAAAGGCAGGTCCTGGTCAGGAGAAGGGTGTAAAAGCTGTGAAGAGTATGAATGTGAGTACCCCTGTTACCCCTGCTGCTGCTACTGCTGTTTCTATACCTCCAAATGTCCCCAAAACCCCAGGCTCATTGCCTGCTGAACAAGCAGGTACGGTTTCAGTAGATGGTCGGGGGGTGGGACAGGATCCAGTTGGCCCCCCAGCGGCGACAACATCTGGCAGAAGTTATGCCAGTGTCGCCGCTGGGGGGAGGGGAGAGGCATCCTACTTGTCTTCGGGCTCCGGGGACGGTGTCTTACAGCTGCCTCTCCTGGAGGCTTTAAGGAGAGGGGAGAGCTCGATGACTGTAGGAGGTAGAGTTGTGGACTTGTCTCTTTGGGTAGAGAGACATGGACTTGGAGCCTTCCGAGAGCAAAGGGGGGAGACCGTATGGTCCCTGCCGACAATCGGGCAGGACATTGGCCGTAGGAGCGTGGCTCGTCTTCAGTGGAGAGGCAGTGATGCAAACCCATCGAGGGGCAAAGTGGTTGGAGCTTCTGCTGAAGATGGGTTTTAGGGCGCAGGACATCTATGCCCTTATCCACCCCTACGGCTCGTCTGAGTTCGACATCAGCTTTGCTCACCCAGAGGGCCTTGAGCTCTTCTGGGGGAGCTATGAGCTGATGAAGGACGAGCCCGGCTGGCGTGGTTTTGCTGCGCAAGCGAGAACCCGCGAAACTGGAGTGAAGAGAGTGACCATTTTGACCCGTAATGAGTCCCTCTCTTGTTATGACATCATAACTTGGCTCAGTCGATACGGTGAGGTAGTGGATATGCCAAAGAAAAACAGAGATGAGCACGGCATCTGGTCCGGAGCCTGGACATTCATGGTAAAACTAAAGTGTTCGGGGAATTCGGTGGCCCACATACCATCCGCGGCCGTCCTTGGCAGGGATCGTATCTTGGCCTTCTACCAGGGGCAACTGAAGCTCTGTCACAAGTGCGGCGACCCCACACATTTGAGTGCCTCCTGTAATGTCATCAAGTGCGCTCTGTGTGGCGAGGTAGGTCATCTTGCGGCATCTTGTGCAGAGATTAGGTGTCACCTGTGTGGTGACCTCGGTCACCCGTTCAGCCGCTGTCCACGCTCTTTCGCCAATGCGGTCATGGCCCCAACGGAGGAGAGCCATGAGGTTGCCTCTGCGTGGGAAGGGACCAGCAGAGGCGGAGGAGTCCAGGAGCCTGTGAAGAACAAACAGGTTGGGGCTGCTGCACTAAGGCGCCAAGAGAAGCGCAGAAGGAGCAGAGAACTGGTGGGGACCCACGTGGCAGGTGGGTCAATGCTGGCACCTGTTCTGGATGCGACTCATGTGGCTGAGGCTCCAGGGGAGGGGGAGTTGGATGAGGAGGTCAGAAAGATCCAGAGAGAGGAGGCTGCCACTTCTTCAGATTCCTTCCACTATGAAAGTGTGGATGAGGATGGCAAGGAGTGGCGACAGAAAAAGCAAAAGCAGGGCACTGGGGAAAAACAGAAAAAAAATGCGGGTAAGAAGATCTTCCCCTATACTGGCCCAGGTGCAGGAAGGTAAACCAAACTCGCCTCTTGTTGAGCTCTCTAACAGGTTCCAAGCTCTTTCTTCTTCTTCTTCAGAGGAGAAGGTGGAGGGTGAGGATTCTGGGGCAAGTGTGCGGCCTACAGGGGGCGCCGAGTCTTCCTCTTGTGAGGGTACAGTAACCTCCAAGGGGAGGGCTGGGCCGGGGCCCGGTGACAAGGATGACGAGGTTGAGGAGCCCCTTGCCATGGACCTTTCGGTGTCAAAAATACTTGGCAAGGGGTCTTCCTCAGACCCTGAAGTGAAAAGGGGTGGAAAGAAGAAAGCCATCTAACTCAATCATCAAAGATGGCTGTACCTGCTCTGTTGACGCTGGCATCAATTAACGTTGCCAGCATGAAGTCAGATATGGCAAGATTTGCGGCCTTTGATTTTCTCGGCCGTGTTGAAGCCGACATTTTGTTTTTGCAAGAGACCAGGCTGCCAAATTTAGCAGCTATACATAAAGCAAAGAGGGAGTGGAGGTCCGGGCCATCCTACTGGTCTCTTGCGGCTGAGCCATATAGCGGAGTGGCGGTTCTTTTTACCGCAGCGGTTGAATGCCGACAGGTAATTGAATTAGAAATAGGGAGGTGCCTGATCTTAGATGTCCTCATGAAGGGACAAGAGCTACGGTTGGTTAACATCTATGGTCCCCAAAACCCACAGGACCGCAAGGATCTCTTTATGAGGATCAAGCCATACCTTTTTTCCAGCCGTCGGGTGATCTTTGGGGGTGACTTTAATATCATCACGAGGACCCGTGACAGGGGAGGCTCCCTAGATCGGCTAGCTTACAATAGCATCGCACTTAATAGCATAGCTAGCGAAGCTCGCCTGGTGGATGTCCACATCCGGCACACCCCAGGCCACGCGGGTTTCACCTATTATAGAGGCGAGTGCAGGTCTAGAATAGATAGGTTTTATTTGAAGGAGGAAGCCATCTCTTCACCAGTTTCTGTTGTTGAGGTGGAATTCTCCGACCACTGTCTAATTTTGTTTTCCCTGAATGTTGCAGAGACCCCCCGGATGGGTAGAGGCTTATGGAGGCTGAATTCATCTCTCCTGGAGGAAGCAGAGATAAGACAGTCCTTTGAGGATTTTCTGCAGAGCCAGGTACCATTACTGGATCTGTGTAGTAGTAAGTCAGAGTGGTGGGAGATGTTCAAGAAGAGGGCGGCAAGGTTCTTCCGGCAACTCTTTAGTCTCCGGAGCCTGAGCAGGTACCAACTGTATCAAGGCCTGAGGAGGAAACTCGAACATCTCGTCTCGACTGGAGGTAGCCGCAAGGAGATCTCCAGAGTGAAATCTTTGCTCAAAGGGTGCCAGTATAATAGGCACGTGCCTTTAGTTTTTGAGAGGGATTTCGGGAAGTACCACTCGCCCGACCCCTACAGGAACTGCAAGATGTCAGTGAATCGTAAAGTTGTCAGAGGACTGATTGACAGTATGGGATCCCTGAATAGGTCCAGATTAGAGATGAGCAAACGTACTCGTCCGAGCTTGATATTTGTGCGAATATTAGGGTGTTCGGGATGCTCGTTACTCTCAGTTTCCTCTCTGAGACGTTAGCGCGCTTTTCTGGCCAATTGAAAGACAGGGAAGGCATTACAACTTCCCCCTGTGACGTTCAAGCCCTATACCACCCCCCTGCTGTGAGTGGCTGGGGCGATCAGATGTCACCCGAGTATAAAAATCGGCCCCTCCCGCGGCTCGGCTCAGATGCCTTGTGAGATAGCTGAGGGACAGTGGTATCGTGCTGGAGCTGCTGTAGGGAGAGCGTTAGGAGTTAGTGTAGGCTTCAAGAACCCCAACGGTCCTTCTCAGGGCCACATCTAATAGTGTGCAGTACTGTGTTAGCACTGTATTTTTTTTTTTTTTTCAAAATTGGATCTGCAGAGCATTGCGCCCTGCAATAGGGACAGAAGTGGTGGTTAGGCAGGGAGAGTGTTAGGAGTCAGTGTAGGCTTCAAGAACCCCAACGGTCCTTTCTAGGGCCACATCTATCCGTGTGCAGTACTGTCCAGGCTGCTGTTAGCAGTGTTGCATTTTTTTTTTTTTTTTCTCAAAACCGGCTGTGCAGAGCATTGCACCCGGCATTAATACTACAGGGATAGAATTGTGTAGGCAGGGCCAGAAGACATATATTATTCATTGAATAGACGCAGTGTGGCTTTTCCTTCGAAAAACAAGGGAAAAAATTCTATTTCGCCTGCCTCTGACAGTCCTCAGGGCTCTGGGTACGTGTGTGCTGCGTGCAGAACGTTAAAAAAAATCAGACGCAGCCAGCTACGTTTTACTGCAGGCTTGCGCCAATTTCTTTCCTGCATGGGAAATCCCTGATCTGCTGTAGCGAATAACTTTGCATCACTGCAGTTCTCTGACACATTTGCAGGGCCACAACACAGTTATTAAACTTAGTAGTATTCATTGAATACACGCAGTGTGGCTTGTCCTTTGAAAAACAAGGGAAAAAATTCTATTTTGGCTGCAGGCTTGCGCCACTTTCTTTCCTGCCTGGGAAATCAAATCACTGGTAATACACCATGCTGAGGGGTAGGGGTAGGCCTATAGGACGTGGACGCGGGCGAGGACGCGGAGGCCCAAGTCAGGGTGTGGGCACAGGCCGAGCCAGTGCGGTGGCCAGGGGTAGAGGCAGGGCCAGACCGAATAATCCACCAACTGTTTCCCAAAGCGCCCCCTTGCGCCATGCCACCCTGCACAGGTCAAGGTGCTCTACGGTGTGGCAGTTTTTCACAGAGACGCCTGACGACCGACGAACTGTGGTGTGCAACCTTTGTCGCGCCAAGATCAGCTGGGGAGGCACCACCAACAGCATGCGCAGGCATATGATGGCCAAGCACCCCACAAGGTGGGACGATGCCCGTTCACCGCCTCCAGTTTGCACCACTGCCTCTCCCCCTGTGCCCCAACCTGCCACTGAGATCCAACCCCCCCTCTGAGGACACAGGCACTACCGTCTCCTGGCCTGCACCCACACCCTCACCTCCGCTGTCCTCGGCCCCATCCAGCAATGTCTCTCAGCGTAGCGTCCAGACGTCGCTAGCGCCACAGTTTGAGCGCAAGCGCAAGTACGCCGCCACGCACCCGCACGCTCAAGCGTTAAACGTGCACATTGCAAAATTGATCAGCCTAGAGATGCTGCCGTATAGGCTTGTGGAAACGGAGGCTTTCAAAAGCATGATGGCGGCGGCTGCCCCGCGCTACTCGGTTCCCAGTCGCCACTACTCTTCCCGATGTGTCGTCCCAGCCCTGCACGACCACGTCTCCCGCAACATTGTACGCGCCCTCACCAACGCGGTTACTGCCAAGGTCCACTTAACAACAGACACGTGGACAAGCACAGGCGGGCAGGGCCACTATATCTCCCTGACGGCACATTGGGTGAATTTAGTGGAGGCTGGGACAGAGTCAGAGCCTGGGACCGCTCACGTCCTACCCACCCCCAGAATTGCGGGCCCCAGCTCGGTGGTGGTATCTGCGGAGGTGTATGCTTCCTCCACTAAACCACCCTCCTCCTCCTCCAACGCAACCTCTGTCTCGCAATCAAGATGTGTCAGCAGCAGCACGTCGCCAGCAGTCGGTGTCACGCGGCGTGGCAGCACAGCGGTGGGCAAGCGTCAGCAGGCCATGCTGAAACTACTCAGCTTAGGAGAGAAGAGGCACACGGCCCACGAACTGCTGCAGGGTCTGACAGAGCAGACCGACCGCTGGCTTGCGCCGCTGAGCCTCCAACCGGGCATGGTCGTCTGTGACAACGGCCGTAAGCTGGTGGCGGCTCTGCAGCTCGGCAGCCTCACGCACGTGCCATGCCTGGCCCATGTCTTTAATTTGGTGGTTCAGCGCTTTCTGAAAAGCTACCCACACTTGTCATACCTGCTCGGAAAGGTGCGCCAGCTCTGCGCACATTTCCGCAAATCCCACACGCACGCTGCCACCCTGCGGACACTGCAACATCGGTTTAATCTGCCAGTGCACCGACTGCTGTGCGACGTGCCCACACAGTGGAACTCTACGCTCCACATGTTGGCCAGACTCTATGAGCAGCGTAGAGCTATAGTGGAATACCAACTCCAACTTGCGCGGCGCAGTGGGAGTCAGCCTCCTCAATTATTTACAGAAGAGTGGCCCTGGTTGGCAGCCATCTGCCAGGTCCTTGGAAAATTTGAGGAGTCTACCCAGATGGTGAGCGGCGATGCTGCAATCATTAGCGTCACCATTCCTCTGCTATGCATCTTGAGAAGTTCCCTGCAAAGCATAAAGGCAGACGCTTTGCGCTCGAAAACAGAGCCGGGTGGAAGACAGTATGTCGCTGGATAGTCAGAGCACCCTCCTGTCTATATCTCAGCGCGTTCAGGAGGAGGAGGAGGAGGAGCATGAGGAGGATGAGGAGGAGGGGGAAGAGACAGCTTGGCCCACTGCTGACGGTACCCATGCTGCTTGCCTGTCATCCTTTCAGCATGTATGGCCTGAGGAGGAGGAAGAGGAGGAGGAGGAGGATCCTGAAAGTGATCTTCCTAGTGAAGACAGCCATGTGTTGCGTACAGGTACCCTGGCACACATGGCTGACTTCATGTTAGGATGCCTTTCTCGTGACCCTCGCGTTACACGCATTCTGGCCACTACGGATTACTGGGTGTACACACTGCTCGATCCACGGTATAAGGAGAACCTGCCCACTCTCATTCCCGAAGAGGAAAGGGGTTCGAGAATGATGCTATACCACAGGGCGCTGGTGGACAAACTGATGGTAAACTTCCCATCCGACAGCGCTAGTGGCAGAAGGCGCAGTTCCGAGGGCCAGGTAGCAGGGGAGGCGCAGAGATCATGCAGCATGTACAGCGCAGGCAGGGGACCATTATCCAAGGCCTTTGCCAGCTTTATGGCTCCCCAGCAAGACTGTGTCACCGCTCCTCAGTCAAGGCTGAGTCTGCGGGAGCACTGTAAAAGGATGGTGAGGGAGTACGTAGCCGATCGCACGACCGTCCTCCGTGACGCCTCTGCCCCCTACAACTACTGGGTGTCGAAGCTGGACACGTGGCCTGAACTCGCGCTGTATGCCCTGGAGGTGCTTGCTTGTCCTGCGGCTAGCGTCTTGTCAGAGAGTGTGTTTAGTGTGGCTGGGGGAATCATCACAGATAAGCGTACCCACCTGTCAACCGACAGTGCCGACAGGCTTACACTCATCAAGATGAACAAAGCCTGGATTTCCCCAGACTTCTCTTCTCCACCAGCGGACAGCAGCGATACCTAAGCAATACGTAGGCTGCACCCGCGGATGGAAGCATCGTTCTCTATCACCATCCAAAACGGGGACCTTTTAGCTTCATCAATCTGTGTATAATATTCCTCCTCCTCCTGCTCCTCCTCCTGAAACCTCACGTAATCACGCCGAACGGGCAATTTTTCTTAGGGCCACAAGGCTCACTCATATAATTTTTCTAAACAATTTTTATACGTTTCAATGCTATTAAAAGCGTTGAAACTTTAACTTGAACCAATTTTTCGTTACACTGGGCTGCCTCCAGGCCTAGTTACCACTTAAGCCACATTAACCAAAGCGATTAATGGGTTTCACCTGCCCTCTTGGTTGGCCATGGCCAATTTTTTGGATGTACATTAGTACTGTTGATACAGCAATTTTTGGGGCCCTCACCTACAGTGTAATCATAGCAATTTCTATGTTCTTCGCCTGCACTCATGGTACAGAAAGGTGTGTGGGGTTGGCCTACACTTTAGCTACATAAATGTAACTTGTGCCTTGTCTATACTGCAGCTACTGAAATGGAACGAAGACTGCGCTCCCACTATACTGCTGCTTCGGAATTGTTACTGGGGCCTGTCTTGAGTGCTACTATTACTGAAATGGAATGCATACTGTGCTCCCCCTATAATGCTGCTAGTGATATGTTAGTGGGGCCTGTCCTAATGCTACCGCTGAAATGTTACTAATTCTGGGCTTTGCCTATACTGCTGCTAATGGTATGTCTCTGGGGTGTGGAAACAGAGGCTTCCCAAAGACATGATGGCGGCGAGGCCATTTCCCACCAACGCTGTTACTGTTAAGGTGCATATAACCACGGACACGTGGAGAGGACACGTAGTGCCTCAAAAACATCCCCCGCCACGGCCCACTTAATCCTGGCCACATTCCGAAAACCAACAAAATAAAACCGCGCTACTAGGTCCGCAGTCACCAACACATTACCACCAACGCGGTTACTGTTAAGGTACATATTACCAGTCTGACTGGGGCATGCAGTGTGGGCCGAAGCCCACCTGCATTAAGCACGACATTACTACCTCAGCTGTGTTGGGCAATGCAATGGGATATTTCTATGTACCGCCGGTGGCTTCCTGGCACCCACCCATGCTGTGGGTCCACAGGGAATTATAAATGCATCTGTTTCCACTTGTAAAGAACCCCAGTCTGACTGGGGCATGCAGTGTGGGCCGAAGCCCACCAGCATTAAGCACGACATTACTACCTCAGCTGTGTTGGGCAATGCAATGGGATATTTTTATGTACCGCCGGTGGGTTCCAGGGAGCCACCCATGCTGTCGGTCGACAGGGACTTCACAATAGGGAGTTGTACCTGCCTGTGACTATTTATAAAAAACCGCGGTCTGACTGGGGCATGCAGACACCTTGACAGAATGAATAGTGTGTGGCACATAGGTTCCCCATTGCTATGCCCACGTGTGCAGCTCCTGATGGCGGTGGCACAGGATTGGATTTCTCATTGCTTCTGTACAGCATTGTGGGCTATCGCCCCGCCCCTTTTAAAGAGGGTCGCTGCCTAGCCGTGCCAACCCTCTGCAGTGTGTGCCTGCGGTTCCTCCTCATGGCAGACGCACTTCTCAATAGACATGAGGGTGGTGTGGCATGAGGGCAGCTGAAGGCTGCGCAGGGACACTTTGGTGTGCGCTGTGGGGGGGAGGGGGGGCAGTTGGGCAGCATGTAACCCAGGAGAAGTGGCAGTGGAGTGTCATGCAGGCAGTGATTGTGCTTTGTTGGAGGTAGTGTGGTGCTTAGCAAAGGTATGCCATGCTAATGAGGGCTTTTCAGAAGTAAAAGCTTTTGAGAGGGGGGGGGCCCACTCTTGCCGCTATTGTGGCTTAATAGTGGGACCTGTGAACTTGAGATGCAGCCCAACATGTAGCCCCTCGCCTGCCCTATCCGTTGCTGTGTCGTTCCCATCACTTTCTTGAATTGCCCAGATTTTCACACAAGGAAACCTTAGCGAGCATCGGCGAAATACAAAAATGCTCGGGTCGCCCATTGACTTCAATGGGGTTCGTTACTCGAAACGAACCCTCGAGCATCGCGAAAAGTTCGTCCCGAGTAACGAGCACCCGAGCATTTTGGTGCTCGCTCATCTCTAGTCCAGATCAAGGATTCTGGAGAGATTACCCCAAGCAAAATTGGGTGGCTAGGCTTGATGGTGCCACTCAGAAGGTGGCCCAGTGGAAGGGTTGGTCTTTGACCCTTCGGGAAAGGGTTAATCTGATCAAAACATACCTGCTCCCTGTATTCATCTACCTCGGCAGCGTATGCATTTTGCCAGTGTCTCTCTGGACCCGGGTCTACAACCTGTTCTTCCTGATGTTGTGGGGGAATAGGTTGACCCTAATCAGGAGAGATGTTACCGCACGAGGAGACTAGGGGGGTTATCTATGGTCAACCCTGTGGTGTTTCTTGTAAACACCTTTGTTAAGATCAACATAGGCAATCTCTGGCAGGGGAGGGCTCCTCCGTGGGTATTCTTCTGTCGGGGATGGCTTCGGCCTTTCTTCCAGGACTGGGAGACAGAAGGGGAAGTGAAGGACCTTCGCACGCCGCACGGGCATCTTCCGGCTTACGCTACTTTGACTCTGAAGGCGATACACCCTGTGGTCTGGGAATGTGGGAGATCAGGACTCTGTCGAGGAAGCTCCTTGACAAGATGGTCCTGTTGACCCATTTCCAGAAGCCCCTGGCGCTCAAGGACTGCCCAAGTCGGGACCTGGAGGGAGGGTTATGTTTACTGAATTCTGACAGGATCCCCTTGAAGTTTTGGGACTTGACTTGGCGCTGTTTCCACGGGAGACTGTATGTAAGGGGTAACTTAAAGAGCAGGCCTCTGGTGGATAGGGGTTGTCTCCGCCAGGAGTGCAGCAACATGCTGGAAAGCATGGAGCATTTCCTGCTTCAGTGTCCCTTCAATTCAGAGGTATACAATCGGGTGGAAGCCTCAATTGGTTGGCCCAGGTTGGCACGCCTTTCCTATGCGGAATGGGTGTATGGGGCATTCAGGGACTTTGGTGGCAGGGACCGCTGCACTTTATTCTTAGTGAGCATAGTGGTCAGGTTTCACATTTGGAACGCACGGTGTTTAGTGTTGACGGAAGAGAAAATCCTCCCCGCGGATGAGGTGAACAGAAACATCCTGGGTGACCTGGTGAAGGTGCGCTCTCTGGATTATGAGAGGTTGGGGACGGATAAGGTCTCTCTCCTATGGAGAGGGTTTGTCTTTCGTTAGGGGCAGTTTGTTTTTCTATTGTTAGGGTCATTTTAGGGGCAGAATAGGGAGAGGTAGGGACAGTTTTTCTGAGGGCAAGTTTAAGGGAAGGAGTAGGGACATTTTAGGGATAGAGCAATCCTAGGGATAGATTTCTTTAGTTATCGGTGCCCGGCTTATCATATCCAGTCCTGGTGGAGGGCTGAGTGTGACACTAGTAGAGTTTTGAAGTAGTACGGCTGCATGTAACTGCACCTTAGGCTTTCGGGTGGTATCGTTTGTTTGTGCTTAGTTTTTGTTCTGGGGTACTGTATTATAAGTTTAGTATAAGAGGTTATAGATAGGTTGGGTGGGGGCTTATTGGGCGGAGGGGGGATTTATGCGTCAGCTGTAGCTTGACACATCCCGGACAATGAACACTGGGCATGGTCTGTTGGTGCGGGCGTGGCCCTCAGGCTGTGGCGGGCAGGGTGTGTGTATGCCGTGCAGCTTGGCTCGTCCTGCACAGAGACATTGAGCACTGCAGCTCTGGAGTATAATACAAGATGTAACTCAGGATCAGTACAGGATAAGTAATGTATGTACACAGTGACTCCACCAGCAGAATAGTGAGTGCAGCTCTGGGGTATAATACAGGATGTAACTCAGGATCAGTACAGGATAAGTAATGTATGTACACAGTGACTCCACCAGCAGAATAGTGAGTGCAGCTCTGGAGTATAATACAGGATGGAACTCAGGATCAGTAGAGGATAAGTAATATATGTACACAGTGACTCTACCAGCAGAATAGTGAGTGCAGCTCTGGAGTATAATACAGGATGTAACTCAGGAACAGTACAGGATAAGTAATGTATGTACACAGTGACTCCACCAGCAGAATAGTGAGTGCAGCTCTGGAGTATAATACAAGATGTAACTCAGGATCAGTACAGGATAAGTAATGTATGTACACAGTGACTCCACCAGCAGAATAGTGAGTGCAGCTCTGGGGTATAATACAGGATGTAACTCAGGATCAGTACAGGATAAGTAATGTATGTACACAGTGACTCCACCAGCAGAATAGTGAGTGCAGCTCTGGAGTATAATACAGGATGGAACTCAGGATCAGTAGAGGATAAGTAATATATGTACACAGTGACTCTACCAGCAGAATAGTGAGTGCAGCTCTGGAGTATAATACAAGATGTAACTCAGGATCAGTACAGGATAAGTAATGTATGTACACAGTGACTCCACCAGCAGAATAGTGAGTGCAGCTCTGGGGTATAACACAGGATGTAACTCAGGATCAGTACAGGATAAGTAATGTATGTACACAGTGACTCCACCAGCAGAATAGTGAGTGCAGCTCTGGAGTATAATACAGGATGTAACTCAGGAGCAGTACAGGATACGTAATGTATGTACACAGTGCATCCACCAGCAGAATGGTGAGTGCAGCTCTGGAGTATAATACAGGATGTAACTCAGGGCCAGTACAGGATAAGTAATGTATGTACACAGTGACTACACCAGCAGAATACTGAGTGCAGCTCTGGAGTATAATACAGGATGTAACTCAGGAGCAGTACAGGATAAGTATTGTATGTACACAGTGACTCCCCCAGCAGAATAGTGAGTGCAACTCTGGAGTATAATACAGGATGTAACTCAGGATCAGTACAGGATAAGTAATGTATGTACACAGTGACTCCACCACCAGCAGAATAGTGAGTGCAGCTCTGGAGTATAATACAGGATGTAACTCAGGATCAGTACAGGATAAGTAATGTATGTACACAGTGACTCCACCAGCAGAATAGTGAGTGCAACTCTGGAGTATAATACAGGATTTAACTCATGATCAGTACAGGATAAGTAATGTATGTACACAGTGACTCCACCACCAGCAGAATAGTGAGTGCAGCTCTGGAGTATAATACTTGATGTGACTCAGGAGCAGTACAGGATAAATAATGTATGTACACAGTGACTCCACCACCAGCAGAATAGTGAGTGCAGCTCTGGAGTATAATACAGGATGTAACTCAGGGTCAGTACAGGATAAGTAATGTATGTACACAGTGACTCCACCAGAAGAATAGTGAGCGCAGCTCTGGGGTATAATACAGGATGTAACTCAGGGTCAGTACAGGATAAGTAATGTATGTATGCAGTGACTCCACCAGCAGAATAGTGAGTGCAGCTATGCAGTATAATACAGGATGTAACTCAGGAGCAGTACAGGATAAGTAATGTATGTACACAGTGACTCCACTAGCAGAATAGTGAGTGCAGCTCTGGGGTATAATACTGGATGTAACTCAGGATCAGTACAGGATAAGTAATGTATGTACACAGTGACTCCACCTGCAGAATGGTGAGTGCAGCTCTGGAGTATAATACTTGATGTGACTCAGGAGCAGTACAGGATAAGTAATGTATGTATATAGTGACTCCACCAGCAGAATATTGAGTGCAGCTCTGGGGTATAATACAGGGTGTAACTCAGGATCAGTACAGGATAAGTAATGTATGTACACAGTGACTCCACCAGCAGAATGGTGAGCGCAGCTCTGGAGTATAATACTTGATGTGACTCAGGAGCAGTACAGGTTAAGCAATGAAATGTCACTGTAAGATTGGGTAAGTTAATGGAACTTCACCAATGCCGTAACCTGGGTTAGGGGTGTATTGTTGGGTAGCCCTGCCTGTTTGGATTCCTCTCTCCATTTAATCGTGATTATTTACGCCTTTACAAAAAAATCAAGACTGGTCAATTTGGCACCCAATTCATATCTTATGAGGTCATGTTGCTTTCTTCATTTTTTTCTTTAAGAGCTCAAAACATGATACACAGCGGTGATTGTAAGAACATAATGCAGTAAAAGCTTATATCATTCCAGAAATAGAAGTCTGTCCCTTTAAGAGGCACCGAGCCATGCTTCGTGTAGTTCTAACGTGTTATTATGATGTCAAGATGATGAAAATTCAATCCTTCAAGGACAACGGCAAAAGTCTTTTTTTCTCCACCGCAAATGGACTTGTTTGTCAACTCCACACATCTGAGAGCCAGGTCTATAATTTATCAGCGTATATCCAGAGGTCCGGCCGTTGTTGTCTGCAGAAAAATCTGCGCTCAAAGGGAAGATGAAAGTCATTAAGAACGGCGAAGGAAATGTGTGAATATAGACTGACTTCATTCAAGGGCATCATTGGGGGTGTAGTCCTAATATGTTTGTTAAGACATATTGTGGTACATTTGTAGGCTTTGTCCTCTTGTTCCACCTAAAATGCACAATTAGCATAAACCCCACCCCTTTGTCTGTCCAGTTCCTAAGACAGTCTCCTGAAACATAAGCTTGAAAAAAATTTTCATAGCTTGAAAAAGGCCCTTTATGGGCCGAAACGTCGCCTCTCTGTCTTTTATGGAATGACCATGGAGCAATAAAGACTACTTGGATTTCACTACATCCCTGCATGCTGCCACTTTTCTACTATTTTGGACTATTTGTAGAGTCTGAGGCTCTGAGGCCTCATGTCCACGGGCAAAAGAAGAATTAAAATCTGCAGCGGATTTTAACTCTTCTCCCGCACGCGGATCCGCACCCCATAGGGATGCATTGACCACCCGCGGGTAGATAAATACCCGCGGATGGTCAATAAAAGTGAATTAAAAAAAATGGAGCATGAAAAAAAATAGACATGCTCCATTTTCGTGCGGGTCTCCCGCGGGGACGGCTCCCACAGGCTAATATTGAAGCCTATGGAAGCCGTCCGCATCCGCGGGAGACCTAAAATAAGAATAACTTACCCGCAGCGGACTGGGCACGTCTTCTCTTCCTCACAGCCGTATCTTCTTGCTTCGGCCCAGTGGATGTGCCCAGCGCATGCGCGCGGCACGCCGCTGACGTGCCGAGTACATCTGCCGGCCGAAGAAAGAAGATCCAGCCGTGAAGAAGAGAAGACCTTCCCGGTCCGCTGCGGGTAAGTTATTCTTATTAATTCTTATTTTCAGCGCTCATGTCCGCAGGAGGGACCCGCTACGGATTCTACATGGAGAATCCGTAGCGGGCCTGATTTTCCCTGTGGACATGAGGCCTAACTCTTTTGCGGCTGGCATCTTGTTTCCACCTCCCCCTGAAGGGGTTTTCTGAGTGCTGCTGTACCCTTTCCTGAAGCATAAATAAGGGACAGAATCCCAAACTGATTTAGCTTTTTCTATTCCTTCCTCAGGATTTGGCCCAGCTAATGAATTTGTCCGTAATGACAGTAATGGGAGTTGACCTCACATGGGGGGTCTTACTAGTGCTTTTGTGTCACCAAAGGAATTTATTTTGATGTAGGCCTGTATATTAAAAGTGCCCGCAATGTAGCCTCTGACCCCTTTTATTAATAATACCCTCAAAGTAGCCTTTTATAGTAAAAATGCCCCCAGTGTGGTCCCTCATAGTAAAAGTGCCTGGTTGCAATTGTGACTGTTGTGACCCCTTTAGCTACACCACTTCCCAGGGTTAGACTATAGGGACAGCACATGTCCTGAGGAAACTCTGCCTCCTAAAAGAACATGGGTGTTTGGGGAAAAGGGGGGGGGGGGGAGCAGGACGGGTTCTGAGAGAGACACCCACTGTGGAGAGGAGCAGAGAAAATCATGCAGGTGCCATTGAGTAGGGCAGCTGAGAATCACAGCGGGCTACTGATCGCCGCAGGGATAGCGCTATACCTAGAAAGGATTTCTGAAAGT
Organism: Eleutherodactylus coqui; assembly: GCF_035609145.1. Classification (NCBI taxonomy): domain Eukaryota; kingdom Metazoa; phylum Chordata; class Amphibia; order Anura; family Eleutherodactylidae; genus Eleutherodactylus; species Eleutherodactylus coqui. The sequence goes on from NC_089838.1 coordinate 3,120,503, forward strand.
GCAGATCTGCGGGAGTCCATTCCACTCTATGACAGAGGCCCAGCCAGGCAAGCTACTACAGAGAGTAACACACTATTCCACATCTTTGCACCCCGGAGACCACTTATGGACTTTAAAAGTGTCTTTAACTACATCAAGATGCTGAGGACACTAGAGATCATAAGTGAGGACAGGCCTCAATAAAAACCAAGTGTGTGCACATGAGCACATAGTTTTCTCCAATAAGCAGGCCTGCTAGATAGAGACAGAGCCTTACCATGCTATACAGCCAGATACTAGCACATTAATTGACTTTTGCATGTAGTGGAAGTGCAGTTGAGTGATCAGAGACAAGTTAGAACTTTGTAAAACATTGTAGTGAAACCTTGTTCGCCTGTTGCAGGCAATCATCCCAGATATTTTTGTTCTTATTTAAAGACTGCGTGCAGCATTCTGCTATCATTAGGTTTTACCTTCTGCAAAGACATTAACTCTTTCCAATCCACTGTCTGACCTCTGAAGACATTATGATTTAAGGCTGTACAGCTCCGATGTTGGAAGACGTCCATTGGGGTTCTCTTACTGTATATTGCCAGCTTCTCTGCTGTCAGAGCCAATCCAATGTGTCACCTCATGCAGTACTGGCTTTAGCCAGCAGATAGCACCGTTGTATAATGGTAGAAAAAGAGTAAGCCTCCTAGGAAATCCAGGATACAAATTGGATTGGAAAGGGTTAATTGTCTGTAGCCCACAATCCTTTGTTCTAATCGTGTACACGACCGTACATTGTTTACCATGTTACTAAGTGTTGTGATGATTAGTTAGCGCTGTAATACCACGGGTAAAGTTTACGTAGAATTCACCTACTGTTCATTAACTGTATTCAGGTATATTTCCTTGCCTTTGCTGGTTGCTATAAATAAATCTCAGTTTTTGGTATATCTGGAGTTCGCTTTGTATCCTGAACCACGAGTCGCCATCATCTACTGCAACAATATTACCCAGGGTAGGTCCTGAACTCTTTCACAGCATTGACTGCACATACGCACCACCGGTCCATTGAGAGAAGCTGTCAGATAGAGTTGAATTTAAGAGCTTGGCAATCTCCAGTGGTCCCTTTGAAGTTAATAGAGTGGTTGGCCATTACTGTCAAAAAGTTTAGGAACTACCAGGGGTGGTATCTCGGGATTGGTGGGGGTCCCAGCAGTCAGATTGAGGATTACATGTTGAGATGGGAATACCCCTTTAACCCTGTCCTAAATTTGCCTTCTGATGGCCCTCACGGGTTTCTGTTTAGTCTTGAGCCTATTACTATATCAGAATCTGGACCCACCTAAGTACCCGTTGGTGGGCAAGACCAAACTGGTTCACCTAATCCCTTGGTTGAAACAATACTGAAGCGTGACATTTTTGGTATCTGAAGTTGTTGTTTTTTTGGCCGTCCTTCGCAGCAATAAATTGCGCGCTCTTACAGAACTGTATGTTTAATTCATCTGACAGATAAGAAAACATAAATATACATCTATGTGGGAGCAGAGCCGAAAGGATTTTTTTGCAAAGCTGCAGAGTAAATTCAGAGTCTTAAATCACAAACACAGAAGCTTTTCTGTCTGTTCTTTTCTGCTTCCTTATTTCCCTTCCTTGATCTATGGAGTCATCTCCAAGTCTTTCTGTTTCTTGGGAGGTTGGGTCTTATTTCACTCTTTTCTTAATAAACAGAGTTATATTTTTGACGTTGGCGTATTGATGTGATGCATAATCCATTTTTGTGTATCTATTTGTGTTTCTGTTACTATCTCCATGAAGCTTCCATTCTTCATATCTCCACCAGCCACCACCAACCTTTTTGACTACTTTGTCCTTTGCAAGTAGCCAATGGCACCATGTAGACGCGTCTATCTAGAGACGTACATTTTAGGGAGCAGTACATACTCATTTCAGTGGTTGTAAATTTTATGGACACCAGGGCAAATATTGAACTTTTTATACAGCATAAGTAGTGCTCCAGACATAATAGTCTGCTAAATGGTAATAATACCTCTCTTGGTGCCCAGTACAGTAAGAGTACCCCTTTTTTTTGCTTTGTAAAGTAGTAGTGCCTCCACACAGTAATAGGGCCAATTTTGCGTCTTCATACAGTAATAGGGTTCCCTTTGTGCCCCCATACAGTAAGAGTGCCCCCATTGTGACCCCGTACAGTAGTAGAATCTCAATTTTATGCCCCATAAAGTAGAAATGCTCCCAAACAATAATAGTGCCTCCATTATGCTTCCACCAAGCAATAGTACCTACTTTGTGCCCCTTTACAGTATTAGTGTCCCTCATTGTATCCATTTCAGTACTACCTACATTTAGTAACAGTGCCTCCATTGTGACACTATACAGTAATATTGCCCCCATAGTCACCTCATACAGTTATAATGGCCCAATTCAGTAATAGTACTCTATTTCTGTCCTCATTCAGTAATGGTGCCCCCATTGTAACCCTACACAGTAATAATGGAGCCATAGTGACTCTACATAGCAAAAGTACCCCCATTGTAATGATATACAGTAATAGTGCCCCTATTAAGTAGTAATACTCCACCTCTGTCCCCATGTATTAATTGTGCCCAGTTTGTACCCACATACATTAACAGTGCACCCATAGTATTCCAATTTTGTACACCATAAAGTAGTGACTCCAATTAATAGTACCCCCATTGTGTCCCCACACAGTAATAGTGCCCCTTTTGTGCACTCATACAGTAACAGTGTTGCCCATTGTCTTCCCAATCTATAAATATTCGACCATTGTGACCCTATACAGTGATAGTGCTCCTGTAATGACTACCTTAAGTAACAGTGTCCCCATTTGGTAATAATACTCCCTTTGTGGCCCCGTTCAGTTATAGTGCCCTTATTTAGTAATAGTACCCCCATTGTGACCGCATTCATTAATAATACTCCCTTTGTGTCTGTGTTCTAATATAGTCCTGCAATTCAGTAATAGTACCCCCTTTGTGCCACCATTTATTTACAGAAACCCAATTGTGTTCCTATTCAGGTATAGTGTTCCCATTTTGTCCCCGCTCAGTTATAGTGCTTCCTTGGTGCCAATTAATATAAAAGACTAAACAGTCATCTAACCCCATTCCCACATTGGGCAGACAGGCATTCCTCCTGCAGCCTGCAGCCTGGTGAAGGCAGTGTGATATTGTGATGCAACTGCACTACCTGAGCTGGTCAGAAGCTAGGCTGTTCATGACCAATAACAGTGGTGCTTCAGGGAGGAAGAGCACTCTTGCCTTATTTCAACTGGATTCATGACCTAAAAAATACAGATCCAGTGGAAGGTGATGCTTGCTTGGGTGGCCCCCTTCCTCTCTGGGATCCACTTGCGGTCACATCTCCTACGACAGGGCTTGTTATGTCCCTGATAGCCATGTTCCAAGCAAACATATTCAGCAAACATGTAGCATTTATGGGCTTTGATTTAAGAAGGCTTCCTTGATCCCTGTAATCCAGCATGATAGTAGCTGGATGGACAATCATTAATTTACTTCTCGTTAAGCCCAGTTGGAAACATATCAAAAGCCAATAGTCAACTTAAGAAATGCAGGAGCAACTAGTAATCTAGTAGCAAATCAGAAACCTTAGAAACCGACCTGCTAATGGAGAGGATGATGAAGTATGAAAGTCTTCTAAGGTCTTCCTCAGTCAATCAAAGTGACTGTTCATTAATTAGTTGAGATTTTATGTTATTATCTACCAAAGTCTTAGGGAATCTTCAGTGTCTTCAAGTGTTTTTGATATGGGAACATCACAGACCTTAAAGCTTAATGACGTATTATATGGGTGCCCTGCCAGAAGTCCCGAAAGTGCTTTCTCACGAATGGCCATGGCCTGATGGCCATGTTCCAAGCAAAAACATTAATAAATATTAATTTCAGAAGGCTTCGCCAATGGTAGTAGCTGGGTGGACAGTCATTCATTTACTTCTCATTAAAACCATCTGGAAACGTATTGAAGGTCATTAAAGTAATCTAGTAGCAAGTTGGAAATGACTTGCCAATAAAGAAGATCTACAATGGAGTATGAAGGTCTTCCTTAGTCAATCGAAGTGAATGTTCATAATTAAGTTGAGGTTTAAGTTATGATTCACTAAAGTCTTAAGGAATCCTCAGGGTCTTCAAGTGTTTTCAAACATGGGAACATCCCTGACTTTAAGGACATAAAGACATTTTATTGGTGCCCTGCCATAAAGTCCATAAGTGCTTTCTTACGGAGAGCTATGACCTGATGGCCATGTTTTAAGTGAAAATATTCATTAAGCCTGTTTAATTTTTGGTTATTGATTTCAGAAAGCTTCCTGATGTGATAATAGATGGATAGACAATTATTAGTTTTCTTCCCGTTAACCCCAGCCCTAAACATGTCGAAAGCCAATGGTCAACGTATATGCAGGAGCAACTTGTTATCTAGTAGCAAGTCAGAAACCAACCTGCCAATAGAGTAAGAAGGTCTTCTAAGGTCTTCCTTGGTCAAGCTAAGTGACGGTTCATAATAATTTAATTGATATTCCAAGTTATGATCCACCAAAGTCTTAAGAAATCTTCAGTGTCTCAAAGTGTTTTCGAATGTGTGAACATCTCTGACGTTAAGGATATAAAGACGTATTTTATTGGTGTCCTGCAATAAATTCCGCAGGTGCTCCATCACAGAAATTAGTAGAGAAATACATTTTTTTTAGTGAAATATAAAGATTTTGTCAATGATTTATGGAAACCTTCAGATCCAGAAGCCAGCAGAGATATGGAAGCGTGTGATGTGAAATGTTTGTGTTCCTTGAAACGATTATAGCTTTAGAAGCTGAATGGCTCTTGTGAGTACATATGCCCAATTTAAAGGGATTATCCAGGATTAGAAAACCATTGCTGTTTGTTTCCAAAAAACAGCACCACTGCTGGCCACAGGTTGTGTATAGTATTGCACCTCAGCTGTATTCACTTCAGTGGACCTGAGCTACAATGCCAAGCTCAATCAATGGATAAGCTTGGCATCAATTGTTGAAGAAAGAGGCTGTGTTTTTTTAAATTTGGACAACCCCTTTAAATTAGGCATATAGCAAAATTTAAAGAGGATGTGCCAACTTTTAAGTTTTCACTTACCACAGGATGGGGTATAACTTTCGTATCAGTGTGGGTCAGATCGCTGGTTCTCCACCAATCCTGAGAACATGGCTCCAGTGTGTGCAGACATAAAGGCAGCGATGATCACACATGCACAACACTGCTCTGTTACTTTCAGTGGAACCACTGGTGAAAGCCAAATCCAAACCATTGGCTATCTGCGGAAGCCCCATTGAAATGAAAAGAGTGATAGTGCACATGCTCAACCACCACCATTCATATGGGAACTTATAAGACCCAAGCCCCATTCCGTAGGTAGGGGATACTTTAAACTTAGAACAACCCCTTCAGGTGAGATCTTTCCTTGAATGGCCCCTCAATTATCCACCACTAGCAGTGCGTTAATCACCCGACTCCAGTCTTACAACACTGAAGATTTAGTGACAAAGTGGTGTCCGGGAATGGCCAGCTGAGACAAAGTCTGGGCTGGGCAGAAGGGTCTGATAGCCTCGGTGTGCATGTGTCCACCGATGCCATCCTGGGTACATCCACATTGCAGATAGCCAAAGTCACAACAGGAATGTAAGTTTTGGGACCAGTAGAGGTTATTCCAGAAGCTTCTGGGGGATGTTGGACTTTGTGGAGTGTGTCAGAGCCCTGGCACTTTATAAGGGAACTATCGGTGCCTTAAAAAGTGAACAGTGTTGCCCAGCCAAAAAAAACGTTTCTTGTATTTGAATGGCTAAAGCATCTTGCTTCTTCCCTCACCATGTGAATAGTTCCTCCCCTTAACCCCTTGAGTGGCACGCCCGGAAATTTTCCGGGACGAGCTCCACTGCTCATAGTGACATAGCCCGGAAGATTTCCGGGCTACGTATCACTATGGGAGCTGCAGAGCACAATGCCACAAGCTGTGACAGTGTGCTCTGCCTGCACAGACCCACACAGAGCAGTGCAAGGGCTTTGAAAAACCAGCAGAAGATATTGCCGATATGCCGGCAATCTCCTGCTTTGTTTACAGGTTGCCATAGAGACCATCGGCTTGTCAGAAGCAAGCCGATGGTCTCTGTGGCAGGGAGAGCTGGTTGTTAGCTGTCAGAGGACAGCTAGGTACCAGCCCTTACAGCAGAGATCAGAGAAAACCTCCGATCTCTGCTGTGTTAACCCTTTACATGCTGCAGTCTATGTGACTGCAGCATGTAAAGGGCTGTCACTGCAGCATGTAAAAGGCTGTCACCATCGGACCCCCGGAATGTGATCAGGGGTCCTGATGAGTCCCTGTGGAAGTCCCCTAAAGGGACAAAAAAAAAATTTAAAAAAAGGTAAAAAATTATTTAAAAAAATAATAAAAACACTTGTCTCCCTTTACTTTGTAAAAAATCAAAAATACAATCACACATGTGGTATCCATGCGTCGTAATGACCCAGAGAAGGAAGTTAATACATTATTTAACCCCTTAATGACATGGCCCCTTTTTTTTCTTTTTTCCCCATTTCTTTTTTTCCTCCCCCCTGTTTAAAAAATCACAACTTGTCCCGCAAAAAACAAGCCCTCATATGGCCATGTCAATGGAAAAATGAAAAAGTTATGGCTCTTGAGACGCAACTGCAAAACTAGTTGAAATTCAATGATTAGACCATTTTAAAAAACCTGCCCTGGTGGGCACGACAGGGTGGTAGGAAACCCGCCACTCAAGGGGTTAAAGCGTACAACAGTCTATAAGAGCAAAACAACAGTAAACAACAATGTGCTATTTGTGTAAGGTGAAAAAGCGCCACCCCATTATATAGGCTCATAATAGCCCCCACCAGCATGTAGCATGCCACCCGGGATAGCAGGGACAGCCCCCCAAATCCTGCTGCTTCTGGCACGATTGGGCCATATGGTCATACTGGCCATTAACTCTCTTTTGGCCAACTGCCATTCTTCCTGACTCCACCGTAAACAAGCACTCTCGCTGAAGACGCCATATTCTTTTCAATGGGGAGACGGGAATAAAACCTTATATGCAGCAGCTTATCTTGCAGGAACAAAGGATCAGCTATACTGAAATCCAACAAGACCAATACTTATTTCCCCAGACCTTGCCTCAGTAATTTTTTTTAAAGGGGGGGTTTAGCCCCGTGTCGCCAGTAGACCAAAGTGCGATTGTTCTCAGTAAGAGAAACCAAGTAATCTTGTAGATATGATGGCTAACAATGGTAAACAGTGTAAAGGGTTAACACACTTATAGGAACGGCCGGGCGTTCTGCTGCCATCCAGCCGTCATTAATAATGTAACGCAGAGGTTATCGGATTTTCATACCAGTTCTAATGGAATCATTTCTTTTTTACTAATGTGCATGTAACATGAGCCGCCTCCGGCGGCGGGGAGGGCGGCCCACACACTGGCAGCCCAGCCTTTAATGCTGATAGGAAAGATCAGACTGGCCACAGCTCTGTTTATAAACAAACTACCAAATACAGACCCACGCTGCCACGCCGTCCATCAATCACATCTGTCAGCGCCCAAAGTCAGGCAGGCAATGGCTCTGGGAATCTGACCATTAAAGCAGATTTGTCTAACTTGTAACATGCTTGGAAACTTTTTGATCTTTTTGTACAATTTTATTCTTGAATGGCGCCCTCAGGAGGTGCATTATTATAGGACTGTGATTGGTTAGAAAATTACAATGTTCTTTGAAAATAATAGAAACTTTTAGGAGTGATTGCGTGGGGGCGGTCATGAGGCCTTTTTAAAATCTGGGAAGTAGGAATGCTGTTTTCTATGGTGTACAACTCCAAGAACAGGGTGAAGAAGGTATCTATCTATCTATCTATCTATCTCATATCTATCTATCTATCTTCTATCTATCTATCTCCTATCTATCTATCTCCTATCTATCTCCTATCTATCTATCTATCTATCTATCTATCTCATATCTATCTATCTATCTTCTATCTATCTATCTATCTCCTATCTATCTATCTATCTATCTATCTATCTATCTATCTATCTATCTATCTATCTATCTATCTCATATCTATCTTCTATCTATCTATCTATCTCATATCTATCTCCTATCTATCTATCTATCTATCTATCTATCTATCTATCTATCTATCTATCTCTCTTCTATCTATCTATCTATCTCCTATCTATCTATCTATCTATCTCCTATCTATCTATCTATCTATCTATCTATTTCATATCTATCTCCTATCTACCTATCTTCTATCTATCTATCCATCTCATATCTATTTATCTATCTATCTATCTATCTCATATCTATCTTCTATCTATCTATCATCTATCTCATATCTATCTATCTATCTATCTATCTATCTATCTATCTCATATCTATCTTCTATCTATCTATCTATCTCCTATCTATCTATCTATCTCTCTATCTCCTATCTATCTATCTATCTATCTATCTATCTATCTCCTATCTATCTATCTATTTCATATCTATCTCCTATCTACCTATCTTCTATCTATCTATCTATCTTCTATCTATCTATCCATCTCATATCTATTTATCTATCTATCTATCTCATATCTATCTATCTATCTATCTATCTATCTATCTATCTATCTATCATCTATCTCATATCTATCTATCTATCTATCTATCTCCTATCTATCTATCTATCTTCTATCTATCTATCTATCTATCTATCTATCTCATATCTATTTATCTATCTATCTCATATCTATCTATCTTCTATCTCATATCTATCTATCTATCTTCTATCTATCTATCTCATATCTATCTATCTTCCATATATCTATCTATCATCTATCTCATATCTATCTCCTATCTATCTATCTATCTATCTATCTATCTATCTATCTATCTATCCCCTATCTATCTATCTATCCATCTATCTATCTATCTATCTCATATCTATCTCATATCTATCTAACTCCTATCTATCTATCTATCTATCTATCTATCTATCTATCTATCTATCTATCTATCTATCCATCTCATATCTATTTATCTATCTATCTATCGATCTATCTCATATATATCTATTTATCTTCTATCTATCTATCTATCTATCTATCTTATATCTATCTCCTATCTATCTATCTATCTATCTATCTATCTATCTATCTATCTATCTATCTCCTATCTATCTATCTATCTATCTTCTATCTATCTATCTATCTATCTATCTATCTCATATCTATCTCCTATCTATCTATCCATCTCATATCTATTTATCTATCTATCTATCTCATATCTATCTATCTATCTCCTATCTATCTATCTATCTTTTATCTATCTATCTATCTATCTATCTATCTCATATCTATCTCCTATCTATCTATCCATCTCATATCTATTTATCTATCTATCTCATATCTATCTATCTATCTATCTATCTATCTATCTATCATCTATCTCATGTCTATCTCCTATCTATCTATCTATCTATCTATCCATCTCATATCTATTTATCTTTCTATCTATCTCATATCTATCTATCTATCTTCTATCTATCTCATATCTATCTATCTCATATCTATCTATCTCATATCTATCTATCTGTGTATCTCATATCTATCTATCTATCTCATATCTATCTATCTCCTATCTATCTATCTCATATCTATCTATCTATCTATCTATCTATCTATCTATCTATCTATCTATCTCATATCTATCTATCTGTGTATCTCATATCTATCTATCTATCTATCTCCTATCTATCTATCTCCTATCTATCTATCTATCTATCTATCTATCTATCTATCTATCTATCTATCTATCTATCTATCTATCTCCTATCTATCTATCTATCTCCTATCTATCTATCCCATATCTATCTATCTCCTATCTATCTATCTATCTATCTATCTATCTCCTATCTATCTCCCTATCTATCTATCTATCTCATATCTATCTATCTATCTATCTCCTATCTATCTCCTATCTATCTATCTCCTATCTATCTATCTCCTATCTATCTATCTATCTATCTATCTATCTATCTATCTATCTCCTATCTATCTCCTATCTATCTCCTATCTATCTATCTATCTATCTATCTATCTATCTATCTATCTATCTATCTATCTATCTATCTATCTATCTATCTCCTATCTGTCTCCTATCTATCTATCTATCTCCTATCTATCTATCTCCTATCTATCTCCTATCTATCTCCTATCTATCTATCTATCTATCTATCTATCAATCATCTATCTATCTCCTATCTATCTATCTATCTATCTATCTTTCTATCTCCTATCTGTCCATCCATCTATTCGTCGTTTGTTCCTCAAATTATCATTTGTGACATAAATTAGCTCACAAAAAGGTTACAAATTCTCCTGTACAATTTTACATGAATCTCATTTGCTGGCGGTTGGGAGGGCTGGAATAGTAATATATTACCTCTGAGGTGTCCCGGGGCTCACCAATAACTCAGACTCTGCTCCATTCTCATAAATCTCCTTTAGCTCATGTAAAGTGCAAGGAAATGAGGGTTTGATGTGGCAGAATGAAGTAAGTATCTGCGTATTGACATCTGTATTGTATTTTCTTCGGATCCCAGGGCTGGACCGAGGCTTCCATCCACCGGAGTGAAGATGCACCCATTCATCTTCTCTTATGTTCTTCATCTTGTATTACAGGGTTATTAGTGATTCATCGCTCCAACTTCAATCCACTATCGATCCTCCATAGCCAAGATCAAATTTACCTTTTTCATTGATGAGCTCAGAATGTAGCATGTGAACCAACCTGTGATGAGAGATCATCGATTATGAAGGTAACGGAGCCGGCAGTTGTTTACGGAAACCAGTATTATGTCAGTTCAGCCATTTAACACGGTTGTCCAGGGTGAGAAAAAAGGGCTGCTTTCTTCCAGAAGCAACATCACACCTGTCCATGGGTTGTGGAGCTGCAATACCACATATAACCTGTGGACAGGGATGGCATGGCGCTGGTCTTTGAAGAAAGCAGCAATTTTTTTCTAATTCTGGATAACCCTTTCAGATAACCCAGGATATGAATCTGATAGTGTACTAAATAATACCACAGGATAAAAAAACGAAATTAAAGGGGGTGATCCATTATTGATAACCCCCCTTTTTTTTTTAGAAAGGGCCCCTAAGAAGTCCCATTGCTGGGAGTCCCAGCGATCAGCTATAATCTGGAATCCAGCAGCAAGTGTTCAGTTTCCCTACAGCTCCCCCACAGGGGAGATCAAACATTACACAATTCTCATTGAAATCGATGGTCTGTCTGGATGGGGGAGTGATGCTCTTAGTAACGAATCTTCACTTTTCTTAATAGAGGAAGGTCTCGAAGAGCAGGATCCTCCTTTGTGCCACCGGCTAGGGTTAACTTTATGATTGGTGAGGTGCCTACTGGGACCTGCAAGGATCTTGAGAATGGGGATTCCGAAGGTCTCTGTATGAATGAAGCAGTGTTTGTGCATATGTGATGCATTTCCATTTATCTCATGAGAGAGCTGGAAATTGCCGACTACAAGTAGTCAGCAATCTTCAGCACTGTAATACTCATGACTGGATCCACATACGTGACCGCCACTTCATTCACATGGGAATCTTCGAGATCCCCATTCTCAGGATGGGTGGGGTTTCCAGGAGTTGGACCCCCACCATTCATAAAGATTTACTATATCCTGTGAAGGAAGAAGGAGAAAAATAAGGAGAAGGAGGAGGAAGAAAAAATGAAGAAAAGAACAAAGAAGAAGGAAAATAAGAATACAAATGAGGAGTAGGAAGAGGAGGAGGAACGGGGAGGAGGAGGAGGAGGAAAAAGGAGGAGGAGGTGGAAAGAGGAGGAGGAAAAAGAAGAAAGAAGAGGAGGAAAGGGGGGAGGAGGAGGAGGAAAAAGAAGGAGGAGGTGGAAAGAGGAGAAGGAAAAAGGAGGAGGAAAAAGAAGAAAGAAGAGGAGGAAAGAGGAGGAGGAAAAAGGAGAAAGAAGAGGAGGAAAGAGGAGGAGAATTATCTTCTTTTTGCTGCAGACCATTGTATTTTTGTATTTTGGAAGGTTGTTTTGCAGCCACTGGTTTACCCATCTGAGCGCCTACTAGTTGTACAATACTTGTAGTTAAATGTACTGAATAGTCACAGGATGTCTTGTGCACATTTACAACAGATCTTGTGACAAACAGCAGCTTAAACTCAGTTTAGAGTAACAGCCTTAGCTCACTCTCTTCCACTACTCTGTGTCAGTTTACACTGCTGTTCTGGATTTATGTTCATAATGCAGGATGCTCAGGATGAGTGGATTTCAGATAGGAGCTTGTTTGGAACTACACTTCTCAACACTAAGTTGTGGAATTATGGAAATCACGGGATCAATAGTCATGCTAGTGACATGCAAATCACGGAAAAATGGCAGCAAAATATTCAAAGCATCTTGAATTATTGAGTATCAAGTTTGAGCGCCCCGCACAGAAATCCAGGCACGTACACGCCTCGGCATGCTATCAATGAGGTCATTAATGGTTATCTGGGGAATGTTCTATCACATTGTATGGACTTTGGCATGGAAATCATCGAGAAGCGGCGCTGCCCACTCCCTCTGCATTTGCCGACCAATGATGTCCCAGATGTGTTTGATGGTAGACAGGTCTGGAGGCGCTGCAGGCCAGGATAGCACGTATGGGCATGCAGGCCGCTCACAGTGGCGACCTGGCATTGTCTTGTTGAAAAACGGCTCCTGGAACACACGGGAGAAATGGAGGTACCGCTGGATCCATGACCAAATCAACACAACGCTGAGCTGTTAGTGTGCCCGGACTAGAGGGGTCTTATGCCACCCCACAACATGATCCTGGCAATAAGACTGGTATGAGTTCTCTGGTGAGTCTCTTCATGGTGTCGCCCGCATGGTCTCCAGGCTAATCTCCAGCTATTATTGCATCCGAAACCAAAGCAGGACTCATCGCTGAAGACAGACCTCCAGCCCAGTCTCCATTGTAGACTTGCTCTGCACCATGCTAGCCTTTGAGGTCAATGCAAACCTGTCGCTGGAGGTCTGGCTGGTAACCCAATGTCATGCAAGCACCTTGGGATGGTTTGTGTAGAGGGTCTTCAATGCCTTAGGGATAGGATATGGCGTCTAGTTTCACTCGCAGTACAGAATAGATCACTTTGCGCCATTCTCCTAACCTGATGATCTGTCCAGGCAGAGGTTCGCTTCTGCGTACCTCTTGCTATCATTGACTTCTATGTTGTTCTCCCAACCACACAATGTTGATTTGCCAGAGTATTAAACCAAGTTCTGTCAGTTTAAGGATTCTGTCCCTTTCTGTTTGCAAGAATTGGCGATAACGGGTTTGTCGATGAACAGAAAGCATCACACGATCATACCGCAGGACTTTATCCGATTTTTGAGGTTTTATGCGGCTTAAAAGAGATTGTCCTACTCCTGTTTTGGTGCAGGAAGCAGACAGCTCTATACATTGTACAGTGGCCCGGGTTGGTACTGCAGGCTGAGTCCCATTCACTTCAATAGGACTCAACCTGCAGTACCAACCTGGGACACTGCACAATGTACTGCGCTCTCTGTTTCCTGTAGGAAAACAGCCAGAAGTGGAACAACACCTTTAAGGCTTATCCTTTTTGGTGTGGCAATTTCAAAGTTGAGAAGTATTTAATGCAGGGTACGATGAAAGCACAGCGATCTCTTCACTGCATATCAGACACAGCGCCATACATTTTGTAGTGGTGATGCCTAGTATAGTAATTTAATCTCACTCAAATAGGACGGAGTTGCTTAAAGCCCATGAGACTGGTGAACTTGACACTACTGGCCTGAGAAGAGGCCATCAGTGCCACAGACTCTTCAAGCAGCTGATCAGCAGGAGTCCTGACAGTGGACCCCTACAAATGAAATATTGATGACCTATCCTGGAAAACCCCTTTAATTTCTTGACATACACTATCAAGCAATATCCATTACCTATAAAGAGCTGTTGCCTCTAGTTTGGATGTGATTTAATACTGGCGGGCATGGAAGCTCTAGTACCCTGGTGTACCACCTCTAGCTTGGATACAAGATGTGATACGGGCGGGCATGGAGGCTCTAGTACCCTGTTGTACCGCCTCTAGCTTGGATACAAGATGTGATATGGGGGGGGGCATGGAGGCTCTAGTACCCTGTTGTACCGCCTCTAGCTTGGATACAAGATGTGATATGGGGGGGGGGCATGGAGGCTCTAGTACCCTATTGTACTGCCTCCAGCTTGGATACAAGATGTGATACAGGGGGCATGGAGGCTCTAGTACCCTGTTGTACCACCTCTAGCTTGGATACAAGATGTGATACAGGCAGGCATGGAGGCTCTAGTACCCTGTTGTACCACCTCTAGATTGGATATAAGATGTAATACGGGCGGGCATGGAGGCTCTAGTACCCTGTTGTACTGCCTCCAGCTTGGATACAAGATGTGATACAGGGGGCATGGAGGCTCTAGTACCCAGTTGTACCGCCTCTAGCTTGGATATAAGATGTAATACGGGCGGGCATGGAGGCATACAGGTTCTATATGGTATCCTGCCACATTTGCTGTTGAAGTTGGTGTCCCAGATGGCCCCATACATGGTCTATTGGCGATCAATCTGATGAACGGGCAGCCACGGCAGTGTGACAATGTTGTGGGGGCTCCTGGGACCCCCTTGTGTGTGCGGCCGAGCATTATCCTGCTGGAAGCTGCCATGAGAGGAACACATGTGGCTGCAGGATGTCCTGAACATATCGCTGAGCGGTCATTGTCCCTCGTACCAATACTAGGGGGGACCGACTGTTGTATGTGATGGCCCCCAGACCATCACACCAGCAGGGGGCAGTGTGCCGCTCCACAGCAAAGGCAGGATGGAAGTGCTCACCCCGAGGTCTCCAGACACGAACAAAGCCACAGTAGCTGCAGACAATCTAAGTTCCACTCTGCAACAGTCCAGTTTCCTCATTCATGACACCACTGCAAAGAGAGCCAACAGTGGGTGGGTGTCACAGGTAGAATACATAATGGGCGCCATGAAACCAATATCCTTCAACCAAGCACCAAGAAATGGTTCCAACAGACATCGGGGTGTGACGATGGCGCCACCTATGCCTGAATGGCAGACAATGAAACAGTTGGAGATGCTTGTGCTTATTGGATGATCAAACGCTCCTCTCTACTGCTGGTTTGTAAAGGGGCATCCTGAGCCGGTCACCTTGTGTGCCCTCACACATCTACTGGTCCCAACACCTCCTAACAGTCTGGTCAGAACGGCCGGTGGGGGACAATTCATCGATACGACCCTCCAGCTTCTCACATCCCAGTAATGCGCCCCCTCTGGTAACGGGGTGGAATCTCTTCTCTGCGTCGTAGAGGCGTCTAGTGGTCAACAAGCTCTACAAGCAGAAGAAGAGGTCACTACACACAAGGGGCCTCCGAGGGCCTTTTAGAGGTCAATGGGGAACCACTATTAGGGCCTCCGGTGACAAGACCGTCCATCTAATCCCCGCAAACCTCATCATTTGGATATCTGCCTGAGAACTGCATACCCAGTTTTGCAACAAAACAACAACTTTTTTCTAGGGAACTTGGTATGTTTTGACAAAAGTGTATCTTTATAGTTGTCAGCTCCATTTTTCTGTTATTGAGCTTCATGTTTCCTGCATAGACAAATTAGTTAATTTGATACCATTTTGGGTACCCGCAGCTACCACTAGAGGGAGCTTAGGACCTTTCTGCATATCATTTAGACACTGAACTCAAACAGTATGTAGTAAGCTCCTGAGCTCCCTCTAGTGGTGCCTGCAGGTGAACAGAATTTTGACATACATATCTATGTCTTTGCATGGAATTTGAAGCCCTGTATCAGAAAAACAAAACTGTGACCGCTATAAAGATATATTAAGAAAATAATCAGTATGAGAATGCCGACCCAAAAATGACCTGCTGATATAAGGTGGACATTCCCTTTAAGTTTATAAATGAAGAGTAGATATTCGCACTCGGATGCTGCTGCTCAGGGAGCTGAGTAATGGGAATAGTCAGCTGTGTACTGTCTGAGAACAGATACTATTTGGGTTGCTGGCACAGCATCTCTCTCCAACTCCCACCAGGATCCGGGAAATGATTCTATAGGAAAGATTTAAGGTAACCTAATTAGATGAAAACCGCGGCTCGTCTCCTTCCCATCAGCAGCCATCATTGGATGGATTTTATCAGCTTTTTTCCGCTCCTCAAGGGATGGCTGCATTAATCCTCTCATAAGACCTAACTAATACGATTTATTTGGCAGAATTACTGCTGGTTTTAATTGCTTCTATCTCCCTGCATTAACACCTTCACTGCTGTTATAGGTAGCGGCTTTGACGCTAAAAGCAGTAAGGGGGTTTTATGTACTTTAAAGGGCCAAAACTTTGTGGAATATTTCTTTATTGGAAGCCATAATGGACGGGACTCTCAACCAGCCAGGACATGGTTGGCTCCATTTGTTTATATTGTCAAACCTCCCAACTGTCCTGGATCCGGTGGGACAGCCATGGATGTCAGGTATCGTCCCGCCGTCCCAGAAGATATGTTGCGTCAGTTTTAATTGTATCTGCATCCCCAAGATGCAGATACAGTTGAATAGAATGGTAGAATCAGGGAGCCCCCCCGCTCTCCGCTCCTCTAGTCATCCCGTCACCACTGCCCCCCACAGAGTGCGTAGGGGGGGTGTCCACTTACCCCCTCTTGTGTAAAGTAGGATGAGTGATGGCAGGTTTTCTCCAGTGGCAGAAGGAATCAATGCAGAGAGGAGGCAGGAGTTGGGCTCTGTTGGGCACAGGATGGAGCAATGGGAAGTAGACTTGGAGTGGAGAAAGCCAAAAAGAGACGGAGCATAGTTGCTGAAGACTGGAGCTTGATAAGCAAAGCACAAGAGGTGTATCTAAGAGAGCATCTTTAGTGTGAGGGGGTACTAAGGAATCATCATTACTATGAGGGAACACTAGAGGGCCATTATTACTGTAATGGGGCACTAAGATGGTGTCATTACTGTGTATGCACAATTACCTTGTAGGGAAGTAAGGGAATGCTATTAGTATCTGGTGCACTGAAGGGCAGTATTACTATGTGGTGCACTAAGGCAACACAATTACTGTGTAGGGCACTAATCAGGCATTATTACTGTGTGGGGCACTATTACTTTGTAATGCACTAAGGAGGTACTATTACTGTGTGGGGCACTAAGGGGGCAGTATTATTGTGTGTGGCACTAAAGGAACACTATTACTGTGTAGTGTATTAAGGAGGTACTATTACTGTATGGGCCACTAAGGGAGCACTATTACTATGTGGTGCACTAAGCAGACACTTTTAGTGTGTGGTGTACTAAATGGGCACTATTACTGTGTGGGACACTAAGAGATACTATTATTGTCTAGACTAGAGCAATATGGGGGTATTATTACTGTGTAGTGCACTGATGGATCATTATTATGTGTTGGGGCACTTAGAGGGCACTATTAATGTGGTGAGCACTAAGAGTCACACTGTCTGGGGTACTAAGTTAGGCACTATTACTATGTAGGGCACTAAGGGAGCACTGGTACTGTGTGGGGCACTAAGGGAGTGCTATTGCTGTGTGGGGCATTAAGGGGCATTATGAATGTCTGTAGTAGTAAGGGGGGCACTATTACTGTGTAGTGCACTAAGGGGCACTGATAGTGTTGCTCCTCCTCCCCTCTCACATCATGCAGACTCACATAGAGAAAAACTGCAGCTGCATCTCCCTCCTCTCCCTTCTGGGAGAAAATAGTATATAAAACCATTTTATGATAATTGAACCAAAGTATAAGACAAGTGACTTTAATATATAATACTCATGTAATGTGTAACTTGGCCTGCTGTGGGCATTGGTCTCTCTGATGTCATGCACATAAGCCTAGTCCAGGATGAGCTGCGCACACACAGAATTTGGAACGCGCATCACCATTAGCTCAAGAGAATTAGACATGTCAATCATAAGGCGAGGGGGCAGCTTAGGAGGAATGAGAGGAGAAAACCAGGGCCAGTTTGAGAGACTAGAATGCTCATCGGACGGTTTGCCGGTTACCTGCATTTAGTGCATGCAGCAGAAAAACTGCAATTTCTATGGCATGACAGCACTGTGAAGTGCAAGAAAGGTATATTTATGCTTCTTCTTAGCAACACGCTAGGCTTAGGAAATGTTAATGGGCTTAAATTGTGTTGTTAGCTACAGTGTTGATAGCGATCCACAAAAGTGGGGGGCGTCATTATGGTCTAAGCTTTCCCATGTATCCCTATTATATCAGCCTATACATTTTAAAGGGAACCGATCCTCAGCTTCTCACCCTTAAAACTAACTTCACTGCCGTCAGATGATGAAAAAGCAACCAATTCTAATCATGGCTGACTTTAGCTACGTGTGAACCTTGCAGTTGCACGAGGCTCTGGCCACCAGCTTATAGGAAAGGCACCAGGTGGATGTAGGTTGGGGGCCATCACCCCCTTAAGTCCGCCTGGCCAGATGATCTTCTTCCTTTATGTGGCAGCATCTTGTGGAGTTACATGAATCATCCTCCTCCTGGCTTTGCCTCCTCCTCCCCTCTGATGTTCCCAGGAACCACTGTTTGACCTTTGACACCCCCTGCAACACAATTGCTTAGTTCTGCTACTGTATTTATGGTATGTGCTTGGTTCTATGATTGTATTTATATAGTCAGATTGGTTTATGTTATAATTATGTTATGAGCTTGAGTCTGCTCCTGTATTTATGTTATCAGCTTGGTTCTGTGGCTGTAACTATATTATGATCTTGGTTCTGGTGCTGTATTTTTGTACTGAGTTTTGGTCTGGCACAGTATTTATTCATTGAGCTGTTCTTCTGTGGGTATGCTGCTGTCTTGCTGCTTTCTGCAAATACAGACAGGCTGACTATTAGAGCAATATAGCAATATATATATATATATCTTATTGGGGAGGTGGCAAAAAAAAATTCTGCACATGATGCCATCTTAGGTCAGCACTGCAAAGGCCAATTTCTTCCTGTGAGCCCATGTACCTCCACAATTAACAATTAGGGTCCAGTTATGCCTTGCTGTATGCAAATCAACAGAGAAGCTGATGCTGATTCATCAGCTGGTAAGCTAACCACACCCCCTTTCATTTGATAGACTGCTTGTTGCCCCCCCCCCCCACCCCCATAATACAGGAAATCCTACCTATAAAATAAAGAGGGCGTGGTTAACTCAATAGCTCATGACTCTTCTCTGCTGATTTGCATACGTTGCGGGATAACTTTGGTACTTAATTGCAGAAGTACATGAACTATATAGGATAAGACAAGCCGTTCTAAGTGACTGATTTTTCGTTCCCTGCCAGCCCCTAAAGTTAGTTTTAAGGGCGAGATGGTGGTTACAGGATTTCTCTAAGTGACAGATTAACCCCTTCACAACCCCCAATGTTTGGGCAGTCTTGAAGGCTATACGGAGCAAGCGGGCTCAAGAGCGCAGTCTGCTCCATACCTGGTGGCTATTAGCTGTTCTGGTCAAAGCTAACCCCGCACCTAAGCAGTCAATGGGAGAGCGGTCCCCTCCCGCCATGGGAACCTGCAACAACACGATCATAAGGGACTTATGGGTTAGCATGGCGACCTACTGAAGGTTTTCAGAGCCACTGTGCATACATACAGGGCTTGATAGGCAACATCAAAAATCGCTGTATACTGAAATACCTAAGTGCTGGAGTATATAGTACATGTGATCAAATAATCGGACGTCCAAGTGCCCTGCGGGAACTAAATAACAGTGTGAAAATGCTTTAATAAAGTTTTTTTAACAGTAAAAAAAAGAAAAATTAAAAAATAACAAAAGTAAAAAAAAAAATGTTTCCCCATAAAAAATTGAAACAATTTCAAAAGTCCAAACTATCAAAATATCCCAATATTTATCCCGTACGGTGAAGGTCCGAATGCCAGAATCAGAATCTTTTTTGTGTCTTGGCTCCCAAAACATTGGATCAAAAAGACGCTTCCCAAAATGGCAGTAATGAACCCCAGAGGTCACCTCGCAGGAGAAACGCCCTGACATGGCTGAATCCATGAAAAAAATAGTTAAAGTTCTGGGTCCCAAAATACGGCGGCAGAAAGCGATTTTTGTTTTAGAAATATTCTACTTACTTTTTAAAAAAATCGAAAAACATAAAAAAAATATGATAAACTTTGGTATCTCCGTAATTGTACCGACCCATAAAGCAATACACATGTCATCTTTACTGCACTGCGAACGCTGTAAAAGCCAAAATGGCGTAATTGCATTTTTTTTTTTTTTATTTCTCTCTGTTTAAAATTTTTTAAGGGTTTTCCTGCACCTTAAATGATACATTAAGCGGTACCATTAAAAAAATACAACTCACCCTGCAAAGAACAGGGGCTTAGTCAGCAATGTTAATGGAAAAAATTAGAGTTATGGCTCCTGGAATACGGGAAAAAGTGAAAAAAAGAAAAATAAAAAATTTCAGGTCTTTAAAGGGTTAAAATCCCAGAAGCGAAACGTGTTGCAATGAGTCAGGAGGAAGGCCCAATACAATAGTGGCTGAGGGTCCCTGTGGCAGTGAATGTGTTAATCTGCAGATCCAGCAGCGATGGCGGATCAGCGCGGGGCATCGGGAGCGACGGCTTTGTCTCCTCATTAACACAGGCGACAAACATAAGTCACGTTTTTAATATTCAGCGGCTAATGGTGTCAGTTGGTTGGTAATCCAATAACACGCTCTGGATAATTGTGCGCTCAATGTAATTTGGTGCTGGGGAAAAGAAACAAAGTCTTGGAGCAAATCTGTCAACTCAAACTTCATTACTGCCGGCGCTGATGGCCGCGATTTATGATGCAGTTATTCCCAGTCTCGTCTTCCAGAAAGAGGTCCAGCCTCCACTAATAGGAACATCAATGGCGCGGTAAACACTCCGAAGTTACACGCTACAGAGGCCTTGAAAAATAGGCTGCGCTAAATAAAGTTCTTTCTTTTTGAATGTCACCCCGATCACGCTTAAGCTTCTTATTGCGGGGGGGGGGGGGGGGGGGTGCTCTTGTGCTCTATAGTTGCAATCAGGATGATTCCCCGCCGTCGCCAATTACCTCTATTTATCAAATCTGCTGGTTGCAATAAAACAATCAAACAGGAACGATATAAATGGCGCAACACAACTAATATAACAGGCGGTTGTTCCAAATTCGCCCCAAAACACTACTTTCACTGACTGAGAATTACACCCCCCCCCCCCCCCCCCCCCCCACACACACACACACACACTTCAGGACCAGCGTCTTCAGGACTTAGTCGAGCTCCTTCTGCCGTTCTGACCGGCTGCAGACATGATGAATCATCAGACCGCAGCTTCTGCCGGCGTTCCCGAGGAGTCTCACCCCCCTCCTCATGGACAACGGCCGCCAGTAACTAATATTCTTGGGTCTCTGTGCTTCAGTCGCCTTCTTTACACCCACCAACGATATTCTATGGGGTTTAAGTCAGGCGACTGTGACGACCACTCCAGCATCTTATAAGGATGTCTTCTGAAGCCAGGCCTTGGTGGACTTTGAGGTCTGCTTGGATTCATTGTTCTGTGGGAAGGTCCAATTGTCATGCCTGTCTCCTGAGATCTGTGGTTCTACAGGTTCTCCTGCTGAGGTGTGGGGGATTGTGCTGGCTGGGTGTGTTCGTGTCTCCAGTCAGCCAATCACTCTGGGTCAGTACACATAAAGCTGTATTCCCAGGTGTAACATAACATGGTATGTAAGGCTGAATGAAGACAATGTCCATCTAGTCCAGCCTGTTTATCCTCCTATGTTGTTGATCCAGAGGAAGGCAAAAAAAATCCAAGGGCAGAAGCCAATTAGCCCTTTTGGGGGAAAATTCCTTCCCGACTCCCTAAAGGCAATCAGACTATTCCCTGGATCACCCCTAATAGTTCCTACCTGCCTGTATACCCGGATTAACAATTAACCTAAGATTTATATCCTGTAATATCCTTCCTCTCCAGAAAGACATCAAGTCCCTCTTAAACTCCTCTATGGATCCTGCCATCACTACGTCCTCAGGCAGAGAGTTCCACAGTCTCACCGCTCTTACAGTAAAGAACCCCTTTCTGTGTTGGTGATGAAACCTGCTTTTTCTCTAGACGTAGCGGATGCCCTCTTGTTACCGTCGCAGTCCTGGGTGTAAACAGATCCTGGGAGAGATCCTTGTATCGTCCCCTCATGGATTTATACATACCCTGTTTCCCTGAAAATAAGACATTCCCTGAAAATAGGTAGTTATTTGGTCGCCCCTTAGCCGTCTTTTTTCCGGGGTAAATAATCCCAGTTTTGGTGCCTCTCTGGGTATTCCAGTCCCGTCATTCCATGTATTAGTTTAGTTGCCCTTCTTTGAACCCCCTCCAGCACTGTAACATCTTTTCTGAATACCGGTGACAGTATTACATGTGGGGCCTGACAAGTGCCTTATATAGTGGGAGGATAATGTTCTCGTCCCTCGCCCCTATACCTCTTTTAATGCACCCCAAGACTTTATTAGCCTTTGCAGCAGCTGACTGGCATTGGTTACTCCAGTTTAGTCTACAGCCCACTAGTACCCCCAGGTCTTTTCCCTAGCTGTACCCCATTTAGTGTATATTGGTGACATCCGTTTCTCCTGCCCATGTGCAGAACCTTACATTTATCAGCATTGAACTTCATTTGCCATTTTCCCCCCAAGCCCTCGGCTTATCTCGGTCCGTTTGTAGCCGTATATTGTCCTCCGTTGTATTATTATATTGTATAATTTTGTGTCATCTGCAAATATTGATATTTTGCTGTGCAGCCCCTCTATCAGGTCGTTGATAAATATATTAAACAGAATGGGGCCTAATACTGAACCCTGCGGCCCCCACTAGTGGCGGTGGCCCAATCAGAGTATGGACCATTTATTACCACCCTCTGCTTTCTATCTCTGAGCCAGTTCTTTACCCAGATACACACGTTTTCACCCAATCCGATTCCGTTGTTCTTCTTGAGGTACTCTTCTATAGCGTCTCTCAGAAAACCCTCAAATATTTTTCCAGTTACAGAAGTGAGACTTACCGGTCTGTAGTTACCAGGCTCACCTTTTTGTAAATTGGAACCACGTTGGCCATGCGCCAATCCAATGGTACAACTCTTGATATTATCCACAAATATTAGATATAGCGGCCTAGCTATCACATCACTTAGTTCCCTTAGTACCCTTGGGTTTATTCCATCTGGGCCTGGCGATTTATCGATTTTAATCTTCTTTAACCTCTTCCGCACCTCCTCCTGCGTTAGGTATGATATATTTTGTGAGGGTTTCATTTTGGTCTCCTGCATCTCGTGTGGCATTTCCTTTTTGTTTGTGAATACGCTTGAAAGGAAAGTATTTAATAGATTTGCCTTCCCTCCATCATCTTTAATAATTTCTCCTGCATTATTTGTTAAAGGGCCAGTGCTCTCAGTGCAAATCCTTTTGCTGTTAATATAGTTGAAAAATAGTTTTGGTTGTTTTTGCTCTCTTTGGAGATCAGTCTTTCTGCCTCCTCCTTAGCAGTTTTGATCTTATCTTTACATATTTAGTTTTTTCCCTGTATGATTTTAGCGCTTCTTCGCTGCCTTCTTGCTTTAGTAGTTTGAATGCTTTCTTTTTTTGTTTATTGCCCCTTCTACCGTCTTGTTGAGCCACATTGGTTTCCTTTTACTTGAAGCCAATCACTCTGGGTCAGTACACATAAAGGTGTATTCCCAGGTGTGGGTGTGGTCAGTTGTCTTCCCAGGTGTGGCTGAAGTCAGTTGTCTTTTCAGGTGTGGCTGTAGTCAGCTGTCTTTCCAGGTGTGGCTGTAGTCAGTTGTCTTCCCAGGTGTGGGTGTTGTCAGCTGTCTTCCCAGGTGTGGGTGTGGTCAGTTGTCTTCCCAGGTGTGGGTGTGGTCAGCTGTCTTCCTAGGCAAGGGTGTGCTCAGCTTTCTTCCCAGGTGAGGTTGTGGTCAGCTGTCCGCCCAGGTGTGGGTGTGGTCAGCTGTCTTCCCAGGTGTGGGTGTAGTCAGCTGTCTTCCCAGGTGTGGCGGTAGTCAACTGTCTTCCCAGGTGTGGGAGTAGTCAGCTGTCTTCCCAGGTGTGGGAGTAGTCAGCTGTCTTCCCAGGTGTGGGAGTAGTCAGCTGTCTTCCCAGGTGTGGGAGTAGTCAGCTGTTTTCACAGGTGTGGGAGTGGTCAGCGGTCTTCCCTGGTGTGGGTGTGGTCAGCTGTCTTCTCAGGTGTGGGTGTGGTCGGTTGTCTTCCCAGGTGTGGGTGTAGTCAGCTATCTTCACAGGTGTGGGTGTGGTCAGCTGTCTTCCCAGATGTGGGCGTGGTCAGCTGTCTTCCTAGGTGTAGGTGTGGTCAACTGTCTTCCTAGGCGTGGGTGTGGTCAGCTGTCTTTCCAGGTGTGGGTGTAGTCAGCTGTGTCCCAGGTGTGGGTGTGGTCAGCTGTCTTCTCAGGTGTGGGTGTGGTCAGCTGTCTTCCCAGGTGTGGGTGTGGTCAGCTGTCTTCTCAGGTGTGGGTGTGGTCAGCTGTCTTCCCAGGTGTGGGTGTAGTCAGCTATCTTCACAGGTGTGGGTGTGGTCAGCTGTCTTCCCAGGTGTGGGAGTGTTCAGCTGCCTTCCCAGGTGTGGGAGTGTTCAGCTGTCTTCCCAGGTGTGGGAGTGTTCAGCTGTCTTCCCAGGTGTGGGTGTGGTCAGCTGTCTTCTCAGGTGTGGGTGTGGTCAGCTGTGTTCCAAGGTGTGGGTGTGGTCAGCTGTCTTCTCAGGTGTGGGTGTGGTCAGCTGTCTTCCCAGGTGTGGGAGTGTTCAGCTGTCTTCCCAGCTGTGTGTTTGTGGCCTGCTGTCTTCCCAGGTGTGGGAGTGTTCAGCTGTCTTCCTAGAAGTGGGTGAAGTCAGCTGGCGTGGGTGAAGTCAGTCAGGTCCAATCAGAGTACGAACCATTTATCACCACCCTCTGCCTTCTATCATTGAGCCAATTCTTTTCCCAATTACGCACGTTTTCACCCAATCCGAGCTGCCTCATTTTGTATATTAGCTTATTATGTGGCACGGTGTCAAATGCTTTAGAGAAGTCCAGATATACGAGATCAATAGACTCCCCCAGGTCCAGCCTAGAGCTTACTTCATCATAGAAACTGATCACATTTGTCTGACATGAGCAACTCTTCATGAATCCATGCTGGTGAGGAATTATTCCCTTAATCTCCTTGAGGTACTCATCGATGGCGTCTCTCAGAATCCCCTCGAAAATTTTTCCTGTTACTGAAGTGAGACTTACTGGCCTGTAGTTACCAGGCTCACTTTTGCTCCCCTTTATGTAAATTGGAACCACGTTGGCAATGCGCCAATCCAATGGTACTACACCGGTCTTGATAGTGTCTAGAAATATTAGATATAGCGGCCTAGCTATCTCGTCACTTAGTTCCCTTAGTATCCTTGGGTGTAATCCATCTGGGACCGGCGATTTATCGATTTTAGTCTTCTATAGTCGCTTCCGCACCTCCTCCTGCGTTAGGTATGACATATTTTGTGAATGGTTCATTTTATTCCCCTGCATCTTGTGTGGCATTTCCTTTTTGTTTGTGAATACACTTGAGAAGAAACTGTTTAGTAGATTTGCTTTCCCCCTGTCATCATCAATGATTCCTCCTGCATTATTTGTTAAAGGGCCAGCGCTCTCCCTGCAAATCCTTTTGCTGTTAATATAGTTGAAGAATAGTTTCGGGTTGTTTCTGCTCTCTTTTGCGATCCGTCTGTCTGCTTCCTCCTTGGCAGTTTTGATCTTATCTTTGCATATTTTGTTTTTTTCCCTGTACGATTTTAGCGCTTCTTCGCTGCCTTCTTGCTTTAGTAGTTTGAACGCTTTCTTTTTTTCGTTTATTGCCCCTTACAGTCTTGTCGAGCCACATTGGTTTCCTTTTAGTTGAGTTTCTTTTATTTTTAAAGGGACTGAACTGCTCACATGAGGTGATTAGGATCCTTTTAAACTCCTCCCATTTGTCCTCTGTAGTGATATTTTTGAGGATGTTGTCCCAATTAATGTTACCGATAGTAGTTCTAAGCTCATCAAATTTTGCTTTACTAAAGTTTAGTTTCTTTGTCGCTCCCTGATAAGGCTTCCTATTGAACGACAGCTGGAAGTTGATTATATTGTGGTCACTGTTCCCCAAGTGCCCCTCAACCTGTACCCCCGTAATGTGGTTCGATTTGTTAGTTAGTACTAAGTCCAGAATTGCCTTCCCTCTAGTTGGTTCCTGCACAAGTTGGTTCAGGTAATTATCTTTAATTACTCTCAAGAACTTATCCCCCCTATGTGATTTGCAGGTTTCCTTCTCCCATGTTATATCTGGGTAATTAAAGTCCCCCATGATAATTACTTCGTTTCGCTTTGACACCTCTTCTATCTGTCTTAGTAGTAAGTTTTCAGTTTCTTCTGTTGCTTTTGGTGGTCGATAGAAGACCCCTATCAGGATTTTATTTTTTCCTCCCTGTATTTCTACCCACAGAGATTCCACCTGTTCTTCTCCTACCCCTATATCCTCCCGTAGCCTCGGCTTCAAGTTCAATTTGACGTACTGACATACCCCTCCCCCTTTCTGGTTCCTTCGGTCTCTTCTGAAGAGATTGTACCCCTGCAAATTCACCGCCCAACCGCACTTATCATCCAGCCATGTTTCCGTAATTCCGACTATATCATAGTTTTTATCAGTCATTCTCACTTCAAGCTCACCCACTTTACCGATCAAACTTGTTGCATTCAGGGTCATATAATTTCTATAGTTTTTTTTTTTTTTTTAAATTTGTTTTGTTGTTATTCGTACTTATGGCTGATCTATCAGTTCTAAGTGTACTAACCCCACCCCCTGCTCGACCCCCATTCCCTTTGCTTGGACCCGGATCGCTAGTTACACTGGTTACCCCACTATTTCTCATTTTACCCTCCCCCCCAGTCCCTAGTTTAAACACTCCTCCAGCCTTCTAGCCATCTTTTCCCCCAGCACAGCTGCACCCTCCCCATTAAGATGCAGCCCGTCCCTACGGTAGAGCCTGTAGCCGACAGCAAAGTCAGCCCAGTTCTCCAGGAACCCAAATCCCTCCTTCTTACACCAACTCCGGAGCCACTTGTTTACCTCCCCAAGATCCTGCTGCCTTTCTAGTGAGGCTTTAGGTACAGGTAGTATTTCCGAGAAAACTACCCTGGAGGTCCTCGCCCTGAGCTTGGACCCTAGGTCCCTGAAATCATTTTTGAGGGCCCTCCATTGACCTCTGTTGTACTACCTTGTACTCTGTTGTACTACCCTGTTGTACTACCTCCCTTAGCTTGGATACAAGATGTGATACAGGCAGGTATGGAAGCTCTAGTACCCTGTTGTACCTCCCCTAGCTTG
Organism: Eleutherodactylus coqui; assembly: GCF_035609145.1. NCBI lineage: Eukaryota > Metazoa > Chordata > Amphibia > Anura > Eleutherodactylidae > Eleutherodactylus > Eleutherodactylus coqui. The sequence goes on from NC_089838.1 coordinate 3,148,019, forward strand.
GATACAAGATGTAATGCAAGCAGGTATGGAGACTCTAGTACCCTGTTGTACCTCCCCTAGCTTGGATACAAGATGTGATACGGGGGGGCATGGAGGCTTTAGTACCCTGTTGTATGACCTCTACCTTGAATACAAAATGTGATATGGGGGGCATGGAGGCTCTAGTGGCCTGTTGGGCTGCTGGAAAATGCCTCTTGGAAGCCGCCATGAGAGGAACACACTTATGGCTGTAGGATGTCCTGAACACATCGCTGACCTGTACCACTAATAGGGGTGACCGACTTTTGTATGCGATGGCCCTCCAGACCATTACACCAGCAGTGTACCACTCCACAGCAAAGGCAGGATTGAGGTGCTCACCCCGAGGTCTCAAAAAAAGAACATGCATCGTTAGCGCCCAAACTAAACCTGGATTCGTCGCTGTAGACAACCCAGATCCCCTCTGCAGTGTCCAGTTCAGTTGTTAATGACACCACTGCAAACTGAGGCAACGCTGGGTGTCAAAGACCGCACATATAATGGGGGCCATGAGACCAAATGTCCTTCAGCAAAAGCGGCTGGAAATGGTTCTGACAGACACAGGGGTGTAACGATGGTGCCACTTGTCTCTGGATGGTGGACAACAAAACTGTTGCAGCTGTTCATTTATCGATCAGACGCTCCTCTCTACTGGTGGTCTGTAGGGGGCGTCCTGAGCCCGATCACCTTGTGTGCCCTCACACATTCACTGGTCCCAACACCACCTAACAGTCTAGTCAGACACTCGTCTCCACTGGTGGTCTGTACGGGGAGTTCTGAGTCTGGTCCCCTTGTGTGCCCCCATCCACTGGTCCCAACACCTCCTAATAGAATGGTCAGATGCTCCTCTCTACTGGTGGTCTGTAGGGGGCAGCCTGAGCCCGGTCGCCTTGTGTGCCCTCATACATTCACTGGTCCCAACACCACCTAACAGTCTAGTCAGACGCTCGTCTCCACTGTTGGTCTGTAGGGGAGTCCTGAGTCTGGTCACCTTGTGTGCCCCCATCCACTGGTCCCAACACCTCCTAACAATCTGGTCAGATGCTCCTCTCTACTGGTGGTCTGTAGGAGCCATCCTGAGTCTGGTCGCCTTGTGTGCCCTCACAAATTCACTTGTCCCAACACCCCTAACAGTCTCGTCAGACAGTTCTCTCTACTGCTGGTCTGTAGGGGGTCCTGAGCCCGGTCACCTTGTGTGCCCTCACACATTTCCTGCTTCCCAACACCTCCTAACAGTCTGGTCAGACGCTTCTCTCTACTGGTGGTCTGTACGGGGAGTCCTGAGTCTGGTCACCCTGTGTGCCCCCATCCACTGGTCCCAACACCTCCTAACAGTCTGCTCAGAATGCCCTGGTGGGGGATAATTCTTCGATACGACCATCCAGCTTCCCACATCCCAATAATGCGCCCTTCTCAGACTCTGGCAACGGGGTGAAATCTCTTCTCTGCGTCGTAGAGGCATCTAGTGGCCAACAAGCTCTACAAGCGGAAGAAGAGGTCCCCACACACAAGGGGCCTCCGAGAGCCTCTTATAGGCCAAGGGTGAACCACTTTTAGGGTCTCAGATGACAAGACCGTTCATCTAATCACCACAACTCTCATCATTTGTATATACACCTCTTCCCGTGACATCTCTGCACCTTTCCTCCAAAACATCACCGACTGTCTGTCCGCTGTCTCTAACACTATGTCCTCTCTCTACCTAAAACTAAACCTCTCTAAAACTGACTTACTGGTGTTTCCACCCTCCAGTAACTGACCTCATCCTGACATCTTCATCTCAGTGTGTGGCGCCACCATAACTCCTAGACAACATGCCCGCTGCGTTGGGGTCATATTCAACTCCGATCTCTCCTTTACCCCCTACATCCAATCTCTTGCCCGAACATGTCAGCTGCACCTCAAGAACATCGCAAGAGTCCGCTCTTTTCTCACTGTAGACATGCTATTAACGCTTACTGTTGCCCTCATCCACTCCCGGCTGGATTATTACAACTCGTTGCTGATCGGCCTCCCCTGCACCATTAACTACCCTCTCCAATCCATCGTAAATGCGGCAGCCAGGCTCGTCTTCCTGTCCAGGCGTGCTCTAAAAACGCACCTCTTCAGGGAGGCATACCGCATTCCCTAAACAAACCCCTCTGTGCCTGATAACATGCTCCCTGACCTACTGACTGCGGTCCCTGCTAGCCATCATAAACCGCTCCTGCAGTCATAACGATTCTGCCGTGACACGGCTAAATGTCTTACCATTGTCTATGTGTATAACATCGCTCACTCTCCACCTCGCCATACCGTGCACATCTCCAGCCCCTTTACCTTCTGTATCCCCCCATTACTTGTAGTATGTAAGCTCGTTGGAGCAGGACCCTCACCCCTATTGTCTGGTTGGAGCAGGACCCTCACCCCTATTGTTTCCATCAACTGATTACTATGTAACCGTGGTTCTGTAATGTTTGTACTTTTGTCTTTCTGTATTCCCCGTCTATGAAAGCGCTGCGGAATATGTTGGCGCTATACAAATACAGATTATTATATTATATTATATATTAGATGGAACCGCAGGACAAGTTTTGTAGCAAAACAACAACTTCTTCTAGGCGCCGGATTGCTTTTGACAAAGATACTGGCAAGAATCAAGCAGTAAAACCTCAGATTCGTTTTTATTTCCGCCACTTACCGCCAGCTGTAGCCGAGCGAACCATTATTTCAAGGGAAAAATAAATCCGCTAATTTTATGATGCAAATGCTTCTTATGACGGATGATCATTTGTAACATTTAGCTGCAATTAGCTCTCTCATATTACCTCTCCCAGCTCTGCCGAAAGTCTTCAAACTTAGGAGAATTCTGTTCCCGCAACGACTTTCCATATATTATAATTATTCTAAGTCGTTTCTATTCATTCCATCTCACATTCTTCGCACCTGTCTTGTTGATGCAACACTCTTGTATCCAGAGATTAGAAGGGACTCCGGCAGTGGGGAAGATAAACATCACATTTTTAAAAATGTTTTTGGATTTATTTTTTATTTTGTGACCATTCTTGTAGAAATATTTTTACATCTAGAGCTTGGGCGCACAAAATAGCTGGGCACTTTGTAATTTGTGCCACATTGTTTGCAGTTTGGGATTGGCATACCAAACAGTCTCAGCAGGCAGGGCCTGCACCAGGTTTATGGAGGACCTTGGGCAGCAGAGTCTCAGTGGGCCCCTCCCAGTGTGTCACAGCACAAGCAGCAGTGCATACAGTGACCATATAATGGTAGATACCATCTCTACACAGGTGCATTGCAGACCATATATGTGATTACAATACCGTCATATCCAGTGATCACAAGTGACGTCCTCTCTGACCGGAGTCATTCTGTTTTCCTTTTCTACTGTATCTAGCCCAGATTGCCATGATGACTTCTTCCAGCCACAACTTGTCTCTGTGGAATTTGACATGCAGACATTTTTAGCTCCTTGTGTGAAAATCGAATGTTGTTCTTGTAGAAAAAACCCCCCAAAAAACAGGAAATTGCACTCTCATGAAACTTACATTTACATGCGAGTGGGAAACAACTTTTTTTGGACTGGGCGACTGGCAGAAGGAGTACCTACAGATGGGTAACTGTCCCGAAGGTAAGCAGGCCGATGGAAGGGGCCCTGCCTAAAAGCAGGATAATTGCCCTGATAAGGGTGGCCCTGCGGTGGAACCTTGGGACTGACTAGCCCTGACAGAACACAGGAATGAAGTACTGAAACACAGAGACGAAGACACTGCACAGAATCAACTTACTACAGAGATAAGAATTAAGCACAGACAGAAAGGAAATGGACACATACAGATACAGCGCACAAGGCCAAGGAAAAAACAAGATAAACAGGTCAAGGTCACAGTAGCCTTGAACAGTCAACAGACAGAAGACCAAGCAGTGGAGAGACAAAGGAAACTACACCAATACTGAGGCAACAAGGAAGTGCATCACTGCAGCTTAAATAGGGAAGTGATTGCCCATTAATCCCACAGCTGAGCTGAGAGTCACAGGACTCGTTAACCCTCGCAGTGCTGGATGAAAACAGACAGATAGGGTCCAAATGCACAGAAATAACAGAATGATGCTTGCAGCTGCCCGGTACCGCAAGAGGATGGCAGTAGAGTTGAGTGAAGTACTCTGCCGAGCTTGACGCTCGTTCGAGTATTAGCATACTCGATGGTGCTCGCTACTCGAGCAAGCATCATGCTGTGTCCGACCCCGCCCCAGTTTTGGCCCCGCTCCGCTGCGCATGTGAGCCGTAGTTTGTGGTGAGAGAGAGAGAACAAAAAAAAGGCTCGGCAACCAGTGGGTCCCATACAAAAATGCTCGAGTCTCCCATTGAAGTCAATGGGATTCGTTACTCGAGTACAGCTCTCGAATTTTACGAAAAGCTCGACTCGAATAACAAGGCCCTGAGCATTTGGGTACTTGCTCATCTCTAGATGGCAGACATGAGTAGCAGACCTTACAGAATCATATGCTGCTGGATCAAGATAGGCAGGAAAAGACCACATAGAATAGAAGAGATGTGTTACTATGATAGAATGACAGTTTTATTAATGGGGCTAGAATGAATAAATGTCGGGTCTATGAGTGGGGTGACAAGAACTAAATCAATCCCATGTCTGTGGGTAGGGGTTACAATGACTGAATGGCAAGTCTTCATTTAACATAAACCCTCTACTGCAGGATGAAGATAGCAAGGATTACACTAAGAGCAATAAAAAGGATTTAGAATGATTGAATGTGAAGTCTGAGTTGGGTTACAATGACTGAATGACAAGTCCATAGGTGAGATTACAATGACAGATCTTGATACAGAACAAACACTCTACTGCTGGATCAAGATAGGCAGGATTGCATCACAAAAAATAAAAGAGTCACAATGACTGAATGATGGGTCTGTTTTTGGGTTGCAATGACAGGTCTTGATCTAATACTAACCCTCTACTGCTGGATCAAGATAGGCAGGATAGCACCAAATGTACTGTGATAGAAGACAAAAGGTATAATTAGTGAATGACTGGTCTATGAATGGGCTCACAGTGACTGAGGGGTCTGTGGATTGGGTCACAATGATAGGTCTTGATTTAACACTAACCCTTTACTGCTGGATCACAATAGGCAGGATTACACCACAAATCTGCTGTATACTATATTACAGTATTAAAAGGGGTTGTCCCGCGCCGAAACGTGTTTTTTTTTTTTCAATAGGCCCCCCGTTCGGCGCGAGACAAACCCAATGCATGTGTTAAAAAAAAAAACGTTTAGTACTTACCCGAATCCCCGCGCTGCGGCGACTTCTTCCTTACCTTAGCAAGATGGCCGCCGGGATCTTCCCTCACGATGCACCGCGGGTCTTCTCCCATGGTGCACCGTGGGCTCTGTGCGTTCCATTGCTGATTCCAGCCTCCTGATTGGCTGGAATCGGCACACGTGACGGGGCGGAGCTACGAGGACCAGCTCTCCGGCACGAGCGGCCCCATTCACCAGTGAGAAGACCGGACTGCGCAAGCGCGTCTAATCGGGCGATTAGACGCTGAAATTAGACGGCACCATGGAGACGGGGACGCCAGCAACGGAGCAGGTAAGTGAATAACTTCTGTATGGCTCATAATTAATGCACAATGTACATTACAAAGTGCATTAATATGGCCATACAGAAGTGTATACCCCCGCTTGCTTTCGCGGGACAACCCCTTTAAATTAAAGATTGTCGCAGTCAGTAATCCCAGCCACCGGCTCCTCCATTTGGCAGTTGCGGTCCCCAATCCTCTCATGCGGTCAGACAAGGTGGATTCCACATCATCTTGTTCACAAGGGCTCCTGTCACCGCCACCTGAAGTGGGTGCACCTGGCCCATCTCTTAAAGGGCCAGTGTTCGCACCTTGCATTTCCATTTCTGGTTAATACATTTGATTGTTTTGCTATTTAAGTCCCACTCCCCTACTAGAGAGGGCCTGACTAATTGTTTTTGTCTAGTATACAAAGGTGCCTTCTGACTCCTGGTTTGACTCATGCCGGTTCAATCCAATTGTTGTCTTTTTCATTCCTGACTTCAGCTTGCTTCTCAACCATGTTATACCTGTCTGTTGCCTGCCTGACCCTTGGCTAGTTATATTACAAAAGAACTCCAATGTAGTACCATGACCACGTCTCTGCCTACTCCTCTATTACCGTGCTACAGCTGCCATGACCAATTTGCATCACTTGCCACAACACCAAGACTGCTCCTAGGGGTGCTTGCAGTGAAGACCAGATCCCAATTGGTGAAGTTAAAGAGTGAATACCAGGGAACCCAAGGTGTTGTCCTCAGGAATAGTCTTAAGCCAATTTAGATTGTGGCATGAATGGTGCATTATGCAACTGCAAGCAAGGATGTAGAGGGGGGATCAGTGCCTTTCTCCCCACTTGCTTATGATTGTGGCTCTGTCACTGCTGGCCATCCTGTGGCATTCTGGATGGACCTCTATATGCAAGTTACAGGCTGTGCTGTCACAGTTGGCCACAAGTGGGAGCTTCAACACAAGCAGAGGTTATTGCAAACAAAAGCGAATGGAGCTATGAAATCTACATTAAGAAGTTTCCAGAAAAAGATTTCTGATTGACTGTCTAGCTCCATGTGACACAGTGGGGGGGGGGGGGGGGGGGGAGCCTGCCACCATCCTAGGACTGTGATGCAGCATAAATTCAGAGTGTGAGAGGATGAGGGCACAGTACAGAGAGCTCTGCAGATACAGTGATCTGCAGGGATAGTGCAACAGATAGTATTTCCATGCTGGGTGCTGCCAGGAGTGAAACTGACAGAGACCAATAGGGTCCTGACGACTTAGGGGCTAATGAAACAGATGAATGAAGGACTAGTCTGACTACTGGGAGCGAAGGACCCTGCAACAGATGGGAGGAGAGGGCTCCTCGCATTTCCCTCCCCGCAAATGCTGGATACTGAGGGGTTGGTGTCAAAGTGCGACAAAGAAAAAAGGACCACTGCGACGGTGAGACCGATACTCGGCAAAGTGTATGTCACATGGATGTAAGTGTACTTGTTTGCATTGGACTTTGTAGATTAAAATCGCTGACCAGGGTGAGAGATGCTGCAGAGCTCCAAAATTTTAGTAAGGCAAATATTACAAGTTCGAAGTGCCTTGTGGTACCGATGTAGGTGAATATATTTGTAATGCTATTATGCTGCGTTATTACGTAACATTTAAGTAACTGTGTGGCTAGCCCCGACCCCGGTCTCTTCAGAACTAAATCCATCACTCACTATCCATGCGACAGAGGAAGAAGTCTCCAGACTGCTTTCCTCAACTCGCCCTGCCACCTGCTTCAGCAACCCTCTTCTCTCCTCCGGTCCCTTTCCCTGGTTGCCATTACCCATCTTACCACCGTCTTCATCCTCTCTCTGACCTCTTGCACTTTCCTCCCCTCATTCAAACACTCCATCATATCCCAATGTTAAAAAATAAATGACCCTCGACCCGACCGGCGCTGCCAATTACCTACCCATCTCAAACCTCCCCTTCATCTCCAAACTACTGGAACGCCTGGTCTATTCCCACTTCACACTCTTTCTCTCTGGCAACTCACTCCTCGACCACCTCCAGTCCAGCTTCCACTCTCTACATTCGACCAAAACTGACCTCACAAAAGTATCAAATGACCTGATGACGGAAAAGTCAAGGGGCAACTACTCCCTACTGATCCTCCTTGACCTCTCTGGTGCATTTGACACTGTCGACCATGACCTCTTCCTCAATATGGTTCACTCTATTGGCATAAAGCACACTGCTCTCTCCTGGTTATCCTCCTACCTCTCTGACTGCTCTTTTGGTGTTTCTTTCACTGGCTCTACCTCCTCCCCACTTTCTCTCCCTGTCAGAGTACCCAAGGACCCGATCCTTGGCCCCCTCCTCTTCTCTATCTACACAACCCAGATCGGACAAGCCATCTGCAGATTTTGCCTCTAGTACTACCTCTACACCGATGACACTTAGCTATACACCTCTTCCCGTGACATCTCAGAACCATTCCTCCAAAACATCTCTGACCGTCTGCTGTCTCTAACACTATGTCCTCCCTATTTCTCAGACTAAACCTCTCTAAAACTAACCTTCTCCTCTTTCCGCCCTCTGCCAGCTGACCTCCCCCCAACATTTCCATATCAGTATCCGCACCATCATAACCCCCGGACAGCACGCCCATTGTCTTGTGGTCACACTGGATTCTGACCTCTTCTTTACCCCCCACATCCAATCTCTGGCCCGAACATGCCACTTGCACCTCAGAAATATTGCTAAAAGCCGTCCATTCCTAACCATGGACACGCTAAAGACACTCGTTGTCGCCCTCATCCATTTCCAACTTGACTATTGCAACTTGCGTCTCATCGGCCTCCTCTGCACCAAAGTCTCCCCTCTCCAATGCAAATGTTGCAGTGGTTCTGGGATTGCCGCCTTGCTAATTGTCTGGTGCTGGTTTTGGAGATTTTCTACATCTTCTGGCTCAGTGGGTGTGGGATTAGGTGTGACCTGCTTAGTCACTCCTGTGGATGATTGCTGGGGCTATTCAGCCTGGCTGGAGACTGAGCTGAACTGCGGTTGATTTTTCAGTCTCTCCCTGACTGGGCTAGCAGTCAGAAGGTTCCTGCTGGATCATTCAGTTACTTGCTGCAGCTCAAGCTAAGTACTGCATTTATTTGCATAGCGATTTTGGTTTTCTGATTTTGTTTCTTTTCCCCATGTAGGGTCAACTAGGGGCTGAGGCACGTGGTCGGGGCCATCCTTATCAGGGTGATTGCCCTGCCCAGTGTTTGGTTGTATAGGGTCAGTGTTTCCCATATTTTGGTTCCATTCTTGTTTTGTCTTTATTTATTTTTGGTAGATCTGCGAGTGACAGATCCAGTGCGCCCAGGTTGGACGTGACAGCATACTATACACAGCAGCTAGACTTATCTTCCTATCGAGGCGCTTCTCAGACGCCTCTGCACTATGCCAGTTGGCTGCCCATACACTACAGAACTAAATTTAAACTCATCACCCTCACCCACAAAGCTCTCTATGGCGCGGTGCCACCATACATCGCCTCCCTCCTGCCCATGCATCACCCAGCCCACGCACTACAAACTGCTAACACCCTCAGACTAAACACCCCTATAATGCGATCCTCACATGCTCACCTCCAGGACTTCTCTAGAACAGCTCCGGTCCCCTGGAACGCACTACCCCAAAACATTCAGACACGTGGAATTTTAGACGTGCCCTAAAAACGTACCTCTTCAAAGAAGCATACCAAACTTCCTGATCTAAATTCCCCACCCCCACAACATGCCCCTTCCCATGGCTCCCCACATCTTCTATTTTACCCACTATACACATCTCCTGCCCCTGTACCTCCCTATCACCCCCTCCCCAATTATTACCTAATAACTGAATACCACACATAATTTGTTGAATTGTTTGTGCTCCATTTCCTGCTCTCATACCTTCTATACCACCCCCCCCCCACCTAATATATTATACCACCCCCATCTAATATATTATACCACCCCCACCCCCACCTAATATATTATACCACCCCCACCCCCACCTAATATATTATACCACCCCCACCCCCACCTAATATATTATACCACCCCCACCCCCAACTAATATATTATACCACCCCCACCCCCACCTAATATATTATACCACCCCCACCCCCAACTAATATATTATACCACCCCACCCCCAACTAATATATTATACCACCACCCCCAACTAATATATTATACCACCCCACCCCCAACTAATATATTATACCACCCCCACCCCCAACTAATATATTATACCACCACCCCCAACTAATATATTATACCACCCCACCCCCAACTAATATATTATACCACCCCCACCCCCAACTAATATATTATACCACCACCCCCAAATAATATATTATACCACCCCACCCCCAACTAATATATTATACCACCACCCCCAACTAATATATTATACCACCCACACCCCCACCTAATATATTATACCACCCACACCCCCACCTAATATATTATACCACCCCCACCTAATATATTATACCACCCCCACCCCCAACTAATATATTATACCACCCCCACCCCCAACTATTATACCACCCCCACCCCCAACTAATATATTATACCACCACCCCCAACTAATATATTATACCACCACCCCCAACTAATATATTATACAACCACCACCCCCAACTAATATATTATACAACTACCACCGCCAACTAATATATTATACCACTCCCAACTAATATATTATACCATCACCACCCCCAACTAATATATTATACCACCCCCACCCCCAACTTATATATTATACCACCCCCACCCCCAACTAATATATTATACCACCATCCCCAACTAATATATTATACCACCACCCCCAACTAATATATTATACAACTACCACCCCCAACTAATATATTATAACATCACCACCCCCAACTAATATATTATAACATCACCACCCCCAACTAATATATTATACCACCCCACCCCCAACTAATATATTATACAACCCCCACCCCTAACTAATATATTATACCACCCTTACCCCAACTAATATATTATACCACCCTTACCCCCAGCTAATATATTATACCACCCCCACCACAATTGTCTACCACCTATAACTGCCGTATTGTTTGTGCTCCGTGCTGTGGAATACGTTTGCTCTATACAGATAAAGTTTACTATTATAAGTAACCAGTCCCTCATATGGAGCCATTTAAAACCAGTTTTTCCAGTAAAGTTATTTTTCTTTTCTTTTAAATAATTTTTTTGAAGTTTTTGGTGCAGATTAAATATGTAACATAACAAGAAACAAACCTGATGTATGGCGTCTGGTTGTAAGCAACGGAGAGAGGGAACAAACACATCGCTGCTTCATTCCAAGCACAACTGGCACAATTACATGATCCAGATTTAGTTATATCAAATATTACAAAAAGACAAATCTGTGAGTTCTGATGGTGAATCTGAATATTAGCCCTGGTTCAGGGGAGAAGACCTCCGTAATAATGTCCGGCCGGTCCCAGAACATTCCGGGACAGACATATTACTGTAGAACTATTTATTGTAAGAGGTTCGGCATGGGATCCGGTCAGCTGACAGGCAGCATCCTCACCCGCCTGGCACATGAAGCTCTTCCAATCTCCTAGCTGCATTTATAAATATACATTCTCACAGTTTCCTCTATTTTACAATTATTCCTCCTCTGGAACAGTTTTTATATAAAGCCGCTTTTTACTCATATATTTTTTACCGTTTGAGTGGCACAGAAACCCTCGCAGAGACACTTTTACCTTCTTTCCTCCTTGATTCCTGTCTGACCATATCTTATATAGCGGTTTATAGCATTTAGCGCTATTTTTTCCTATTGTCTTTTATTGGCTCAAGTTAATCTGTTGTTATTTCAAATTGCATTATTTTACATTATATTGTGCAAGAGGTGGACAAAAATATGGAAACATTGCTTGGCTGAGAGCTTTCCAGCCAAATTTGTGTTTACTTCACCTCCTGCCTGCTACTGTTGCATCTTGTCTCCACCATGAAGAATGGATAGAGACAAGATGAACGCCCACAATTTGATTGGCTGTATTAATGATAATAGTAATATTACATTGTACTCTGCCCCATGTTAGCGCCAATCTCTGGGCTTGTCACTATATTAATGCATCTTGACAGTCTTTCTAGTAACAGACTTTTTGTGCTGAGAAAGCAGATATTTTCCCCGCCACACGAAGCACTTACTGAACCCGTTGTTCTGTACATAAAGTATTTGTGAAAAATTCTCACCACGCTGGACCCATTCTTGTGCTGTGGAAGAAGAACATCCATTTACAATTTTTTATAAAGGGGGGGGGGGGGATCCTGGAACCTTATTCCCCCCAATGAGTGAGTGCCTGTATGTTTCAGGTACCTCTTTGGTTTTTTTAGTTGTCATATGAATGCAGGAGCCCCTCCTTCCTCTATCAGTGACTTCTTGATATCGGTCCCTGTGGAACCCTTGCAGGACGTCCTTTAGCCATTAGTTCCTTTAAACCCTAAAATGCTCCAGGGCGTATATTTAGGTCCAGGGAGTTCGGGGTTTATATGGAGGGGAATAGGGGGCCGATGCCGCTCCATACAATGTGGCTGCTGGTTGTTTCTTACAGCCAACACCCGCCTACAACTGCTTTGATCAGCATAGCCACTGATCGCTGCTGTTAACCATTTAAATGTCCTGCTTGGAGTCCGGGGATCCTGGACGGCCCCCGCGGGGTGCAGTTCAGTTGTCACGGCAGCTGGGAGTCTTCTGAAAGACCCCAGGGCTCCCATTGCAGAATGCCTATCAATCTATGCCTGTAGCATAGCTTCATAGTTTGCCTGTCAGATTGTGATATTACATCATATTGCAGGAGCGATCAAACCATTGCAAGTTCTTGTCCTCTATAGGGACTAAAAGAAAGTAAGAATATGTTTAAAAATGTGAATAAAAAAAAGATAATAATAGTTTACCTCCCCCCCCCCCTCTTGCCATATTTATAATTTAAAAAAATCTAAATAAAAAAACATCCCTGTGTCCATGGAAGTCCAATAATACATTAGTTATCCTGCAGGGTGAACTGGAAAAAAACACGCCAGAATCGAGCTTTGTTTGTTCATCCCATCTCCAAAAAGAATGCAAAAAAAACGTTCAAAAAGTCTCGGTACTAATAGAAAGTACGGACATAAAATGCAAAAAATGAGCCGTCGTCACACATCTGTCGGTGGAAAAATAAAAAACATTTTCCTGTCAGAAGTTGGTGGCAGAAAACAATTTTATTTTCTTCCAAAGATATTTTTTATTTTTAAAGTAGTAGAGAAAAAAACCCCAAAAATATGTATATATATAAATCTGGTATGGTGGTAATCGGACCGACCCGTAGAGTAAAGCTATTAGGACATTCTTGCTGCAGCGGGTACGCCATAGAGACAAGACCGCTCCGCAGATGGCGGAATTTAAAAGTCTTTCAGTACTTTATGTGATACATTAAATGGTAACATTGAAAAATACAACAAACCCCAGACAAATATGTCGATGTGATTTTTTGAAAGGGGCAAGGAAAAAACAAAAATGGGGGGAAAAAAAGCTGCGTCCTTAAGGGATGAAATGAGATATTAGTTGTGAATATGACAAGAAATCTATGGAGGGAAGTAGTTATGTAACAAAATCATGGGAGGGAACTGCCTTCTGCTAACATAACTCCTCTGACTTTCCCCATCCCATATTGCGTAGAGAGTACCAGAATGTCCATTGTGTCAAGGACCACCTCTTATTAGTGGGGAGGTGTTGGGCCATAAATCTTTACTAACTTCTATTGAAGTTTCGGTTACAAAGTTTACTCTGGGGGGGGGGGGGGTGTTGTGTTTCATCTCGAGTTAAAGTAAGGCTTGTTTAAGGGAGGATCTTTGGAAGGCTTCCTCAATCTCTATAGCTATATCTTATGGCTAGGTCTTCTGGACCATTCTAATGCCCTCCCCCGACCCACTCACCCCTGTGTGTCTCCACACAGTTTTTGGGTGCTCTCCTTAAAAAGAGACAACAGCCCTCTTGACCCAGGTCACAGGCCTCTCACCAGCCAAGCCAAAAAACCTACTGCACACTGATGAAGGCAAACACCTGAAACAGCTGTCTGTGCATGGATTCTGGCTTGGCTTCCTATTTCCAATCATTGTTTTAAAGACTTGCTGCCATCCAATAGGTGGCGCCGCAGAGGTTTTGTTCCATCTTCCTTATTTGCATAAATTACCCAGAGGAGCAAGCATGTCTTCTCACACCCCTTCTAGGCGCTCTCCTTGGAGAAAGACAATGCCATCCCCCGAACCACTCACCCCCTAGGTGTCTCCACAAACGGTTGGGTGCTCTGCTTAGGGAGAGGCGACACCCCTCCTGACCCAAGACTGTTCAAATGGATTGCTTGATATAGAGTTTTAACATGCTTGATGCCCCCTTGTTTCTTAGGTCTTATGAGTGTAGGATAAGTTACCCTATGCCCTGTACCAGGCCAGACATATTCTAAAAGCTCTTACCGTAGAGTGGAGACAAACAAATTGTAAAGATACATTAGTAAAACCTGCATAAGATTTGTTATTTTAGGTACAATCATCGTTTTAATATCATCATAAAATAAATGGAGTTTCCCAGTTTTTAATGATGTCATCTTCTTGAGACAACAAAGGTTCATCATTCAGAGAGTATCAGGAGTCTGGAGATGCCTAAATATTTTATGGATTTCGAAGCCCATCCAAACTCTGAGTCTCTTGAGTTTTAAGAACTATCTTCTTACCGCCTGAAATATTTATGGCCATGGATTTACTTGGGTTAATTTTAAAATTAGATAGTCTTGAAAGTCGTCAAAGATGGATGAAAGTAAGGAAGGAAGATATCTGGGTTAATGAGGATAAGATCATCTGCAAAGGCACATGAGTTTTATTTAAGACTCAGAACCCCAGACATGGGAGTGCCGCCTTATATGCTGTATCAATGTTTCATTTGCAAGAACAAATAGGAGAGACGACATTGGGCAACCCTGCTTTGTCCCCTTGGATATGTTGAATGACAGGGATAAAGTGACCTTACTCTTGCTGAGGGATGTATATACAAGTCTAGTATCTGTTGGATGATAATGTCTGGGAAGCCATATTTCTTTAGCGCCAAGTAGGTCCAGTCTACCCAATCAAAGGCTTTTTCAGCGTATTTGAAAAGTAGTGCTAGTGGAAGATCTCTAGACTGGGTGAACTGCACCACATGGAAGAACCTCATTGTGTTATCCTTTCCCTCTTTATGGAACGCAGAGCCTACCTGTTCAGCATGTATCAGATTAGGGAGTCATGGATTGAGTCTGTTTATGAGTAAGTCTATATTGAGGAGGTAGATTGGTCTATAACTACTACTAAAGATCTCAACCTTCCCCTCTTTATATAGAATTGATATACAAGCTTTTAGCGACTGTTTGGGAAAGCCATCAGAATGGAGAAGGCCTCAAGTATATTTGGTAGCAAAATATCTTGGAAAGTCGCATCAAAATACTATCGATCACCTGTCTGTGAGTGAGTGAGTGATTGTGTGAGTTGTGTCATGTGATTAGTCATCGGGGCTATTAGTTTCGCCCCTGATCACGAGAGTGACGTAATCACAGGGCCTTCATCGCGGTGCAGATTATGGCCAGACTACATCCCCTACAAACACCCGCGACCTCAGTTTCTACGGAATACTAATGACTACCTGCCTGTAAGTGAGTGACTGTGTGAGTTACATGTGAAGATGCCACCATCATGGGATCAGTCACCGGGGCTCTGAGCTCCGCCCCTGATGATGGTGATGCCATCACAGGTCCTTCATCCCTGTGATCCCCCACAAACCCCTGCTGCCTCATTTGCTACGGATACAGCAGTACTCAGTCTGGCAGTTTGTATGTTGTGAGACAGCTGCACACCTGTGTGGAGACTCCTATAAATGACGTCTCACAAATGTACACATACATACCTGGCAGTTCCCCTCAAACGTAGACTGTTTCTTCTACCGCTATTATCCTGAACTTCAACATATGTAAGTGCGCTATTTAACTGTGCTTGACATGACTCTAGGGCGGCCGCAGTAGATTCTCCAAAATCAATCATCAATGTTGGTTCTTCTCCAGTTGCTCTACTTTGCCATCAATGTTTCTAACATCATTCATAACCGACTTTCTCGCACTCCTGATTATGTTGCATGTAGCTCTCTGCAGCAATTGAATTGAAGTATTGAGGTCTTCTTGTTCCTCCCCTCCTGAGCTCTCAGGTTTCTTGTTGTTGAGTATTATTGCTCGGTGCAAGGGATATTTTATTGGATCTTTTTACACTCTGGGGAGATTTATTTTGTCAGAATTCTCCATTCTCAGGCTGAGCTTTCTTCTGTTTGGCGCACCTTTTGCCAACGTTCACCACATTTGAATGGGTGATTTACATAAAGGACGAGCTCTTAGCCATTTTAACCAACACAGACTTCTTCAAATGGATTTAAATTCACCGAATCCAACTAAATGGAAGGAGAACATAATCATACCATAGTCATTATGGTCCTCAGAAGCTTTGGGCCAGAGACCCTTTAAGTTCTAAATGCAAAAAAATTAAAGAGTGGGCGGACAACTTGCACAGAAGTTCAGAAAAAAATGAGGGACAAATCATTGCAATATTTTGATCTGAGTTGAACCTGAGTGTCATATTGTTCCAATCTTGTTATATTATACGAATCTTTGTATATCATATGCGATATCCTGGGGGGTAATGTGTGGTGAAGAGGCCCCTGGATTATGCAGGATGCTGCTATTGCCTCCGTCTGTCACCGTTGCGTCATACACAACACCACCACCTGCTTCACCATGCAGACCGGGACGACATAGTCCTCTAGCTTGGAGAGACGGTGGCATTGCAAGCAATTGCTCCTTTTGTCAAGCCTTTAGTCCAGCCACGTAAAAATGATTGTTTTGGACACAATTAAGTCACATTATTATGACCACCTCCCACTTTCGATGAAGTGCGGTGTGCTGTGCTGGTTGGTGGGTGTATAAGGTGTGCGATGGGCCATCTGATCACATATCACTTGTTCTTCACATGGGTGAAAGGGACGATTCATCAGACTTGCAAAAAGAGATGATTATTGGCTTTTGGGCCAAAGGTGCTGGTATTTCTCAAACAGCGCAGTTTGTGAACCTTTGCTGCTGTGGTACAAGTGGATTATGTGTGGACAAACGGCACCATTGGAAACCACCAATGTGGAAACTGTGGAGCACCACATGATACTGATGTGACCGGTGAACGACTGCTACGAAGGTGAGCGAGGGCCGACTGATACGCTGCAGAGGAGCAGCTCACCATGAAAATGAACCAGGGGCTTACCAGATGAGCTCATGGAACCCTACTGCGTATGGTGCCCCAAAGCAGATGGATGGTCACCGCACCTACTGTATGCCAAAAAAGGTGCGTTTGGAAGAAAAGGCTTCAATTTGCATGGCAGTATTGGAATTGGACCACCGCTGATTGGCAGAGGGTTACCTTCTCCGATGACTTGTGTTTTCTGCTTCATTGAACAGATGGACGTTGGCATGTCAGTCGAGAAAAACCAAAGAACAAACTCCCTGCAACCATTGTTGGAAGAAACAAGCTATTGGCGGCACAGTTTCGGTCTGTGGAGTTTTTTCATGGCATTCTCTGGGCTCATCCATGTGGAGGCACTCTGAACCAATCTGGTTATGAATCCCTCCTTGCAGATCACGGACACCCATACATGCTGATTGTCTTTCCCTGGGCCGATAGGATCTTCCAGTCACATGTAACATGTATCATCTATTTATACCCAAGACTATAGAAAGTTGGTGCCCTCTACATCTAGAGGAAGAAGGTTTTTACACTGACATAGAAGGGGGTTCTTTACTGTAAGAGCAATGAGACTATGGAACCCTCTGCCTGAGGATATAATGATGGCGAATTCAATAAAAGAGTACAAGAGGGGCCTTACATACTATGTTACTGTGTCACATAGCTGCAAATGTCTGGCAGTGTTGGAAAAGCACGACTAGGCCTTCCAAATACTTCCCCGGCCCCTAATTCCCCAGACTTGAACCCAATTAAGCATTTGTTGGCTCACTTAGATTTTCGTGTTTGCTCTATGGATCCCCCCCCCCCCCACACACACACACACCCCCCAGCAACTGTGTGCAGTCAGCATGGCTCCAGGTACCTGAGACCACCTACCTGCACCTTACTGAGTCACTTACAGCCCGTCTAGCCGCCGTCCATGTGGCACATGGCGACCACTCTGGTGGTCCTAATAATGTGACTTGACTCTCTATACCCAGATATCCTCTAATCATCCAACTAACGTCATTTGGAAGACCTCCAACACGCCAATATTACACATTTTCCCAAATCTAATTTGTGCGCTTCTGTGTAAGATGCAAATTACAAAAACATTCTTAAAAGACGACATTCCCCGTCTCTCACTTACATTTCCAATGGCTGATAAGGCATAAAACCATATTGCAAATTAGACCTCGGTGATATCTTCCCTTTAATGTCCTGATCATAAATAGTCAGAAAAGTCCCCTTATTGAAAATACCTAAAAATATACAAACTTATTGCCCACAACAAAAATATCTACTCGTCATGATGAAACGACGTCACCCCTCCGGGTGCAATGAGAGGGAGATGATGTAGCCGTGATATGTAATATAGCGCTCTACTGCCGAATGTTGCTTTGACCAAATGTCTCGTAATTAAAATGATGATTGAAGAAGCCTCTTTATTGGCTTAGTTTATTTTACTGCCTTCTATTTGTTCAGCATACCTCAGCAGCGGGTCATTACTTCTTGTAGCAGTTATAAAAGCAAAATGCAAACGATGCTGCAAAGCATAAAGGAAATCGGCATATTGTGGAGCCATGTGCAGCAGGAATGAACGGGGTTTGGATCTTTGACAAGTTTCGGCCACATTAAATACAACATAAACACATTATATACTATACTGTGGTCAAGGGGGTACATAACTCCAGAGCTGCACTCACTATTCTGCTGGTGGAGTCACTGTGTACATACATTACTTATCCTGTACTGCTCCTGAGTTACATCCTGTATTATACTCCAGAGCTGCACTCACTATTCTGCTGGTGGAGTCACTGTGTACATACATTACTTATCCTGTACTGCTCCTGAGTTACATCCTGTATTATACCCCAGAGCTGCGCTCACTATTCTGCTGGTGGAGTCACTGTGTACATACATTACTTATCCTGTACTGCTCCTGAGTTACATCCTGTATTATACTCCAGAGCTGCACTCACTATTCTGCTGGTGGAGTCACTGTGTACATACATTACTTATCCTGTACTGCTCCTGAGTTACATCCTGTATTATACCCCAGAGCTGCGCTCACTATTCTGCTGGTGGAGTCACTGTGTACATACATTACTTATCCTGTACTGCTCCTGAGTTACATCCTGTATTATACTCCAGAGCTGCACTCACTATTCTGCTGGTGGAGTCACTGTGTACATACATTACTTATCCTGTACTGCTCCTGAGTTACATCCTGTATTATACCCCAGAGCTGCACTCACTATTCTGCTGGTGGAGTCACTGTGTACATACATTACTTATCCTGTACTGACCCTGAGTTACATCCTGTATTATACTCCAGAGCTGCACTCACTATTCTGCTGGTGGAGTCACTGTATACATACATTACTTATCCTGTACTGCTCCTGAGTTACATCCTGTATTATACCCCAGAGCTGCACTCACTATTCTGCTGGTGGAGTCACTGTGCACATACATTACTTATCCTGTACTGATCCTGAGTTACATCCTGTATTATACCCCAGAGCTGCACTCACTATTCTGCTGGTGGAGTCACTGTGTACATACATTACTTATCCTGTACTGCTCCTGAGTTACATCCTGTATTATACTCCAGAGCTACACTCACTATTCTGCTGGTGGAGTCACTGTGTACATACATTACTTATCCTGTACTGCTCCTGAGTTACATCCTGTATTATACCCCAGAGCTGCACTCACTATTCTGGTGGTTTAAGAGCTGAAATCCCTCTGCTCGGATGCAGCTAATGCACGACGCACCATATTTTCCCTATTGCAGTCACGGGGTTCTATATAACAGCCTACAGCCATAATACGGCCGTGTACAGGAGACCTAAAACCAACTTGCTGTAATACAATGGACTTTGTCAGCTTTGTCTTTCCTGAGGGGTGCAGTATTCGAGTCTCTCTTTTTAGCCCCCCCCCCCCTCCTTTTTCTCCTTGATGTATGTAGAAGGTCTAGGGCTGTACACTCAGAAACGCGGCAGCAACCTGCGTCCTAAATGGATAACGATACTTAGCGCACAGTCTGTCTCCGGACATAAAGATTTCGCTTTGTTTCTGACAACAGATCTATATTGCGATTCTTCCTGGCTCCGATCCCAGACCTCCCGACCATCTAGGGGGCTCTGACTCTCCGCCATACCCTGTAAGAGCGACCGGCGCACAAGTCGTATATCTGTAGATGAAGGAAAGCTGAAGCCTGAAACATAAAAGCAGCCGTGTGCCCTTACCGGCATAAGAGGAAGCCCGGGCAGAATAATAGGGGTCGGGCATGTATTACCTACAGACGGGACTGGATGAAGGAGGGGCAGCCTTTGTTGCTAGCTTTGTCACAAAAAATATGGGCTAAGGTAAAGCGGGACGTGGCTTCGGGGTTTGGTAAGGGTTAATCACAACAAGGTTTTTACCTTCATAATTCTAGTGGCCACAACTAGTTATTATGCCCCTAATAGTAATAGTGCCCAGAGTAGTAATAGTGCCCCAGTAGCTTCCCCAATAGTAAGAGTGCCCGCCATAGTGGCCTCAATAGTAACAGTGCACCCAGTAGTAGTACCAATAATATTAGTTTCCCCAATAGTAAGAGTGTCCCAGTGGTGGCCCCAATAATAGCACTGCCCCAGTAGTGTCGCGCCATAGTAATAGTGTCCTCTATAGTGTCCTGAATAGTAACAGTGACCCCAGTAGTGTAGCCAATAGTAAAAGAACCCCCAGTTTTCATCCCAATAGTACCAGTACCCCCAGTTTACCACCCAGCAGGTAATTAGGGTTGCCAGCCGGCCAGTAAACCACCGGCCTGGCCGGTATTCTTTCTGTCAGGCCGGTGCCGGTATTTTTTTTACCGGCCCTATTATAAGCCAGTATTTTTAGAGCTTGCACTGCCCTCTAGCACCAGGTAACTCTCCTCCAGCAGGGGAAACACAGTCATGCAGAGCTGACAGCTTCCAGGGCCTCCGATTATGTCATGTCATGTGATACATTGTGTGGGAGGGGTCAGGAATCACATGACCACGGGGGGGGGGGGGGTAAGTAAATATAGGACTCTGCAGCTGTAGTAGGACTCTGCAGCTGTGTGTCAGGATGGATGTACTGGAGCTGTGTGTGTGATGTGTGGAGATCAGAATGGATATAGTGGAGCTGTGTATGTGATGTCTGAGGGTCAGGATGGATGGAGTGGAGCTGTGTATGTGATATCTGGGGGTCAGGATGGATGTAGCAGAGCTGTGTGTGCGATGTGTGGGGGTCAGGATGGATGTAGCGGAGCTGAGTGTGTGATGTGTGAGGGTCAGGATGGATGTAGCCGAGCTGTATGTGTGATGTCTGGGGATCAGGATGGATCTAGCGGAGCTGTGTGTGTGATGTCTGTGGATCAGGATGGATGTAGCGGAGCTGTGTATGTGATGTCTGGGGATCAGGATGGATGTAGCGGAGCTGTGTGTGATGTGTGAGGATCAGGGTGGATGTAGTGGAGTTGTGTGTGTGTGATGTGTGGAGGTCAGGATGGATGTCTGGGCGGCGCTGCAGTGACAGTATAGAGACCCGAGGAGGAGAGCGGAGGAGCAGTACACGCAGTACGAGGTATGCACCATGTACTTCATGTAATCTTGTATGTTTAGGTGGTGTATATTATTCCAGCTGTACATATAATTACATACAGGACATATCTCCCTTACATCAGCATCACTATATACAGGGGAGGTATATCTCCTGTATATAGTGATATGGACCATGCTGGGGTCACCTGGGTATCTCATGTATATAATTATATATGTGTAGATTGTATGTGATGTGAGTGTCTGCAGTGTGTTCTCGCGAGTAGATGACATGTGAATCACACTAAACGTCATCTACTCGCGAGAACACGCTGGCCTGGATCCCGCACATGCGCAAAGCTGCTGGATGGGAATCAGGAGATAAAGGAGGAAAAAAATACTGTGATAAGCCACGCCCCAAGTCACGCCCTCGACACGGCCCTCTTTTTTTTTTTTACCATGGCCGCTATTTTTTCGTGACAAAGATGGTAACCCTAGTGGTAATTTATTTTTTAAGGCTGTTAAAAAATAATTGCCTGTTATGAGCCAGGTAGCAACCCAACAGGAATTCCACTCACCCAGCCTGCGGCTCCAGTCTACTTGTGACGGCCGCTGCTGAGTGTGCAACTGCTTGCCTCCCCCCAACATCTCAGCTGCATACAGGACAGCCCACGCAGCTGCCAAGGGGGCTGAGCTCAGTGGTCACAGACTCCGCAGTGGCTGCAGCGGCCGTACTGCAGCTGCAGGCTATATGACTGAAATGTTAGGTTGCTACCAGGCAATGGGGAAGTCTATCATTACTGGGGCCACTATGGTGGTCAATATTACTACTTGGGCCACTAAGAGGGGTCACTATTACTACTAGGGCCCTAACAGAGTCACTATAACTACAGGGGCCCATAAGTCCCTGACTCCACTTACTGGCATCTGCATTCCTCTACATAGTGCACACAGCGCAGACACCAGGGGGAAGGAGTCTTGACTTCCATTGAATACAGCAGTAGCACCTGAACCAGAGATACTGGGAGGAGGCAGAATGGCCTTCACTGCAGAGGTGGAGCTTGGTTGAGGTAAAGAACTCGCAGGGGTGGTTGCTGCCCTGCTGGAGTTCATTACAATTGGTTGGGGCCACTAATGGGGGCATTTATAACTATTGGGGCCACTGAGCGGGAATAGTATGACTATTGTGGCTACTACCATTGTTAGAGCCACTGAGGGGATGCTATTACTTTTGGGACCACTGAGAAGGGGGCTATTACTACAGGGACAACTGAGAGGGGGCACTATTACTATTGTGGCCCCTGGAATAGCAGATGTAAGATCAATCATTGTGATAAACCATGCCCATAATGACAAGACTTATGCGTCTTCCCTAGCCTGTGGATGATGTGTGGGATGTGATTCACATCACTCAGAGGCAGAAGGTCTGGGTTATCAAGAAAACTCTTCCAGGTGGTGTAGTGGCCTGAAGTGCATATATTTGGCCCCTCCATAATTGTCTATAACTGCTGTAAATGTCATGTCTTTAATGTGGATGCTTGTCTTGTCACCAGTTATGTGTATTGCACAGCTGCAGCATGTAGGAGGTTAATGTCTGTGAATGTCTCGAATATGTCTGGAAAATGTAACAATTTGTGTTGTCACATGAGCATGCAAGATATATGTGAGTGCAAGGTGCAAGTAAAGGGAGTTCCATTATAGTCAGTCAGAGAGTGAGTGCCAGCCACATGGGGGTATCAATAACCCTCATGTGGTGAAGAATGGAAGCAGAGGAGTGGTACCCTGGAAGTCTATGCCCAGGATCCTGACCCTGAAGAGAGAGAGAAACTGAGTGCAGAGAAGAGAAGGAAAGGGAGTCTGCCGTGCAGTATCTAGAAGCTTTCCAAAAGTGAGTGTCAGTGGAGTGTTCTTGTCCACCTCCGGTGTGTGTCTGTCCAGGAGCAGAGTCATACAGATAACTCGGACTGTAGGCTCGATGTCATCCTGTGTCCTGGATTGTGTGTGTCCAGGAGCGGAGTCATACAGATAACTCGGACTCTAGGCCCGATGTCATCCTGTGTCCTGGAGTGTGTCTGTCCAGGAGTGGAGTCATACAGATAACTCGGACTGTAGGCCCGATGTCATCCTGTGTCCCGGAGTGTGTGTGTCCAGGAGCGGAGTCATACAGATAACTAGGACTGTGGGCCCAGTGTCATCCTGTGTCCCGGAGTGTGTAGGCCCAGGAGCGGAGTCATACAGATAACTAGACTGTAGGTCCGTTCTCATCTTGTATCCTGAAGTGTGTGTGTCCAGGAGCGGAGTCATACAGATACCTCGGACTGTAGGCCCAGTGACATCCTGTGTCCCAGAGTGTGTGTGTCCAGGAGCGGAGTCATACAGATAACTAGGACTGTAGGTCCGCTGTCATCCTGTGTCCTGGAGTGTGTCTGTCCAGGAGCGGAGTCATATAGATAACTTGGACTGTAGACCTGGTGTCATCCTGTGTCCCAGTGTGTGTGTGTCCAGGAGCGGAGTCATACAGATAACTTGGACTGTAGGCCCGGTGTCATCCTGTGTTTCCTTCGTCCTTGTCTTTCCTGCACTGGTGTGTGAAATTTCCCACAGAAAATTGTGAGCCTGATCAAGCTATCTATCTTCAAGTAAAGTTCCAGTTGTTGACTGTTCCCAGCAACTGAGTTTATCAAGTTAACTGTGTGTGGACTTTCTTATTTCCCATTGGATATCTCTCAGAGTAAGGAACGGTGGCGTCACCCGTGACAGAATGCTTCCAGTCCATTGCACCATTTATTCAGGTAACCACTACCCTAGCATTGCCTGGAGAGGCCTGTCGGTGCCTTGGTTAAGGATCACACGTGACCCTCAGGGGAGGAGTAGGTAGTGACATCCCTAACAGCTATCCCGCCATCTTTCCTCTCTACAAGTCTGCAGTATTGAAATAGTTAACCGCCCATTATGGGGTGGAGATCATCATCGCACATTTCTTAACAGAGAGGCATTTTGGATGCTTATTTTGCAAATCTATGAACTGCTTGGTACAATCCGCCGACTGGACTTCGTGTTGCATTATTAGTTCTCTATTTTGACTTTGTTTCCTTGTAATTGTATTTTGCCTCTAGGGTCATGTGTCTTTGTTCCAAGCACCCCATTGGCTATTCACTGTGCCTTAATGTCTATGACATGCCCTTTGTTCCTGCATGTCTATCTGTCTGGATCATCTAATAAAAACTGAAAGCTTTTCACCCAACGCTGGACTTTCTCCGTTTTCCTGTGAAATTGCCTTTCAGTATCATAACTCTCATATGTTGTATGTTGTGTCCGTGACCAGAATAATGCCCGGCCGCAGGGAATCTGTCTTTCTTTGTTTAATCATGTCATGCTGAGACCTCATCCTCGCTTTCAGTTTTGTCCCATTTCTCTAACATAAAGCCCCCCAGGACATTTACTGCCCCGGATCAGGTAGACAACATCGGTCGTGGAACATATGAATGTCCTGGGATCTTATAGTCCTGCTGTGTGTTGGGGATCAGTATCCCGTCCGCGGTCCACACTTGTCAGCAGGTCTTGAGGAAGAACCTTGAGAGGTTGGAAAGCTCGCTATAACATCATGTATTTTTGTTGGCCATTAAAAGGTCTCATATCTACAAGATTACTCGGTTTCTCTTACCGAAAGGATGATGTTTAACCCTTTGTAGTCAGCTTGTAATGTTTAGAGAGTGGGTATAGGAATTATGATTGTAGTAGGAATGTGATAGTAAGACCATCGGATATATATATATAGCATTACATCTGCAACATTATTGTGTATTGTGTGAATATGGGTGGTCCCAACGGGGTAGAAGAGAATCACCTGGTCCTTAAAGGGGTTGTCCCACAAAACAAAGTTGGGGTATACACTTCTGTATGACCATATTAATGCACTTTGTAATATACATTGTGCATTAATTATGAGCCATACAGAAGTTATTCACTTACCTGTTCCGTTGCTGGCGTCCTCGTCTCCATGGTGCCGTCTAATTTTCAGCGTCTAATCGCCCGATTAGACGCGCTTGCGCAGTCCGGTCTTCTTTCTTCTGAATGGGGCCGCTCGTGCCGGAGAGCTGCTCCTCGTAGCTCCGCCCCATCACGTGTGCCGATTCCAGCCAATCAGGAGGCTGGAATCGGCAATGGACCGCACAGAAGACCTGCGGTCCACCGAGGGTGAAGATCCCGGCGGCCATCTTCACAAGGTAAGTAAGAAGTCACCGGAGCGCGGGGATTCGGGTAAGTACTATCCGTTTCTTTTTTTAAACGTCTGCATCGGGTTTGTCTCGCGCCGAACGGGGGGGGGGGGGCTATTGAAAAAAAAAAAAACCGTTTCGGCGCGGGACAACCCCTTTAAGGCACAAAATTAGCTGGTCATGAAGAGTTAAGCAAAGTTTGTTTGTTTTTATTAAAAAAAAAATAAAAAATACCGCCTCTGCCTCCATCTGTCAACACGGCGCCATAACACACCGCCCCCCGCTTCACACATAGAGGGTTAAATGAGTTTATCTTGGTCATAGAATGATCTAGGCGCGCTTTCTGCCGGCGTCTATTTATCTGCACATGTAGCAGCTGAAATATCCCAACAGAATCACAAAGAAATAGACTTCTCTCACTTGTCCCCGCCGGCCGCCGGCGCTTCAGCCGCCACCAGATAATTGTAGCAGTAAATTATCTGCCGCCTCTGATCGATTCCGTTTTTTCCCGACATCAGATGAGATTCCTCCCACCAGACGAAAGCAGATGGAATTTATCAATCAAGTGCTGAACGATTCCTCCCCGGGAAGGTGTTCTCCGGATTGTCATTTTATCTGCAGATAACGTGATTATTACCAGAATTATCTGTAGAAACGTTAACTAGAAGCCGCTTGTTGTTGTTTTCGGTTATCAGAGATGGCAGCTACAAAGTTACTGACATCTAAGGCGGTCTCCATGTATGCAAACACATATGCAGGAACGTGAAGAAAGTGCAATGGGCTAAGTATTGGACCTCGGCCCAGCCAACATGAATTTCTGTGGATCTGAGGGTCAAAGAAGGTCCAATGTGGGAGTAGATGGGGGCTCTGATAAGGTGGTCGTTTGGTAGGATAGATATATTGCAGACATCATGTGAATGTTCTTGGGATGTCACCCAGTTCTTAGCCGATCTACACTGCTGTATGTCTAGTCTTCGAGGTTTATATGTTACTCTACAAAACATTGGGTTTCTTGGGTGTTTGCTAATAGAACATTGCTATTTTCTAAGTCTTTCCTAGTCTATGATCACTAGTCCCTTGTCTAATAGGTGTCATCGTTGATATGCTATTCGCTGCTAAAGTCCCAATTCTGTAGTGACACGGCGTCCCGCATGGCTGACCCTTCTCTCTCTGAAAAACAATATTTTATATCCAGTCTTTTCCGTAATAGGAAGTTACTGAGGCATCTCACAATCTCAATAGGGTATGTTACGGAAAATGGAAAAACGTCTTCAGGGAGATATCTGTGAGCAGACGATGCGCAAACATCATCGTTTCAGTGTCTTCCTCTTTTATTTACAACGCCCCAATGTTTTTTCTTGCTTTTTGATCTGTTGTAGAGGCAGAAAGCACATAATGGACATTCCACGCCGGTGAATTATGCAGCTTCCTTCATTTCAGTCAGCAATTTTCTTAGAGAAATTGCAGCAATCAGCCAAAATTCTCGGAAGCGCGGTACGTCTTTTATTCAGTCTGAAGTGTTTAATCGCCAAGCGCATCCACTGGAACTACGTAATCTCATCCCTAGAACATGGATAGGAGCCTTCCATCCCCATACATGCCAGAGGGGAAGGGGTTAAATAGAAACACAAATCAATTCAGTTCTACAGATTGTAAAGGAATAGAAAACAATGTCTACAGAGCAATGTTACATGTACAAAAAATAATACTCAAACACACAGTCAGGGCTCCGTCAGACGGGTGTTTTTATGTGCGCATGGTACTTGCGTTTGCGATCCGCATCTATTAAGAACCAATGCTTTTCAATGGCGGCGGTAAATATTGGGCAGCTGATTTTAAAATGCAGGCAACTGCAGCATCTGTTTTTTTGGATGTGAAACCCCTGGATGCTGCCAGGGGTTTCACTTTGTGCTCAATGGGGTCGGCAGCAGCGCCGGCCCCATTGACAACATACAGTGAAGATCACAATCATCTGGCACAGGAGCGCAATGTTCTCCCATTGAAATCAATAGAGCTGGCACTACAGTCGGCCCCATTGAAAGCAATGGGCTGCCGGTAAGCCCTGCAGTGATTTTCGTGGAAGGGCTTTAAATATAAGCCCTTCCGTGAAAATCATCTTGGGGCTCAGGCGTGTCTAGCTGGGTCTTCTCCTACACTGCTCTATTTAAAGCCCTTCCCCAAAAATCACTACAGTGCTCCATTGAATTCAGAGTACTGCGGTCCTCTGACAAAGCGGTGACAGAGGATTTCTTCATCTCTGCAGGGAGTCCCCTTGTCACAGGATACTGAGACAGCATTGTCATAGTGTCCAGTGACAAGGGGACTCCCCGTGGAGACAAAGAAATCCTCTGCTACAGCTGTCGCAGCTGTAGCAGAGGATCGCGATCTTCTTTGTATGTCAATGGTGCTGATGCTGCTGCCGGCCACTTGGCCAAAGGTGAAACCACTATGTACAAGAATATAGCTACTAAAATACTGCCCCCTATGTACAAGAACATAACTACTATAATACTGCTCCTACGTACAAGATAATACCTACTATAATATGGCCTCCCATGTACAAGAATATAACTACTATAATACTGCCTCCATGTACAAGAATATAACTACTATAATACTGCCCCTATGTACAAGAATATAACTACTATAATACTGCTCCTGTGTACAAGAATATAACTCCTATAATACTGCCCCTATGTACAAGAATATAAGTACTATAATACTGCCTCTATGTACAAGAATATAACTACTATAATACTGCTCCCTATGTACAAGAATATAACTACTATAATACTGCCTCCTATGTACAAGAATATAACTACTATAATACTGCCCCCTATGTACAAGAATATAACTACTATAATACTGCCTCCTATGTACAAGAATATAACTACTATAATACTGCCCCCTATGTACAAGAATATAACTACTATAATACTGCCCTCTATGTACAAGAATATAACTACTATAATACTGCCCCCTATGTACAATAATATAAGTACTATAATACTGCCCCCAATGTACAAGAATATAACTACTATAATACTACCCCCTATGTACAAGAATATAACTACTATAATACTGCCCCCTATGTACAAGAATATAACTACTATAATACTGCCCCCAATGTACAAGAATATAACTACTATAATACTACCCCCTATGTACAAGAATATAACTACTATAATACTGCCCCCAATGTACAAGAATATAACTACTATAATACTACCCCCTATGTACAAGAATATAACTACTATAATACTGCCCCCTATGTACAAGAATATAACAACTATAATACTGCCCCCTATGTACGAGAATATAACTGCTATAATACTGCCCCCTATGTACAAGAATATAACTACTATAATACTGCCCCCTATGTACAAGAAAATAACTACTATAATACTGCCCACTATGTACAAGAATATAACTACTATAATACTGCCCCCTATGTGCAAGAATACAACTACTATAATACTGCCTCCTATGTACAAGAATATAACTACTATAATACTGCCCCCTATGTACAAGAATATAACTACAATAATACTGCCCCCTATGTACGAGAATATAACTGCTATAATACTGCCCCCTATGTACAAGAATATAACTACTATAATACTGCCCCCTATGTACAAGAATTTAACTACTATAATACTGCCCCCTATGTACAAGAATATAACTACTATAATACTGCCTCCTATGTACAAGAATATAACTACTATAATACTGCCCACTATGTACAAGAATATAACTACTATAATACTGCCCACTATGTACAAGAATATAACTACTATAATACTGCCCCCTATGTGCAAGAATATAACTACTATAATACTACCCGCTATGTACAAGAATATAACTATTATAATACTGCCCCCAATGTACAAGAATATAACTACTATAATACTACCCCCTATGTACAAGAATATAACTACTATAACACTGCCTCCTATGTACAAGAATATAACTACTATAATATTGCCTCCTATGTACAAGAATATAACTACTATAATACTGCCTCCTATGTACAAGAATATAACTACTATAATACTGCCCCCTATGTACAAGAATATAACTACTATAATACTACCCCCTATGTACAAGAATATAACTACTATAATACTGTCCCCAATGTACAAGAATATAACTACTATAATACTGCTCCCTATGTACAAGAATATAACTACTATAATACTGCCCCCTATGTACAAGAATATAACTACTATAATACTGCCTCCTATGTACAAGAATATAACTACTATAATATTGCCTCCTATGTACAAGAATATAACTACTATAATACTGCCTCCTATGTACAAGAATATAACTACTATAATACTGCCCCCTATGTACAAGAATATAACTACTATAATACTACCCCCTATGTACAAGAATATAACTACTATAATACTGTCCCCAATGTACAAGAATATAACTACTATAATACTGCTCCCTATGTACAAGAATATAACTACTATAATACTGCTCCCTATGTACAAGAATATAACTACTATAATACT
The DNA here is from genome assembly GCF_035609145.1 of Eleutherodactylus coqui. Taxonomy (NCBI): domain Eukaryota; kingdom Metazoa; phylum Chordata; class Amphibia; order Anura; family Eleutherodactylidae; genus Eleutherodactylus; species Eleutherodactylus coqui. Next base: position 3,178,233 of record NC_089838.1, read on the forward strand.
GCCCCCTATGTACAAGAATATAACTACTATAATACTACCCCCTATGTACAAGAATATAACTACTATAATACTGCCTCCTATGTACAAGAATATAATTACTATAATACTGCCTCCTATGTACAAGAATATAACTACTATAATACTGTCCCCTATGTACAAGAATATAACTACTATAATACTGCCCCCTATGTACAAGAATATAACTACTATAATACTGCTCCTATGTACAAAAATATAACTACTATAATACTGCCTCCTATGTACAAGAATATAACTACTATAATACTGCCCCCTATGTACAAGAATATAACTACTATAATGCTGCCTCCTTAGTACAAGAATATAACTACTATAATACGGCCCCCTTTGTACAAGAATAAAACTATAATAATACTACCCCCTATGTACAGGAATATAGCTACTATACTACTGTGCCCCATGTACAAGAATATAACTACTATAATACTGCCTCCTATGTACAATAATATAACTACTATAATACTGCCTCCTATGTACAAGAATATAACTACTAGAATACTGCCCCCAATGTACAAGAATATCACTACTATAATACTGCCCCCTATGTACAAGAATACAACTACTATAATACTGCCTCCTATGTACAAAAATATATAACTACTCTAATACTGCCTCCTATGTACAAGAATATAACTACTATAATACTGCTCCCTATGTACAAGAATATAACTACTGTAATACTGCTCCCTATATACAAGAATATAACTACTATAATACTGCTCCTATGTACAAGAATATAACTACTATAATACTGCCCCCTATGTACAAGAATATAACAACTATAATACTTCCTCTTATGTACAAGAATATAACTACTATAATACTGCCTCCTATGTACAAAAATATAACTACTATAATACTGCCCCCTGTGTGCAAGAATATAACTACTATAATACTGCCCCCTATGAACAAGAATATAACTACTATAATACTGCTCCTATTTACAAGAATATAACTACTATAATACTACCTCCTATGTACAAGAATATAACTATTATAATACTGCCTCCTATGTACAAGAATATAACTACTATAATACTGCCCCCTATGAACAAGAATATAACTACTATAATACTGCCCCCTGTGTGCAAGAATATAACTACTATAATACTGCCCCCTATGTACAAGAATATAACTACTATAATACTGCTCCTATGTACAAGAATATAACTACTATAATACTGTCCCATGTACAAGAATATAACTACTATAATACTGCCCCCTATGTACAAGAATATAACTACTATAATACTGCCCCCTATGTACAAGAATATAACTACTATAATACTGCCCCTATGTACAAGAATATAACTACTATAATACTGCTCCTATGTACAAGAATATAACTACTATAATACTACCCCCTATGTACAAGAATATAACTACTATAATACTACCTCCTATGTACAAGAATATAACTACTATAATACTGCCTCCTATGTACAAGAAAATAACTACTATAATACTGCCCCCTATGTACAAGAATATAACTACTATAATACTGCTCCTATGTACAAGAATATAACTACTATAATACTGCCCCCTATGTACAAGAATATAACTACTATAATACTGCCCCCTATGTACAAGAATATAACTACTATAATACTGCTCCTATGTACAAGAATATAACTACTATAATACTGCTCCTATGTACAAGAATATAACTACTATAATACTGCTCCTATGTACAAGAATATAACTACTATAATACTGTCCCATGTACAAGAATATAACTACTATAATACTGTCCCATGTACAAGAATATAACTACTATAATACTGCCCCCTATGTACAAGAATATAACTACTATAATACTGCTCCCATGTACAAGAATATAACTACTATAATACTGTCCCATGTACAAGAATATAACTACTATAATACTGCCCCCTATGTACAAGAATATAACTACTATAATACTGCTCCCATGTACAAGAATATAACTACTATAATACTGCCCCCTATGTACAAGAATATAACTACTATAATACTGCCCCCTATGTACAAGAATATAACTACTATAATACTGCCCCCTATGTACAAGAATATAACTACTATAATACTGCCCCCTATGTACAAGAATATAACTACTATAATACTGCTCCTATGTACAAGAATATAACTACTATAATACTGCTCCTATGTACAAGAATATAACTACTATAATACTGCTCCTATGTACAAGAATATAACTACTATAATACTGTCCCATGTACAAGAATATAACTACTATAATACTGTCCCATGTACAAGAATATAACTACTATAATACTGCCCCCTATGTACAAGAATATAACTACTGTAATACTGCCCCCTATGTACAAGAATATAACTACTATAATACTGACCCTATGTACAAGAATATAACTACAATAATACTGCCTCCTATGTACAAGAATATAACTACAATAATACTGCCTCCTATGTGCAATAATATAACTACTATAATACTGCCCCCTATGTACAAGAATATAACTACTATAATACTTCCCCTATGTACAAGAATATAACTACTATAATACTGCCCCCTATGTACAAGAATATAACTACTATAATACTTCCCCTATGTGCAATAATATAACTACTATAATGCTGCCCCCTATGTACAAGAATATAACTACTATAATACTGCTCCTATGTACAAGAATATAACTACTATAATACTGCTCCTATGTACAAGAATATAACTACTATAATACTGCTCCTATGTACAAGAATATAACTACTATAATACTGTCCCATGTACAAGAATATAACTACTATAATACTGTCCCATGTACAAGAATATAACTGCTATAATACTGCCCCCTATGTACAAGAATATAACTACTGTAATACTGCCCCCTATGTACAAGAATATAACTACTATAATACTGACCCTATGTACAAGAATATAACTACAATAATACTGCCTCCTATGTACAAGAATATAACTACAATAATACTGCCCCCTATGTACAAGAATATAACTACAATAATACTGCCTCCTATGTACAAGAATATAACTACTATAATACTGACCCTATGTACAAGAATATAACTACAATAATACTGCCTCCTATGTACAAGAATATAACTACAATAATACTGCCCCCTATGTACAAGAATATAACTACAATAATACTGCCTCCTATGTACAAGAATATAACTACAATAATACTGCCTCCTATGTACAAGAATATAACTACTATAATACTGCCTCCTATGTGCAATAATATAACTACTATAATACTGCCCCCTATGTACAAGAATATAACTACTATAATACTTCCCCTATGTACAAGAATATAACTACTATAATACTGCCCCCTATGTACAAGAATATAACTACTATAATACTTCCCCTATGTGCAATAATATAACTACTATAATGCTGCCCCCTATGTACAAGAATATAACTACTATAATACTGCTCCTATGTACAAGAATAAAACTACTATAATACTGCTCCCTATGTACAAGAATATAACTACTATAATACTGCCCCCTATGTACAAGAATATAACTACTATAATACTGGCCCCTATGTACAAGAATATAACTACTATAATACTGTCCCCTATGTACAAGAATATAACTACTATAATACTGCTCCTATGTACAAGAATATAACTACTATAATACTGTCCCCTATGTACAAGAATATAACTACTATAATACTGCCCCCCATGTACAAGAATATAACTACTATAATACTGCCTCCTATATACAAGAATATAACTACTATAATACTACCTCCTATGTACAAGAATATAACTACTATAATACTGCCCCCTATGTACAAGAATATAACTTCTATAATACTGCCCCCTATGTACAAGAATATACCTACTATAATACTGCTCCTATGTACAAGAATATAACTACTATAATACTGCCCCCTATGTACAAGAATATAACTACTATAATACTGCCCCCTATGTACAAGAATATAACTACTATAATACTGCTCCTATGTACAAGAATAGAACTACTATAATACTGTCCCCTATGTACAAGAATATAACTACTATAATACTGCCTCCTATGTACAAGAATATAACTACTATAATACTGCCCCCTATGTACAAGAATATAACTACTATAATACTGCCCCATATGTACAAGAATATAACTACTATAATACTGCCTCCTATGTACAAGAATATAACTACTATAATACTGCCCCCTATGTACAAGAATATAACTACTATAATACTGCCCCTATGTACAAGAATATAACTACTATAACACTGCTCCCTATGTACAAGAATATAACTACTATAATACTGCCCCCTATGTACAAGAATATAACTACTATAATACTGCCCCCTATGTACAAGAATATAACTACTATAATACTGCCCCATATGTACAAGAATATAACTACTATAATACTGCCCCCTATGTACAAGAATATAACTGCTATAATACTGCCCCTATGTACAAGAATATATCTACTATAATACTGCCCCCATGTACAAGAATATAACTACTATAATACTGCCCCTATGTACAAGAATATAACTACTATAATACTGCCCCCTATGTACAAGAATATAAGTACTTTATTACTGCTTCTTTGTTCAGCACTTTATCCAGTATTTAGGGTGCTTGTAGTTTGGCTCCAAGTTGATTTCTTTGGAACGTCAGTAAATAAAGCTGTAATGTAGTCTGACAAGTATTTTATCTCATGTTTTCTGCCTTATTGCTGTTTGTATAAATCATAATCTTTTCCTGAAGCCATAGTTGCTTTTTTCTTCAATGTTGCGGTTCTCCTGGGGGGCGGGCGCTGCATCAATTATCATCCCCTTTACTTGCCTTTCCTCTTAACTTCAGGAATGCACTTTTTCAGGTAATTGCCATTAGATGAAATATCTGTTACAAGGATTCTTAGTAGTTAAATGTAAGTAGTCGGGGTGTTTTATGGGTGGACGCTCGCATTTTATTAGAACATCAATGCGGTTTCCTAAATCTCAGGGCTAGGTCAGTGCGTAAGCCCATAATAAAGACGGCGTTTCTTGTAGCAAGTTAATGAGACGTGCTGTAGAATCCTTCATCTTCCCGTCCACAGGGGAAGCCCCACTAGCCGCTGACTAGGCTGTACGAGGCTGGCAGAGATCAGAATAAACCATCATTTGGAGCCTCGCTCCCGTAAATCCGGTCGAGCATTTGCTTCATCGTCCCACAGGAGTGAACCGTAAAACAAGGCCTGTCTCCGTGAGTTATGAGCAGAGTCATTTTTAAATATACACATGCAATTCTTAAGCCGTAGCCCGGTCCCTCGCTGACTACAAAGTCTTACAAATTGATTCTCGTCTCTCCCTTTTCCCTCTGATCGAAAACGTCTTTGCAGATCATCTCGACACTTTCCTTCGTTGAGGAGAGGCAGAGAATACCGTTAGGGTCTACCTCCAGGAAAAAAGGAATAGGCCTCAACTTTATATTCTAAAGTTTGACTGTTTGTTCTAATTAGTCAAAAAGTTTTAATCCAAATAGTTTTCACACAAGATGGGATTTATATCATACAAGCTTACCCGTCGCGCGTTGCTGCGAAGACAGACAGAGCAGTATAAGAAATAGCAACCAATCACAGCGCAGCTTTCATATAACCTCAGTAGTATAAGATATAACAACCAATCACAGCGCAGCTTTCATGTTACTTCAGTATAATATATAGCAACCAATCACAGTGCAGCTTTCATGTTACTTCAGTATAATATATAGCAACCAATCACAGCGCAGCTTTCATGTTACTTCAGTATAATATATAGCAACCAATCACAGCGCAGCTTTCATGTTACCTCAGCGGTATAATATATAGCAACCAATCACAGCGCAGCTTCCATGTTACCTCAGTATAATATATAACAACCAATCACAGCGCAGCTTTCATGTTACCTCAGTATAATATATAACAACCAATCACAGCGCACCTTTCATGTTACCTCAGTATAATATATAACAACCAATCACAGCGCAGCTTTCATGTTATCTCAGTATAATATATAACAACCAATCACAGCACAGCTTTCATGTTACCTCAGTATAATATATAACAACCAATCACAGCGCAGCTTTCATGTTACCTCAGTATAATATATAACAACCAATCACAGCGCAGCTTTCATGTTACCTCAGCAGTATAATATATAACAACCAATCACAGCGCAGCTTTCATGTTATCTCAGTATAATATATAACAACCAATCACAGCGCAGCTTTCGTGTTACCTCAGCAGTATAATATATAACAACCAATCACAGCGCAGCTTTCATGTTACCTCAGTATAATATATAACAACTAATCACAGCACAGCTTTCATGTTAACTTATTTGCAATAATAAAAGGTTATCTCACCTCCTGGTGAACAAGGTATTATGCCGAAACGCGTTCTTGTTGTACCATGTACCTGACTATGCAAGCGTGAGATGAAAAATAAAGCAAAGAAAATTCAACTGTGTCCGGATTCTTCATGTTAACTTAGCATTATAAGAAATAGCAACCAATCACAGCACAGCTTTCATGTAACCTCAGTAGTATAAGTAGCAACCAATCACAGCGCAGCTTTCATGTTACCTCAGTATAATATATAACAACCAATCACAGCACAGCTTTCATGTTACCTCAGTAGTATAAAAAAATAACCAATCACAGCACAGCTTTCATGTTACCTCAGCAGTATAATATATAACAACCAATCACAGTGCAGCTTTCATGTTACCTCAGTATAATATATAACAACCAATCACAGCGCAGCTTTCATGTTACCTCAGTATAATATATAACAACCAATCACAGTGCAGCTTTCATGTTACCTCAGCAGTATAATATATAACAACCAATCACAGCGCAGCTTTCATGTTACCTCAGCAGTATAATATATAACAACCAATCACAGCGCAGCTTTCATGTTACCTCAGTATAATATATAACAACCAATCACAGCACAGCTTTCATGTTACCTCAGTATAATATATAACAACCAATCACAGCCCAGCTTTCATGTTACCTCAGCGGTATAATATATAACAACCAATCACAGAGCAGCTTTCATGTTACCTCAGCAGTATAATATATAACAACCAATCACAGCGCAGCTTTCATGTTACCTCAGTATAATATATAACAACCAATCACAGCGCAGCTTTCATGTTACCTCAGTGGTATAATATATAACAACCAATCACAGCGCAGCTTTCATGTTACCTCAGTATAATATATAACAACCAATCACAGAGCAGCTTTCATGTTACCTCAGTATAATATATAACAACCAATCACAGCGCAGCTTTCATGCTACCTCAGCAGTATAATATATAACAACCAATCACAGCGCAGTTTTTATGTTACATCAGCAGTATAATATATAACAACCAATCACAGCATAGCTTTTATGTTACCTCAGCACTATAGGAAATAGCATCCAATCACAGCGCAGCTTTTATGTTACCTCAGCAGTATAAGCAATAGCAACCAATCACAGCGCAGCTTTCATGTTACCTCAGTATAATATATAACAACCAATCACAGCGCAGCTTTCATGTTACCTCAGCAGTATAAGGAATAGCAACCAATCACAGCGCAGCTTTCATGTTACCTCAGCAGTGTAAGGAATAGCAACCAATCACAGCGCAGCTTTCATGTTACCTCAGCAGTATAAGGAATAGCAACCAAGCTTATATATATCCTACAAAACAACGTTTGTAATGAGGCTCAGATAAAGTGTCTGAACTCTAGTATGTCACCATATAATAGTCAGATACCAGTTCTATAATGATAGTAATTTCAGTCCAATTGTCTCCTTCATTTTTCTTCTCCTTCTGGCCCAGACCTTTATGAAGACTTTCTAGCTACAATTCATCTCTGCCTACAGTCCCCATTTGTTGCTCCCCCCAATGAACTCGTCAGTAAACCACCATAATAATGGTGCCCCCTTGTGTCCCCATTAGGTAATAGTGTTCCTCCTCTGGCCTTACTAAGTAATGGTATGGCCTCTGTGGTTTCACTTCACAATAGCGCCTTCTTTATAACCCCACTTAGTAATAATGCACTTCTGTGACTCCACTTGCTAATAGCGTACTCTCTGTGGCCTCCCTTAGTAATGCACCCATACACCCATCCTGCTGCTACTCCCTCCTATCACTGCCCTTCTACAGTAATAATGTCAGCCCCCTAATGGCCTCATTAAGTAATAAAGCCCTTTCTGTGTCCTCGATAAATGATAGTGCTCCCTCTGTGGCCCGACTTAGCTATAATGCCCCCTCTGTAGCACCACTAAGTAATAATGTCCCCTCTGTCACCTCATTAAGTCATAGCTCTATGTCCTTAATAAATCATAGTTCCCCTTTTGTGACCTTATCAAGTATTAGTGTCCTTCTGTAGCTCTATTAAGTAATAGTGACCCCTCTCTGGCCCTATTAAATAATACCTCCTATGTGGTCTCAGTAAGGAATAGTGACTTGTGCACTGCCCCCCTCCTTCCCACCTGGTGAACCATTCGCTGGGCCGCTGCTCCCAAAGTCCAGCCACCTGTAGAACACTATGGAGTAGAACACAATGGATCAGCTCTAGCGGTCGTGAGATCTGTATCTATTGGAGACATGCTACCTAATTTGGAAGAGATAGCTGCTGGACTCTACTGAAGTTATTGGGTGCAGCTCACAACTGGTAACCTTTCCTACATACGGCTCTATGGCACCCATGACATACAAGACCCAGATAGTTGTGTGGCCATGGGAAGATGTGCATTAAAAAGGATATGTTGTCAGAAGTTTCATATAGAAAAAGCTTAGTCCACCTATTTTGACGAGGATCTTTTTAAAGGGGCAGTATGACAATTGGTTTGTACAACATATGACACTCTGTCAGATTAGGGGAGGTCCCGGTGGTCATACCGCCACTGATCCTAATAGGAGTGAACTGAGAAGCTGTTCCTCATTCAACTGTTTCCACATTATATAAAAGGCAGCAATGCTCTCAAATTGTGGGTCTCCCACCGATTTGACTCCCTACTGCTCCTAAAAAATGCATTTCTCAACAGGGAATTATAATATGCAAAACCTCCTTTGTGGAGAAAAGGAATATAAAGTCTGGAGGCAGATAACACACCCTCACTCCTGTGATGGCCACCAGCCGTGACCAGTAGTATCCACTTTCATCTCTCTCTGCTGCTGGTTTCTGTTGTCCACATTCTCTACCTTCCCTGTGCAGCCTATGCTGCGTTATTGCTCCTGCCCAGACCTTTAGGGTGCATGCGTGAGTGCAAACCGCCACCTAAAAGACCAGCATGTGCAACCTTCTTTCATGTCCCCAACCTATCTCGGCTCTTCTCCGGTTATGTAAGGCACCTTCCCCTACTGGAGCAATAAGGTTTCTACTGTTCTAGTGAATGTGTGCAGGTATTCTGCTTGAGTCTCGGTTATGACCCTCTGCCTGATTACCCAGCTTTCCCAAGCTCTGCTTGTCCTGACCTCAACCAGTTTACTGACTATGCCTTGCCTAAACATCGTCTGCCTTGATCTCCTGCCTGTTTACAGTAGCGCATGGACTTCGCCTGTCCTAACCTCATCCTGTTATCTGACTCCAGCCTAGTATGACCCCTCAGTACCACGGTCTGGTGTTTTTAACCCACCTTGCTCAGTGGTCATTGTTGAGGTATCACCCAGGAGGTTCCCTGTAGCAAAGAACAAACAGTTAAAGAGTAAAGACCAGGATCTCTTGGGGCTGCCCTCAAGAGTAACTCAAACTCAGATCAGTAAGTGACATAATGGGAGCACTTCCCTTGTGTTACCATTGACAATAGTTAACCCCTTAGTGAACAGCCCATTTTATGCCTTAAAGGGGTTGTCCCGCGGCAGCAAGTGGGGTTATACACTTCTGTATGGCCATATTAATGCACTTTGTAATATACATGGTGCATTAAATATGAGCCATACAGAAGTTATTCACTTACCTGCTCCGTTGCTGGCGTCCCCGTCGCCATGGTGCCATCTAATTTCAGCGTCTAATCGCCCAATTAGACGCGCTTGCGCAGATGGGTCTTTTCCCTTCGGCTCGGCTCGGCAGCAGCGGCGTTCTGGCTCGGTCCCCTTCTACGCTGATTACTATGTAACCGTGGTTCTGTAATGTTTGTATTTTTGTTTTTCTATATTTCCCCTGTCTATGTAAGCGCTGCGGAATATGTTGGCGCTATACAAATAAAGATTTATTTTTTTCAGCAGTGGAGCTCTATGAGGGCTTGCAGTTTTTATTGGTACAATTTTGAGGTATATGTGACTGGTAGTATTGCATTATGTCTCCACCAGAATAATGGGTGGACATCTTGAGTGACAGTTAAGGGATAGATAACGCCCCCAAAGGTCCTGATTGGCTGGCTGCTGCAAGGTACTAGCAGCGTGGGAATTTAGTTATGGCTGGGATGGAGGGTTAGGGTTAGCTTCGGTGTTAGGCTTATATTATTAGCTGTAAATCATTCAATGTTAGAGCGCGGCCACAGTGACATGGAAGTATTTACAGCAAATAATGTAAGCCTTACACAGAAACTAACCCTAACCCTTCATCCCAGCAAAAAATATTTCCCGATGCTGCCAGCCATCTAACATTATACCCCCCCCCCCCCACCAAGCTATTATTGGGGCCGTGCAGAGAGGTTTCTCTATTCCTAACAGTTACTGCAGGAGTCTGGCTGTCAGTCGTCAGCCAAGCCACTGCCTTAAAATATGTACATGCAGGTTTAGAGCTCATTAGTGACCGCCATAAAAAGGCATACTGGCCATCACCAAGGAGCTGATGATAGCAGTTCCTCCTCCCTCCTCCCTCTCCCTACACAGCATCTTCTGTCCATTCACTGAGCATGCTCACTACACTTTCCCATAAGTAGCCAGTGATTCATTTTTTGACTTTTATTCCATTCAGATACCTGTACGGAACAAAAATCTCTGGAGCAGCAAGATGGCCGCCCATGTAATAATGCAAAGGGAATTAAATGTAGACATGAAACAATGCAGTGATACATTTCCTTTAAGGTAGAACAAAAACCATCTCCAGAAATAAGAATTTACACGGTTTACAGAGCAAACAACCTTTGTCACCTCCACCGCCGGAGCCGCCGTCCGCTTCTCTCAGCAAATTATGGTTTACTATCTGCAGATACATAAACTCGCACGACTGGCTGCCCCCGGGCCACCTTATCTTCTGGGATCCACAGTGTCTGAGACACTGAGCTTTGAAGACAACAAGAGCTTAGGGATAGGTTCTGAGAATAAGATATATTGCATCGACTAGACAGCGCTCCCACATAATGGTTTTCATTGCCAGATATATGTATTTATTAAATCCATGCTGAATGGCCGAGGGCGCCCGACGGAAGCAGACGCCGACGCTTCTGTTCATGCTGATTTCCTCCATACTTCTCCCTGTTGGAAGTTTCATATCACCAGTCTGTCCGATTGATTTGATAAGGCAATTAATGAGAGCGTGCGGGGTGAGGCGGTGCTGAAAAACAATTACAGGTTGGTTTTATGCTTGCCATCCTGGATTAGTAGGTCAGCAGTGATGGATCCAATGGAACTCCTTCTGTGGCTTTTCGACTGGTCGCTGTGAGGTTATGATGACGGGCTCCGATATTTCGCTCTGTTCGGTCAGCCGTGTCTGTATGAAGGTTATTTCGCTTCAATATTAGGGATGGGAAGTAATTTGCACATTATGGCCAACTTTTCTGTAATGGGATTTTCCCATCTAATAAAGTTAAGACCTAGAATTGTGATCAGAGGGGAAGGCCAATCTGCGGTTCACCCATTGATCAGGAGAATGAAGGAACCAGGGTCCCTTGCTTGGCTTGCTTCTTGTACCATATTGCCCATGAAGGGGTGTAACTAGAATCCTATGGATCTCAAGGTACGTTTTTCACCTGCTCCCCCTTCCTTAGCTTTTTCCTTGAATGAACAATAAATAAACTATGTGTGTAAGGAGGGAGCCCAGGTTTGAGTTTGTGCTGTAATGAGCTCTGTTATGGTTCCTGTAATTATGTAATCTGGATGGCATAAGGGTGACCTCTACTGGCCATCCTACATTACTGTAATTTGTGTATTTCTCTATGGAGTGTTGTATGTGACTTCTCATTGGCTGCAGAAGTCAAGTGGGACATCTGGTGGACTTGAGATCATAGAGAGCTGCAAGCTGGAGAGCAATTCCAGTGGTACTCAGCCTTAAGAGACTGCATTGCCAGGAGAGAGAGGGCTGCAAAAGGAGTGAAGAGTCCGCTTGGCAGCCATGGAGAACATGCCCTGGAGAATCTGTGCCTCTTAGAGAGAGTCAGTGGCACACGAAAGGAAGCAACTGGTATTTGAGAAGCGCAGCTCCACACCATGCCTGGACTGATGTCACTGGGAGAACAAAGCTGCAGGGACTACAGCCAGAGATCAGCCTACAGCTCTGTGAATCGGGGTACCTCCGACAGACATCCTAAGACGTGTCACTTACATTATGGTACCGAACACCCTGGAGATATGTAAGTGAGGTAGGCCCTTAGGAGAAAGCCCAACGTGTGCACACGGGTAGGGACTTCAACACAGGCCTGCCAGATAAAATACGCATGCTTGTGCCAACACCAGAGGAACACATATTCATCCGCCAGTTGCAGGCAAGGTATTGGACAACATTTGCATTACTTTTGGAGTGTGCGCGGCCGACCGCCATTGCTGGGTGATGCTACCATGGGTTCTACAGTTGAAGTGTGTTGGTGATTTGTAACAGATTGTTACCATCCGCCGCTCACATTACAGTTAGGCAGATTCTTGGTTGCAGTCAGTTGTCTAATGTTTCTCAATAAGCACATATTTTTGTAAGCCTGGTGTCCGCATTGCTCCCTGATTCCTGTGTTACCTGCCCCTACTGCGACATATGCATACAGTGTGCATAGTGCCCAAACATAACAGTCCGCCAGATGGTGATAATGATCCCCTATACTCACAGAAAATGAAGCCAGATACAAGATATATACTGCAGAGAAGGCTCAATCGCCATGTACCCTGGTAGCATGCAGCAAGCCAGATTGCTGGAGGAGCCAGCCCAGGATGGCATAGGATGGCATGCTAGTGTGGCACACTTTTTTAATACAGGGCAATGCACTGCTTTGTCAGTGTGGGTTGTACTCCAGTATTGTGTGGCGCACCTTTCTTGGTCATTCAATCGGTTCGTATTGGGCAGATTAGGTTTGCACATGAACATTTTGCCCCTCTATATTGCAATCTGGCTTGCTGTATGCCACCAGGGTACATGGTACCAGGGCCTTCCCTGCAGTATCTTGTATCTGACTTCATTTTCTGTGAGTTGTGTCTTTGTGGATTTTGTTTCTCACCTCTGTGATTTCCTATACTATAATAATACCACCCTTTTGTGCCCCACAAAGTAGTAGTGCTCCCAAGCAGTAACCGTACCCCCTTTATGCCTTATTTGTACCCTCATACACTAATAGTGCCCCTATTGTTTCCCCATTCAGTAAGTGTGCCAATTTAGTGACTGGGTCCCATTCAGTAACTGTGTGACCATTCAGTAATAGTGCCTTCATCGTGCCCCAGTTAGTAATAGTACCCCCAGTGTAACTCCATTCAAAAATATTACCCAACTGTGCCCCATTCAGTAATACAACCGCAGTGTAACCCCAATCAGGAACTGTTTCCTCGTTCACTAATAATGCCCCATTGTAAGCATGTCCCTATTTAGTACTAGTACCACCATTGTTCCCCTTTTAGTTAAACTGCCCCATTCATTACTAATATCCCCAGTGTAACCCTATTCAGTAACATGGCCACCATTCAGTAATAGTTTACTCTTTGTTCCTCATTTATAGTTATATTGACCCAGTTGTGTGCCATACAATAAAAGTCCCCCTGTTGTGCCCCATTCAGTTATTGTGCCCCCATGCAGTAATAATGGTCCCTATCTGAGCCATTCATTTCTAGTACCCATTCAATAACTTGTTCTTATGGACACATTAGTTGGAGCACCAGAATTGTATCCAGCTGCTTCTGACTGTGCAGCACTTGTTGGTCAGGGTGATTCTTGACATCCTCCTCTGACTCCTTTTGCAAACGAATTGTTTCCATCCACAGGATCCACTTTCATTGGATGTTTTCCTCAATGATGCCATTCTCAGTATATTCTCCATGCCTTTACATGAACCCAGCCCCCCGGTCAGCAGTGAAATCCCGGCCCGGGCTAGTCTAGCACCGATGACTTCGTTGGAAGTCGCTCTGATCGCTGGATTTCCCAATCTAATGCGGATTCACACTGAAACGGATCCGCGGAAAACTTGTCATGTGACTTTATGCCGCACTCCGGGGTCACGGGGAGAATTACCATGCAGGGTAGCGCCAATCGTGAGAGGGCTGGGGTCTAATAAAGGGGTTGTTCAGAATCCTGTTGAACACAAGGTAGAAAACAAGCGTCTTTCGCATGGATTTTGGCGTGATTTATCATCCGTCATGATGACAGATGTTTCTGCTACAACCATTCTGTGCCGCCGATGTATAGGCAGAGTCATTATCCTCTAATAATCTGTTACGAATGCATTAGGACAGGAAAAAAGGGCCCGAAGAAAGCATTATATCCTCATCTTCATGAGCGATGCGCGGGTCAGCGTGTCTGGGCAATCCATATTTGCCTGCATTTGGTATAATTAACGCAGAGTTAATTAGGTGTTAATTGGAGCTGTCTAGAAGCTAAGTGTATGATCAATGACTAATAGAGGCCTGGATGTTCACTTGTGAGCAGACACTTCCCAGATCTCCTTGGATGGCTGCAGAATAAAAGGGCTTTTCTCAAACGGCTGTCACATTTATGAGGAGGGTACGGGCAACTCCATCCTTAGATGTTGGCCTCTGAGCACTTCACAAGTGTCTGATGAAGTGTGTATGGGCGGCCTTCAGGAGCAGAGTCCGCTCCTTACACAGGGGCTATCAGGGCTATCTGACAGCTGCAGAGGCTGGCAACCACCATGAGTAGAGTCAGCTCACATCCTGCCCACCATTGCCAACCTGCAATACCATTGGGGTTGCCAATGGGTTAGCATGGCAGCCCAGAGACTACTGAAGACTCCCAGCGAGTCCATGGCATAACGATCAAAGGATTGCAAGTTCAAGTTCCTTGAGGGTCTAGATAAAAGTGTAAAAAAAATGTAATAAAGTTTTTTCAACAGTAAAAAAAAAAAATATTACAAGTTTGATTTCCCCGCTTTTCTCATTTTTCCTATAAAAAAATAAAAGATTTTTTTAAAAACCACCCATTTTTGGTATCTCCATGTACATAAAAGTCCGAGCTATTAGAAATTACAATATTTATCCCGCACAGTGAAGGCTGTGAAAAAAATGGAGATTTTCTTTTGGTATCCCAGTAGTGAAGCCTTGTGTTAAGGCAGCAGATATGCAGTCCTCAGCTCTCGCTCACGACCTGAAGGTTGCAGGTTCAGTCCCTGTGTGGTTCAGGCTCAAGGTTGACTCAACCTTCCATCTTACGTCATTAGGCACTTATCTGAAAAATAGTGTTGGTCAATATTTTTTGACACCAACAAATATCTAATGGGATCGGCCAGTTTCATCTCAGCTTATTATTGCATGTATAATGCAACTTACTGTAGGATATGGTGAGGGTCTTTAGTAAGTCTGGTTTTGCCTATATAACAGCAATCTCAATAGCAGTCACTTCTTACACCAGTTGCCCTTGCAGTGTCGTACTCAAAATGTCTTTTATCATTGAGGAACCCTCCAGTATAAGGCCAGTTGTCCTTGTGAGTTGATGCTCAGCGTCACAACATCTTGCACCTTTGTTTCACCACTCCAGTAGGTGTCTGTTTTTACCTTTTCAGCACAACCAACCTCAGATACAATACCAGAACCAAGCATGTTACATGAATATAGTAGCAGAATTAAGTGATTGTGTGTGGAGGCGCTGATGGCCTGACAGCGGCACCTTGAAACATCAGAGAGAAGGAGGCAGAGCCGGGAGGAGGATGATTCATGTAGCTCCACAAGATCCCTCTGTATGGAGGAATAACAGCTGGCCAAGTGGCCCTAAGGCGGCTGATTGCCCCCCGTCTACATGTGCCTCGTGCCCCTTTTCAATCTGTGACTGCATGGGTGGTGCACAGCTAGGGACCGCCAGGACTTTGCCTGTAGGGAAAAAAGTTGCAAGAGGCTATATTAAAACAGCAAAAAAAAACCATTCATAAGCAAGTTGCACTAATATCTCGACCTAATGGAGAGTCGCAGGCAACTGACTGCCACTGACTGTTGGCTTCTTTTCGGTGGGGGAGGGAAATCATATAAAAACTTCTGACACCCAGAGCTTTTCGAGGCCTTCCCAAAAAGGTTCACAGACGTAAATACGTGATCCAGATGGCACAGAGGTGAGTGAAGGCTGGCAGCCTTATATCAGATGTTGCCGGGTCTGTGACTTTATTAAGCTTGTAACAGCAAGATGTCGTCGAGACGCTTTACTAATCAAAGATCTCAGCGAGCCTGCATGACATGCATAAATCATGGACCTGCGGGACAATGCCGAGGAGCCAAGGATTCTGGGTAAACAGAATGCAGGCCTTTCTTGTGTAAGCCTAACGCGTTTCACAGCCCCCTGCCAGGGACACAAACTTCCTCCAGACTCATTTTTGTTGGTCCAAATCTTTTTGCATAGGAAATAAAGGAGATGAGGCGCGGAGTGGGCCGGATGATTAAACTGCCTTCATGCTTACATGGCTGAGATGTAATATCACAGATGGTCTCTTAAGAGCAATTCCTTTCTCAGGCGGCGATTTCTGACACTAGATTATAATTAAAACAACCCACAGATTTTCTTTTTTTTTCATGTCCGCCTGACGGTGCAAGGGCTTCACTGGCAAAGGAGCTAGATTTGTGAAATACATCATTTATTACATATAGGCTTTATGTTTGTGTCCCCCCCCCCCCCCCCCGATCCCCATAGTAGTTATGTATACTGCAGGCGATAGAACTGCAATAGGAGTGCACACACATACAGTACACAACTGCGATCTAAATGATGCAATGCCCATTGGAAATTCGGTTAATTTGCTAAATGTCCAAACTTTCAACTGTTTGCAAAGAGTATTAAAACAAGAACAATGTAAGTAGCTCAACACAACTCATATAACACATGGTGTCTCTACTTTTACTGACTACTGCAGTCTCAGAAATATTTACCCCCTTGAATAGAATTCCTCATAAGAGCACACATTTGCAAATCAGCTGTTGTCTCAAGCACACCTGGTGCAAGTAATCAAGGGCTTCATTAGTTACATCAGGTGTGCTTAAGATAAAACACATCCGATACCTGCACTGGTGAAGGCTTTGCTGACTGTGACATTTCATTGCTTGCTAGAAATATGGTCCAAAAGGTTAACAGATCATTGTTTTATACAAACAAGGAAAATTATATAAAAAGATACTAAAGGCCCTGAATGTTTCTAGAGATAAAGTTGTAAGCAGTTCACAAGCCAAAAGTTTCAGGAATACGGGATGCGCTGCCTAGACGTGGGAGAAAGAGGGCGTCTATGGATGAGCAGTATGTCTGGTGGAGGAAGAATGAAGCATATGCTGATAGAACTCCCTGCCTACAGTGAAGCAGGGCGGTGGCTGGGTGATGCTATAGTGAAGCATGGCGGTGGCTCAGTGATGCTACAGTGAAACATAGCGGTGGCTTAATGATGCTACAATGAAGCATGGCGGTGGCTCACTGATGCTACAGTGAAGCATGGCGGTGGCTCGGTGATGCTTCAATGAAGCATGGTGGTGGCTTGGTGATGCTACAGTGAAGCATGGCGGTGGCTCAGTAATGCTACAGTGAAGCAAGGCGGTGGCTCGGTCATGCTACAGTGAAGCGTGGCAATGGCACGGTGATGCTACAGTGAAGCATAGTGGTGGCTCAGTGATGCTACAGTGAAGCATGGCGGTGGCTGGGTGATGCTACAGTGAAGCATAGTGGTGGCTCTGTGATGCTACAGTGAAGCATGGTGGTGGCTCGGTGATGCTACAGTTAAGCATGGCGGTGGCTGGGTGATGCTACAGTGAGGCATGGTGGTGGCTCGGTGATGCTACAATGAAGCATGGCGGTGGCTCAGTGATGCTACAATGAAGCATGGCGGTGGCTCGGTGATGCTACAATGAAGCATGGCGGTGGCTCGGTGATGCTACAGTGAAGCATGACGGTGGCTCAGTAATGCTACAGTGAAGCAAGGTGGTGGCTCGGTGATGCTACAGTGAAGCATGGCGGTGGCGCGGTGATGCTACAATGAAGCATGGTGGTGGCTCGGTGATGCTACAGTTAAGCATGGCGGTGGCTCGGTGATGCTACAGTGAAGCATGGCGATGGCTCGGTGATGCTACAGTGAAGCATGGCGGTGGCTCAGTAATGCTACAGTGAAGCAAGGCGGTGGCTCGGTCATGCTACAGTGAAGCGTGGCAATGGCACGGTGATGCTACAGTGAAGCATAGTGGTGGCTCAGTGATGCTGCAGTGAAGCATGGCGGTGGCTGGGTGATGCTACAGTGAAGCATAGTGGTGGCTCTGTGATGCTACAGTGAAGCATGGCGGTGGCTGGGTGATGCTACAATGAAGCATGGCGGTGGCTCAGTAATGCTACAATGAAGCATGGTGGTGGCTCGGTGATGCTACAGTTAAGCATGGCGGTGGCTGGGTGATGCTACAGTGAGGCATGGTGGTGGCTCGGTGATGCTACAATGAAGCATGGCGGTGGCTGGGTGATGCTACAGTGAGGCATGGCGGTGCCTCAGTGATGCTACAGTGAAGCATGGCGGTGGCTCAGTGATGCTACAGTTAACCATGGCGGTGGCTGGGTGATGCTACAGTGAAGCATGACGGTGGCTCAGTAATGCTACAATGAAGCATGGCGGTGGCTCAGTGATGCTACAGTGAAGCATGGTGGTGGCTCGGTGATGCTACAATGAAGCATGGCGGTGGCTCAGTAATGCTACAGTGAAGCAAGGCGGTGGCTCGGTGATGCTACAGTGAAGCATGGCGGTGGCTCAGTGATGTTCTGCGGCTGCTCTGCTTCCTATTGCACTGAAAACCTGCAGCGTGTGAACGACAAGATGGAGTCAGTCACATCAGGAATTCCTAGAAGACAATGTCATGTCTTCTGTGAGGAAGCTAAAGCTTGGGCATCATTGGGCCTTCCAACAGGACAATCATCCCAAGCAGGTCTCAACGTCCAAAAGACTTGACTTCAGAAGCCCTGGAAGGTCCTGGAATGGCTATCACAATCACCTGAATTGAACCCCATATAGTATCTTTGTGGGATGTGACGAAGACGACTGAAGCATAGAGATCCAAGAATATTAATAACTGGCGGCCGTTGTCCATTAGGAGCGGGGTGAGACTCCTCGGGAACGCCAGCAAAAGCCGCGGTCCGATGATGCATCACGTCTGCAGCCGGTCAGAATAGCAAAAGGTGCTCGACTAAGTACTGAAGAGATTTGTCATAAAGGTGTGTGTGGGGGGGGGGGGGGGGGGGGGGGGTATTTGTAAGACATCAGTAATAAGTAAAAGTTGCATTTTGTGGTGAACTTGGATAAAGCCACATGACACATGGTTGTGTTGAGCTATTGACATGGCTCTTCTTTGATTGTTTTTTTGCAAACAGTTTGTAGATTTGGCAAATGAACCTAATTTGCAATGAGGAGGGTGGGGTGAATAATTTTGATTGACAATGTATAAGCTATCTACGCTACAATGGACGGCCTCTCCATGCTGCTCAGAATGGAAGAAGCCTCCAGAGCAAGTAATTCTATAGTTTAAGGGAAGACACATACAGGACAAGATGCCGGAATATGAAAGATATATTGATTTTGTACTCAGAGAGGAACTTGGAGGTGATATTCTGTGGCAGAGGGAGAGTTTTCGGTTCGCCGCCCTGTTTGAGTACATGAGGTTTTTTACTGTATGCCATATATAGTGGTTTCCAGCCTGTGGCTTACCAGTTGTTGCTAACTGAAAATATACAGCATGCTTCTGTTAGAGAATCACAGGTTGGAAGCCACCACCATCGAGGCAGTGCTTGAGGTTGCTAAAGGACATGTAGAGTTAGTTGTCCCAGCAGACATTTGCTCAATGATCCCTACCCATGGACCTATGGAGTATTCCTCATCTTCAAAGGCAACATTAGCAAACTAGAGACAAGCTGTTCTGATGGTTGTGCCTACACTGTTGCTGCTACATGGCATGCTGTGAGAGTATGGTGGAGATTTTGCTATTATTGTAGATCCACAGGTTGCAGACCCCTGCCATCGATTTAGCTCTTGAGGCTTCTATAAGACCAGTAGAGTTTGTTGACCCAACTAAAAATGACTCCATCTACCTTACCCATGTGTTGCCTTAAAATAAGGTAAAATCCTCATTTCCAGTGACATTACAATGTTAGCAAAAAGAAGAGAAGCTGTCCAAATGACTGTGCGATTAATTCTTCCAACATGGCATGCTGGCAGACTATAGTGAGAGTTATAGTTTAGCAACTGCTCTAGATCCACAGGTTGCAGACCATTGCCAACAAGGCAGCCCTTAAGGCTACTGGGAGACCAGTACAGTTAGATGATCATGCTACAGTTGAGTCCATCCACCTTATGCATGGGTTATTTTGATTCAAGTTCTTCAAGGGCATCACAATATTAGCAAACTAGAGACAAACTGTCACAATGGTTGGACCACCACTCAATCCTACAAAACATGATGTCAGAGTTTGGAGAGAGCTGTGGTTTTGCTACTGTTATAGATCCGCACGTTGCAGACGATTGTCTTAAAGGCAGCTCTTGAGACTTCTAAAAACCAGTAGACTCGGAACACCCAACTAAAGGTTTCTCCATCTACGTTACCCATTCAGATGTCTTGACATAAAGAGAACTCCTTATCATCGAAGGAATCACAACATGAGCAAACAGGAGACTAGCTACAGTACAGTCACACGCTGCAAACCATTGTCATTTAACTAGCCTTTAAGGCTGTGTTGGAGTTGGCTGACCACTGTAGAGTTGACTCTATCCAACTTATCCATGGGTTGTCCTGACCTAAAGATGATTCCCCAGCTTCAAAGGCATCACAACATTAGCAAACAACAGACAAACTATCCAAAGGTTCATGCCACCCTCATACATGACAAGTAAAGATGAGCGAGCACCAAAAATGCTCGGGTGCTCAGTACTCGAGTCAAACCTTTCGTGATGCTCGAGAGCTCGTTTCGAGTAACGAACCCCATTGTAGTCAATGGGGGACTCGAGCATTTTTGTATGGGACCGATACTCTGCATAGGAGATGATTTTTGAAATACCTGAAAACATCAGAAAGTCATGGAAACACCACAGAAACAGGAATGGCAGGGCAGTGGCCCAAACCACTGTCTCAGATAACTGTGGTAACACGAGAGCAAACACATGTTGCCCAGCGCTGATCCCCAGACCAAAAGCAGGAGGAGGAGGTGGCATAATAATGCAGAGAAACCATGACAGAGGTAGGACCCGCAATGTGTTGGAAGCACTATAGGTGAACCCCTCAAAACTTTCAGTAGCAAGTGTATAGGTGGACCCCTGTAACATTTATGTAGCAAGAGTATAGGTGAACCCCTCAAACCTTTCTGTAGCAAGAGTATAGGGGGACCCCTGAAAAAATTTGGTTACCAAGAGTGTAGGCGAAGGCAGGAAAAATTAGTTAGATAGGAGTATAGGTGAGGGCCTGAAAAATTGGTGTACCAAGAGTACAAGTGTACCCCTGAAAAATTGCTAAACCGCGAGGGCAGGTGCAACCCATAAACATTTTTTAAAGATACAGCTTGCTGTTGCTTAAATTATAACAGAGCCTGGAGGCAGCCCTTTGAAAAAATTGGTTTCAGTTAAAGTATAAAAACTTTTAAAACTTTTAAAAATTGTAAAACTTTTAAACAGAGCCTTTTGGGCTACAGAAAAATTGGCAGTACAGCATGATGACATGCTGCTTAAGAGGAGGAGGAGTAATAATATCCGAGAGGGATTGACAAAGCTAATTCCCCCTTTTTTGTGGTGATAGAGGATGCATTTTTCTCCTGCTACAGAGAAAAGAATCATTAGGTTCCGCTGCTTTCTGCCGGTGGAGAAGAGAAGTCTGGGGAAATCCAGCCTTGTTCATCTTTATGAGTGTAAGTATGTCGGTGCTGGCAGTTGATAGGTGGGTACGCTTATCTGTGATGATTCCACCAGCTGCACTAAACACCCTCTCTGACAAGACACTAGCGGCAGGGCAGGCCAGCACCTCCAGGGCATACAGCGCAAGTTTGTGCCACGTGTCCAGCTTTGACACCCAATAGTTGTATGGAGCAGAGGCATCACGGAGGATGGTGGTACGATTGGCTATGTACTCCCTCACCATATTTTTACATTGCTCCCTCTGACTCAGCCTTGACTGGGGAGTGGTGACACAGTCTTGCTGGGAAGCCATAAAACTGGCAAAGGCCAGAGTGTTCCCCTGCCTGCACTGGACATGCTGCCTGATCCCTGCACCTCCCCTGCTAGTTGGCCCTCGGAACTGCGTCTTCTGCCGCCAGTACTGTCAGATGAGAACTTTAGCATTACTTTTTCCACCAGGGCCTTGTGGTATTGCATCACTCTTGTACCCCTTTCCTCTTCGGGAATGAGAGTGGAAAGGTTCTCCTTATACCGCGGGTCTAGAAGGGTGTACACCCAGTAACTTGTGTTGGCCAGAATGCATCTAACGTGAGGGTCACGGGAAAGGCAGCCTAACATGAAGTCAGCCATGTGTGCCAGGGTACCAGTACGCAACACATCGCTGTCCTCACTAGGAGGATGACTTTCAGGATCCTCCTCCTCCTCTTCAGCCCCTACATGCTGAACAGATGAGAAACACGCAACATGGGTACCCTCTGCAGTGTGGCCAGCAGTCTCTTCCCCCTCCTCTTCCTCCTCCTCCCCCTCCAAAACGCGCTAAGATATAGACATGAGGGTGGTCTGGCTATCAAGCGACATACTGTCATCCCCCATCTCCTGTTCTAACTGCAAAGCGTCAGCCTTTATGCTTTGTAGCGAACTTCTCAGCAGGCAAAGCAACGGGATGGTAACGCTAATGATGGCTGCATCAGCGCTCACCATTTGGGTAGACTCTTCAAAATTTCCGAGGACCTGGCAGATGTCTGCCATCCATTCCCACTCCTCAGTAAAGAATTGCGGAGGCTGACTACCACTACGCCGCCCATGTTGCAGCTGGTATTTCACTATTGCTCTACGCTGCTCATACAGCCTGGCCAACATGTGAAGCGTAGAATTCCAGTGTGTGGGCACGTCACACAGCAGTCAGTGCTCTGGCAGCTGAAACCGATGTTGCAGGGTCCGCAGGGCGGCAGCATCCGTGGTGGACTTGCGGAAATGGCGCAGATGCAGCACACCTTGCCGAGCAGATCAGACAAGTGGGGGTAGTTTTTCAGAAACCGCTGAACTACCAGATTGAAGACATGTGCCAGGCATGGCACATGTGTGAGGCTGCAAAGCAGCAGAGCCACCACCAGGTTATGGCCGTTGTCACACACGACCACGCCCGGTTGGAGGCTCAGCGGCAAAAGCCAGAGCTTGGTCTGCTCTGTCAGACCCTGCTACAGCTCGGAGGCCGTGTGTTTCTTGTCACCTGATCTGATTAGTTTCAGCACGGCTTGCTGACGCTTGGCCACTGCTGTGCTACCGACTGCTGGCGATGTGCTCACACTTCTTAATTGGGAGGTTGAGGTGGCGGAGGAGGAGGAGGGGGTGCATTGAAAGAGGTGGCATAATACGCCGCAGATACAGGCACCGAGGTAGGACCCGCTATTCTGGGTGTGGGTAGGACGTCAGTGGTCCCAGGCTCTGACTCGGTACCAGCCTCCACCAAGTTCACCCAATGTGCGGTCAGGGAGATATAGTGGCCCTGCCCGCCAGTACTTGTCCACATGTCCATGGTTAAGTGGATCTTCCCAGTAATCCGCATTGGTGAGGGCACGGTTAATGTTGCGGGAGACGTGCTGGTGTAGGGCAGGGACGGCATACCGGGAAAAATAGTGGCGACTGGGGACCGAGTAGCGCGGGACCGCCGCCCCCATCATGTTTTTGAAAGCCTCCATTTCCACAAGCCTGTACAGCAGCATCTCCAAGCTAATTAATTTGGCAATGTGCACATTTAAAGCTTGTGCATGCGGGTGGGTGGTGGCGTATTTCCGCTTTCGCTCCAACGCTTGTGTTAGCGACAGCTGAACGCTGAGCTGAGAGACATTGCTGGATGGAGTGGAGGACCGTGGAGGTGAGGGTGTGGGTGCAGGCTGGGAGGCACTCGTGCCTGCGTCCTGGGAGGGGGATTGGATCTGTGTGCCAGGTTGTGGCACAGGGGAAGAGGCAGTGGTGTGACCCGCAGGCGGTAAATCGCCTTCGTCGCACCTTGTGGGGTGCTTGGCCATCATATGCCTGCGCATGCTGGTGGTGAGGCTGGTGGTGGTGGCTCCCCGGCTGATCTTGGTGCGACACAGGTTGCACACCACTGTTCGTCGGTCGTCCGCACTCTCACTGAAAAACATCCACACCCTTGAACACCTAGCACTCTGCACGGAGGCTTGCCGCGAGGGGGTGCTTTGGGAAACAGTTGGGGGATTCTTCACTCTGGCCCTGCCTCTACCCCTGGCCACCCCACTGCCTCTTCCAACCTGCCCTGCTGCTGCACTTGCCTCCCCCTCTAAAGACCTGTCCTCAGTAGGCTTAGCAAACCAGGTGGGGTCAGTCACCTCATCGTCCAGCTGCTCTTCCTCCGAATCCTCTGTGCGCTCCTCCCTCGGACTTACTGCCCTTACTACTACCTCACTGATAGACAACTGTGTCATCATCCTCATCCAGAAAAAGTTTTCAGAAGTCCCCAGCCTCATCACCCGGACCCCGGGGACTTTCCAAAGGTTGGGCATTGGTCACGACAAACTCCTCAGGCGAGAAAGGATCCGTTTTTTCCCACTGAGGGCAGGGACCCGAGAACAGTTCCTGGGAGTCTGCGTACTCAGAATATGTCATTTTCATGGAGTGAGGAGGCTGGGAGGAAGGAGGAGCAGACAGAGGGACCAGAGTTGCAGTCCCTAGGCCGGGAGTAGGGGACTGCGTAGAAGACTGGGTGGTCGATACATTGCTGGACGCATTTTCTGCCATCCACGAGAGGACCTGCTCGTACTGCTCTGCTTGTAATAAAGGTCTACCACGCGGACCCACAAATTGTGATATGAATCTGGGGAGCCCAGGAACTTGCCTCTCTCCTAATCCCTCAGCAGCTGTGATTCACCCCCCCAGGAACTCGACCTGTGCCCACACCCTCACTTGGACGCCCGTGTCCTCGACCCTTACCCCTACTCCTCATCATGGCGGATTAAGGATAGAGCAGGGCCCAAATAAATTACCCCACTGTACAGCGCTGACAACTGTGGCTTAATTCACCGCACACAGTGACTTGTAGATAGCGGAGGCTCTATGCTGTGACTTGTGTCTTGCGCTGATACCTAGGGGTAATTTACCGCTCGCAGAGACTTGTAGATAATAGAGGCTGTGTGGAGTGGGAGAAGACTCTAAAGCCAGTGGATAGTGCTGGTAACTGCGGCTATCTCAACCCCACCAAGGAAAGGGTATTGTGAGACGCTCTGCACAGCGGCAGAGCTGAAATACTTTGCAGCGGCCCCGGTAATATTACAGTACTGTTTAGCGGTGAGATCGCTGTCTAATGCACTGCAGACACAGAACGGTATAAATGAAGGGCTCTGCTGAGGACTGAATGCTTTAAAAAAAATGGTGCACTACTGCTCCCAGCCAGCCACAACTATAATGCACACGATGAGGAGTAGCCCTAAGAAGGACCGTTGGGGTTCTTGTAGAGAGGATCCCGACTGTAACACTTTCCCTGTATAAGCATCAGCACTTTCCCTAACCTCTCCCAGTGTGTGTCTGAGGCGAACCGCGGGCGGGTCCAGTTTAAGTACTCAGCGGTCACCTGATCAGCCCAGGCACTTACTACTGGGGGGGGGGGGGAGAGGGCTGGCACGTCACAGCAAGAAGTGGTAATGCCTTCCCCACATGTTAATTGGCTAGAAAATGGCGCTAAACATGCGGGGAAGGGAAATGAAATTGACTCGAGTACCGCGTGGTGTTCATCTCGAGTAGCGAGCATCTCGAGTACCCTAATACTTGAACGAGTAGCAAGCTCAGAAGAGCAGGTTCACTCATCTCTAATGACAAGCCTTGGAGGAGTATGGAGGAACTGTAGTTTGGCTACCACTGGGGGAGGGCAAAGGTTGGAGATCATCATTAAGATAGCCCTTGCTACTATATGACTTGTAGAGTTGGCTGGCCCGGCTAAAATTGGCTCCATATACATTAACCATGAGTAGTGGGTGTAGGGAGGAATCATCATCCTCAAAAGGCATTAAACATTAGCAAACAAGAAAGAAACTGCCCCAAAGGCTGGCTTCTTCTTCTACTTGGCATGCTGTCAGAGTATGTTGTACTTTGTAGTTTTGCAACTACTAGAGAGCCACAAGTTGGAAATCAACATTAAAGGGGTTGTCCCGCGGCAGCAAGTGGGTCTATACACTTCCGTATGGCCATATTAATGCACTTTGTAATGTACATTGTGCATTAATTATGAGCCATACAGAAGTTATCAAAAGTTTTATACTTACCTGCTCCGTTGCTGGCGTCCTCGTCTCCATGGTGCTGACTAATTTTCGGCCTCCGATGGCCAAATTAGCCGCGCTTGCGCAGTCCGGGTCTTCTGCGGTCTTCAATGGGGCCGCTCGTGCAGAATGCCGGCTCTGTGTAGCTCCGCCCCGTCACGTGCCGATTCCAGCCAATCAGGAGGCTGGAATCGGCAATGGACCGCACAGAAGAGCTGCGGTCCACGGAGGGAGCAGACCCCGGCGGCCATCTTCAGCAGGTGAGTATGAAGACGCCGGACCGCCGGGATTCAGGTAAGCACTCTCCGGTTTGCTTTTTTAACCCCTGCATCGGGGTTGTCTCGCGCCGAACGGGGGGGGGGGGGGGGGTTAAAAAAAAAAAAAAACCGTTTCGGCGCGGGACAACCCCTTTAAGGTAGCCCTGGCGGCTGCTATCGGACTTGTAGAGGTGGCTATCCATACTAAGACTCCTTGTTGCAAAACCTGCAATAACTCAAACACATAAAACATAACTTGAGGGTTAAAATAGTATAAAATAATACAAAACTTTATATCTACAGTACGTTTAACATTAGAGAAAATCTAGAATTTGCCCAACAAAACCAAAAGAACTGAGAAGAGGTTCAATAAGGTAACAGAATGCATTTTATTGATTTTGCTTAACAAGATTGCTCACAATTTTTTTTAAAGGAACCATGATATGCTTTGTGCAGAACCTCGGGGGTGGAGCATGATAACGGATTTGGTCTTTGATTTCATGTACCACCCCTGTTACCAGAACAGGATCCCCTTAGATTATTATGCATCTCCATGCGCCTTGGCGGTGCAAAAGTTCTGGTATGTGGAGCCCACATGTGCGCTTCCAGTCTCTCCGGAGTGGGCGTGCAACCCGGCCAGTGCTGGAGTTTTCTGCTTCTACCCCTCCAATGCCACCAATGGAATCAAGGTAACTAAAGTTACTAATATCGTACACTCTGGCTGCTTTATTGCCCTAACTGATATTGCTGATGAAGGAGTCGGTTTAAGGTCTTCTGAGACGCGTTACTTATGTATACCTATATTCGTTCGTAATAAATGAGCTTTTCCTAATTTTCTGGACACCGTAGTTGAGAAGTGTGAATTGGATAGCTTGTAGGCAAATCTAGAATATAGGGGGGGGGGGGGGGGGGTCCGTATTAGTTTGGACTCCCCCCAGAAGTAAGTGTTCTTTATAATTTGTATCACTATATTTTGAGTTTTATCTACAACGTTGTACACCCGGAGGGCTGGAATTGATCTTCTTATATCATTTTGGTTGTAGGCTTTTATGATCAAGGTACTTTGTTCCCTTGCCCTTGGAGTATTCCATTGATGCTCTCCATTCCCATGTGTGGCAAAGTATACGCTGGTGACCCCATTACTTGTTATGTGGAGCAAACTAAGACTGGAGGTATGACAGCCTACCCATTGGACAGGCTGCTGACACCAGGTGAATCATTCATTACCATCCTTTAGCTATATTCCACCTTTTTTCCTTCTCCCACTCTGTGGTGCTGTCCTGCATTTAATGGTATGCCCTTATATTATGGTATCTGAACAATGCCCTATCCAAGTTGAACCAGAATCTAAAGCAGAAAAAATATTTGCACTAAACTGGCGACTTAAGTGCAAAAAATAGTATAGACATTAATCCTGGATCCCTGTAAATTGAAGCTCTGCTTGTTCAAATTGGCTACTGGTCCCTGTAAGCAGAAGCCCACTGAGCTGACATAATAATACTAAACTAAATCAACCACTGAATGCGCTATTTCTATGGAGCGTATGCCCTTAAACGAGATTATTCCAAGATTTATAGTCATCCCCTGTCCACGGAATAACTATCTTATCTGTGAGGGTCCAAGTGTTGTGATCTCTACCAATCTTTAGAATAGGGGATTTTAGATATCCTCAAATGAATGGAATTGCAGTGAAGCATATGCCCTTCAACTTAGTTATCTCCAGCAGTCCCATTGAGATTAATGGAGTAGCAATGTGCATGATTGATCACCACTTAATTAAAGGGATTGTCCAGTAGTAAACTGTTGATGGCCTATCCTCAGGACAGGTCATTGCAGCATCCGAAGAGTGGGCCCACAGCCGAGTAGATAGCGAGGTAGATAAGAATTTCTGTCACGGTGGCTCTACCATCTCCTCCCCTAACCCGACCAAGATATTGCTGGGGAAGGTCACAGGGAAAGAATAACTAGCAGTTATCTTAAAGTCCGTTGTCATTCATGACGCCACTATTCCGTCCTCTGCAGTTAATCGTAAAGTTATAATAAATAGTCCACACGCAAGTATAACTTTCTGAACAAAACCAGGAACTGTTTACTTAACTTTAAAGTTCCAACAAAACAGCAGCACTTTGGCACAAGTTACACTTCTAGAAGGTGGTGTGACAGGGGGTCTCTAATGGGGTAATCCAAACAATCTGTCCCAGTTATCTGTGTGATCCCACTGACGGCAACTCTCTATCCCTTCTACTCTCTACCGGTCAACACTCATGCTTCAGGTACTTTCCTCTCTCTCCCTTGGTGCTTAATGCTAGCATCGGCACATCCTGGGTAGGGCAGGCCCAGGCGAAGCTGAAGGTTATCTCTCAGCCTCTTCCATTCATTCCTGCACAGACTGATCAGTGTCTGTGGGGTTCTCTCACTTGCAGAGTTGCATAGACTACCTTGCATAGACTCTTTTGCATAGACATATATATATATATATATATATATATATATATATATATATATATATATATATATATATATCTCACGATCACATGGCATGCGACATGATACATTTCTCAGACATAACCCAGACATTAACCCATTCAGTGCTGATTAGGAGCAATGCACATAGCAAATGCACACTACATAGAAGACAATGGTACGAGACAAATACATATAATTATGGAAGGGTCCCCCTAACTCTGGGCCACTACAGTCCCCCTTACTTAGAAGAAGATGACCCTAGTGCCTCTTAAAACAGAGAATATAATCCGGAGTTGGGTTTTCTCAGTGTTCTACTCAATTACCATTTTAGAGAACCATATACACAATCATGGAGTGTGCAAGGCAAAACCTGTAAACATGTAGTCCCCCTCTGGCTACCACTCAGAGCTTACCCATCACAGTGTACTATATAACATGTCACTTTCTATGCAAAGCCGTAATACATGACAGAGTGTACAAAAAGTGGTATGGCCATAACCACAGGAAAATACTGTTAGGTTGGATGCAATCCAGGATGCACTAACATTGCTATGGGGCACTTACATAATTATTCTCCCCAAAGACTAAAGAGAAATACAACACTGTAGCAATACAAAAGAATAGAAAAGGGTGACTGGTAGGCTTTGAACAATTGAGGTAAGCGGAATGACCATCACTTCCCCTGAATCTTATGAAGGGTGGTAGCTTAAAGTCAATACCCCCCCCCCCCCCCCCGACCGAGCTGACTAGTGAAAAATGATATGAGGCTATATCTTCTGAGACAGTCAAGATAACAGACAGACACTGGTGCACTTAAGTGGTTTAGTAGGGTGTAGTATTGAAACCTCCTATCTCATCCAGACATCACTCGAACTCAAGCAGTCAGTTAAATGCAAGCAGAACTATTTTACGTTAACCCTTTTCCTCTCCTGCACATTACTTTAAAGATTTTAAACGTTGCATTAAAATTTTGCAAGACAAATATGTACTAAACGTCAGGCATAATAAATATTTGCATTATTAAACTATGCAAAGGGAAATTAAATAACTTTAAAGTCTCTTTTTGGGCTTAATGGGGACAAACAACAGTCTCTGAACAGGAGTCCAAACACATCATGTACAAATGGAGTCCTTTAACACCATGTCACCCTTTCTTCATCTCCGCGGCGAGTCCTCTTGTCACTGAACACTGTCACAGCATTGTCACATTCATGAATTCATGAATGAGGGAATGCTGCCTCTGATTGGCTGAGCGCAGGGACCAATCAGAGGCACCTCTCAGCTGTCATTCAATAGCTGAGAGGTGCCTCTGATTGGTCACAGTGCTCAGCCAATCAGAGGCAGCCCTTTCAACAGGTGGAGATTTTAAATCCCTACCTGCTGAAAGCTCTTCATAGCAGTGCAGGAGAAGAGCGGGCTGGACACATTTTTGGATTGGTTTTCAGGGAAGGGCTTATATTTTAAGCCCTTCCCTGAAAATCACTGCAGCGCTTGCCGACAGCCCATTGCTTTCAATGGAGCCAGCTGTATTGCCAGCTCCATTTAATTCAATGGGAGAACATTGCGCTCCTCTGCCACAGCTGTCACAGCTGTGGCAGAGGATCACGATCTTCACGATATGTTCTCAATGTGGTCGGCGCTGCTGCCGCTGGCCCCATTGGGTGCAAGGTGAGACCCCTGGATGCTGTTGCATCCAGGGGTTTCACATACACAGAACACCGGTTTGCCGCACTTACATGTGTTCTGTGAACCAGTGTCCAATAATTTTCGCCGCATGCATTTGTGCACATGTAAATTTTGCAAATGTGCCCGCTACTATTAAAAAGCATTGGTTCTATTTAGATGCGGCCGGCAAACGCATTTGACAGACGCGAGTACAAATGCCCGTGTGACTGAGCCCTTAGCGTTATCACTGTGTTCTCTGTGCTGTTACATAAGACTGCAGGTGATATCTGCTGTACTTCATTACATCATCTGTCCTCAGCGTTATCACTGTGTTCTCTATGCTGTTACATTGAAGTGCTGTACAGTACTGTACTGTACTAGTGTATTCCCCATCGCCGATTATGGAGAACGGTGGGTTGCATTGGCAGCAGGATGAGACACCGAGCGGGAGATCATGTGGGTTCAGCAGCAAGGTCACATGGGCCGGCACACGCTGGTGATATTAGAGGCAACCAATGTTACCGGAGACAAAATTTTGGCTAAAAAATGGCCTTACTGGAAATCGGCCTTAGTAGATGTCAATGCTAGCAGAGGTTTTACTGTATTTGACAGGCAACCAGTGCAGTGACCGGCACAGGGTGGAGGCACTGAAGCAATGACAAGCACAGGGTGGAGGCACTGGAGCAATGACCAGCACAGGGTGGAGGCACTGGAGCAATGACCAGCACAGGGTGGAGGCACTGGAGCAATGGCCGGCACAGGGTGGAGGCACTGGAGCAATGACCAGCACAGGGTGGAGGCACTGGAGCAATGACTGTCAAAGGATGGAGGCACTGCAGCAATGGCCGGCACAGGGTAGAGGCACTGGAACAATGACCGACACAGGGTGGAGGCACTGGAGCAATGACTGTCACAGGGTGGAGGCACTGGAGCAATGACTGTCACAGGGTGGTATTAGTGTCGCGGACAAGCAAGATTGTTGCATTCAGGATGGATTGGAGAGGGGAGAGTTTAGTGAGGGAAAGCCAGATCTTTAGCGAGTTGCAGTAATTGAGCCAAGAGTGGATAAGAGCGACAGTGAGCGTTTTTAGTGTCTCCACGGTAAAGAAAGGGCAGATTCAGGAGATGTGTTTGAGGTGCGAGTGACTAAATATGAGGAGTGAAGGAAGTCTAAATCAAATATGACCCCAAGACAGCGGGCGTGCGGCTGAGGAGTTGTGGCGGTACAGCAGACTGAAATGGAAATATTAGGTTTAGGTTATTTAGCAGATTGTGGAAGCACAAGAAGTTCAGTTTTTGAGAGATTCAGTTTTAGATGGAGAGACAACATAATGTTAGAGAGAGCGGATAGCCAATAGTTGAGAAGATGTGATGTCACGGGAAGAAGTATATAATTGGGTGTCATCAGCATAGAGATGGTATCAAAACCCAAATCTACTGATAGTTTGCCCAATGGGGCCCATATAAATGGAAAAAAAGCAGAGGACCAAGGCCCAAACCCTGAGGAACCCCAAAAGCAAAGGGAAGATGAAAAGAAGTAGAAGCAGCAAATGATACCTTGAATGAGCAGTCAAAGAAGTAGGAGTAAACGAGGAGAGTGCAGGGTCCTGAAGGCCATATGAAGGAGATTTTGGTGAGCTACAGTGTCAAACACCATAGAGAGATCCAGAAAAATCAGTACAGATCGTCATCATCTCATTTAGTCTTAGTTTGTTAATTTGCTCTGTCCCAGGCCTCAGCCACTTTCTTCCTTGCAAGTGTTGAAAAAACTCCTTTGATTCTAAGAGGCTTGGGGCCCAGTTCTCATGAGGAGGTCCTGGTTCTTATGACTAGTGGAGGTCCTGGTTCTCATGAGGAGGTCCTCATGACTAGTGGAGGTCCTGGTTCTCATGAGGAGGTCCTGGTTCTCATGACTAGTGGAGGTCCTGGTTCTCATGAGGAGGTCCTGGTTCTCATGACTAGTGGAGGTCCTGGTTCTCATGAGGAGGTCCTGGTTCTCTAGTGGAGGTTCTGATGTTTGACCCCACAGATCAGAAAGGGAATAACTTTCAATCTTGTCACAAGAAAAGTGTTGCAATAAGAGGGATTCTGAGGTCCATTTTTCGTTGATAGTGCTGCATTACTCATGGCCTGAGAGTTCTCGGTTACCGATGTCAAGAGTTACCGGATCATCTCCTACATAAATCTGAAAACCCCAGGGGGTCGGAAAGTTAAATGAAGTGGCAGAAAATGCAAAACTTAAAGACATAGGAATAAAAGTGGAGAGTAAATGATGCAGAACGGGGCCTGTCAGCGGCTTTCTCAGGTTTGATAGCTCACAAGGGGGATGCCGAGACGAAGGCGATGAGACGCAGGGGGCAGGAGGTGCAGATGGGCAGGTGCCTATTGAAGGTACAAAATGCATCCTTGAAACTCATTATTCTGCGTTGATCTGGAGATTTTCATAAGCTTCACATTTCATCTTAGCAGCTAATGTTTTCTTTTTTTCATATATTCTTCATCTGAAAGCGCCGCCTGTCAGATAAGGGAGATTTGTGTGCAGTCTGTGATGTCGTAGAATAATAGATTATTCAGGATAAAGTGATCGAGAGCCTCGCTGCTAGTGTGCAGCATTACTTGGCAGAAGAAGCTGTCTAGGTCATTGGTGACGAAGCGGAAAAAGTAAAGTATTTTACTTATCAAGAAGGAAAATGTTGTCAGTTTTGGCAAATTTATATGTCGCTTCTAGAACAAAGAACTTGTAGATTCGTTGGTTTTCTTAAAGGGGAATTTGAGTCAGAAAATTACTTGTGCAAGAGTGTAGTGAGCATGCTCTGTGTCATGTATAGAATCCACTGTGTAGAGAGAGGGAGGAGGGAGGTGGAGCTGAGATTATTTCCCCATTGTAACATCTGTTATAAATATACTCCACTAGATATGCTGTGTATGAAGCAATATTCATTGACTTCTATGGGCGATTGTAGTGAGCATACTCTGTGTCATGTACAGAATCCACTGTGTAGAGAGAGGGAGGAGGGAGGTGGAGCTGAGTTTATCTCTCCATTGTAACATCTGTCATAAATATACTCCACTAGATATGCTGTGTATGAAGCAATATTCATTGACTTCTATGGGCGATTGTAGTGAGCATGCTCTGTGTCATGTACAGAATCCACTGTGTAGAGAGAGGGAGGAGGGAGGTGGAGCTGAGCTTATCTCTCCATTGTAACATCTGTCATAAATATACTCCACTAGATATAATATGTATGAAGCAATATTCATTGACTTCTATGGGAGATTGTAGTGAGCATGCTCTGTGTCATGTATAGAGGTCACTGTGCAGGTAAAGGGAGCAGACAGGTGGACCTTTGCTTACTTTCCAGGATAAGATTCCTCATAAATAATGTACCTAACGTGACATCTATATGAAGCAATATTCATTGACTTCTATGGGAGATTGTAGTGAGCATGTTCTGTGTCATATGCAGAGGCCACTGTTTAAAGAAAGGGAAGAGGGAGGGGATGTTGATGTTATCTTAGCAGCAGGAGATCACTTATAAAAAAATATATATTCCACTTGACATCAATATGAAGCAATATTCATTGGCTTCCATGGGACATTGCAGTGAGCATGCTCTGTGATATGTACAGAGGCCACTGTGTAGGGTGAGACTGGAGGGGAGGAGCTGAGCTTATTTTACCAGAGTAAGATTCTTTATAGGTGATATATTTCAGTTGACATCTATATTCATTGACGTCTATGGGAGATTGTAGTGAGCATGCTCTGTGTCATGTACAGAGGCAACTGTGGACAGAATGGGAGGAGGGAAGTTGGCTGAGATAAGACTTGTCATAAATAATATACTCCATGTGGATATCTATATGAAGCAATAGTCACTGACTTCTATGGAGATTGTAGTGAGCATGCTGTTTGTGATGTGCAAATGCTACTATGCATGCAGGGTGTCAGGAATCGAACCAGGGACCTCCTGTGCTCTAGGCAGCACTACTGAGCCATTCAGCCTATGGACAGCTTCCCTGCATGACTCTCAGCCTTGTACCATGATCCCGGTTATCTAGTTCCTGAATCCTGGTCCTGACCTCGCCTCTGTTCCTTATTAGGCTCACTATAAACACCTGACCCTGCCACTGCACCAGAGTGTGATTATTGTGATCCAAGCCTTAATTAAGCTCCAGTTCTGCCAGCTCCTCTGCAGTTCTACTAGACTTTCTGATACCGACCCCTAGCTTTCCTTCTGACTATGCTACTGGCCTCATCCATCTGTACTGAAAACTGAGACCTCTCGCTGCTGACCCCTGGCTTTGCTTCTTTCTATGCTACTTGACTCTTCCACCTATACTGCAAACTGAGACCTCCCACTGTTGACCCCTGGCTTCTCTTCTGACTACTCTTTAGACCTGTGGCTATTACGCCTGAGGCTCCAATCCGGTGCTTGAAACCACTACACAGGGAAAGGGACAAGGGAGGGGAAGCTGAGCTTATTTTTCCAGCGTAGGACCCTTCATAAATAATACTACACTTAACATTTACTGTAGATAAAGCAATATTCATTGACTTCTATGGGAGATTGTAGTGAGCATGCTCTGTGTCATATATAGAGGCCACTGAGAGAGGGAGAAGGAGCTGAGCTTATTTCTCCAGTGTAAGATCCTCTATAAATACTGTACTGCTTGAAATCTGTATGACACATTATTCATTAACTTCTATGGGAGATTATAGTGAGCATGTTTGGTGTAATGTGCAGAGGACATTGTGTAGGAGAGAGAAGAGGGTGGGAGCGCTGAGCTTAATTTCCCAAGGAAAGATATTTCATAAATAACGTATTCCGCATGGCATTTGTTTAAAGCAATAGTCAACGACTTCTGTAGACAATTGCAGTGATTGTGCTCTGAGGCCACAGTATAAGGAGAGCAAGGAGGGAGGGGGGAGATCTGAGCTTAATTTCCCAAGGTAAGACCCTCCATAAATAATGTGCTCCACTTGACATCTATATGAAGGGATATTCATTCACTTCTATGGGAGGGTGTAGTGGGCATATTTTATGTCATATGCTGAGGCCACTGTGTGGGGAGAAGGAACTTATTTCCCATGGTAAGATCCTCCATAACTAATGTACTCTGCTGGATATCTTTATACACCAATATGCATTGTATGGAAGATAGTAGTGAGTGTGCTCAGGGTTATGTACAGAGGTCCTTGTGGAGGGGTGAGCTATCTTACCAGGGTATCTGTAGCCCTTCAAAGATACCTGATATAAGGGGTTAATATTGATACATCCCAATGGGAAGCAGTTGCAACCTCACTTTTTTATATTACTATTGAGGTGTAATGGGCTAGAGCAGAGGGTGATGGGATCAGTTGGGCATTTTAGGGACCTAAAGTCCCATGGGGGAGCATTTTGTAGACCCCATGCCACCATGGGTTGACCCAGATTACTGGAAAAAGTAGGACCTGCTCTATTTTACTGCGTTTTAGGTGACAGCGATATCGCTGCGTGAAGGAGACGTGCGGACATATTAGGCTCGTGTGAAGGCGCCTTCATTGTTGCCTTCAAGGGGCCATTTCTAAGGGCTGGTTCACACAGGCATGTTTGCGTTCCGTGTTACGTACATACAGACATCTTAAACCCATTGATTTGCATTGGGATATTCGGACATGTGTTTTTGATGCGTGTATTTTATGTAGCATGTCCTACTTTGGTAAGTATTACGGACTGAAATGGCCCATTAGAGGTAATGGGATCATGTAAATACGCAGTGAATGCCCATGATACACATATTTATGCATGAAGGCAGGAGAAATCTACGCATTTTTTTTTTGCGCATGAATATGTGTACTAAAAAATGTAGGAAGGTCTAAATACGCAGCGAATACGCACAATGTCATTCCATCAAAATGCTGCCTATTTCATGGAAACTGCATACAGCCATGTAAATGAGCCCTAAATGTAGCTACTCCTTACCATGGCTAGGGAGCTCTCTGCACTATGATGGGCTTACTGCCCTTCCACCTCTTTAGCACCGAGCTTCCTTCCTTGGATGGTGGCTGGGGTGCCAGAGCTGCGCCACCATGGGTAAGTTGTTGAATAGACCTGTGTGCAGGTGTACAGAGCTCAGAATCCAAGATGCCACCTGCTCCCTGTGCCCCCTTTCCGCCAAGCGCTGGCTGCATCGTCCAGGGAAAGTGGAGAGATGGTCCTTCTGCGTCCTGACCTAGCATTGCTAGCAAGCCACATCAGTGGACCAGATTCCGCCCACGGGCCTTGGGTTTGACGCAAGTGGTCTACTTAATGCACCGCTATGCATCACTAACGTCTTCTATATGTTCATTTACCTCTTTAAATCCCAGTGGATGCCAATGAAGTCTGGATCTCTACCAGTTCCTACAGTGAAGTTGTGATTTATTTCACAGTTTATTTGCTTATTTTAATACAATGTGCATGGTGTAGGAGACAATGCCATCACAGAGCTGAATGTAGCATTCATGTTCAATTCTCTATGATTTATATCCAGATAGCTCAACTCTACAGTAGCAATTCTGGATGAAGTAACAGTTCTCTTACTAGTTCACATCCCTCCCCTTGTTTATTTGTGTTAGTCGCTTTCGACCTCTGCTGATTGTCCTCATTTATCTTGTTTCCGCTTGTCCACATCTTCCTCTTCGTCTTTTGTTTCCTTTCAACTCTTCCAAGAATAATTGTGTTCTCGTGATAGGAGTCCTCTTATTATAAGGTAACGCTCTACTCCATTTATCTCGCCTTTGACTGGAGGGTAAGGTTGGATGTGGTCAAGGTTCTACTTGATCTTCACACTTTTCAAAGGCATTGATGTTTTTCCCACGTCTACTTTTTTCAAATCCATAAAGAGTAGAGAAAAAGATGACGTTTGGAAAAAAAGGCTACAATATTCTAATAGTGCTGCGACTTGGTTAGACCAATGTCTGAACTGCTTGAAAAGTCTTCAATTGAAAAATATTATTTTCCGTATTTTCGATATCAAATGACATGATGTTTTTTATATAACACACAATGAACCAGACGCACTTAGGATCCGGAATGCACTGGTCTAATGGATGCTGTGCACAATGAATAATATTGTGTTATTGTATGGCCCACACTAGGAAAACTCAATGGTAATGAAAAGCATTTCATAGGAAGGACAATCTAATAGAGTTCACAATGATCTGATGTTGAGTCCTTGACGAAGCCCCGATGTTGATCTAAATTACATCGCTCACTGCAAACATTAAAAATGAAGAGTTTCTGAACATAAGGGTTTTCCAAAAAGAAAAGACTTTTATAGCTATGGACAAGCTGGACAATCCGTTCCAATATTATCCCCTTTCCAAGCTATGACGTCCATGTATGTCACAGAGGCACGGGGTGAGTATAAAGTGGACTTGGGCATTGAGAATCTAGTACCCTGTTGGTCCGCCTTTAACTTGGATACAAGATGTGATATGGGGGGCATGGAGGCTCTAGTACCCTATTCGGGCACCTCTTGCTTAGTTGCAAGCTGTGATGCAGATGGGCATGGAGGATCTAGTACCCTGTTGTACCGCCTCTAGCTTGGATACAAGATGTGATACGGGGGGCATGGAGGCCCTAGTACCCTGTTGTACCACCTCTAGCTTGGATGTAAGATGTGATACGGGCAGGCATGGAGGCCCTAGTACCCTGTTGTACCGCCTCTAGCTTGGATACAAGATGTGATATGGGGGGCATGGAGGCCCTAGTACCCTGTTGTACCACCTCTAGCTTGGATGTAAGATGTGATACGGGCAGGCATGAAGGCTCTAGTACTCTATTACACCACCTCTAGCTTGGATACAAGATGTGATACAGTGGGCATGGAGGTTTTAGTACCCTGTTAGGCCGCCACTAGCTTGGAAACAAGATGCAATATGGGTGGGCAAGGAGACTCCAGTACCCTGTTGGGCTTCCTCTACCTTGAATGTAAGATGTGATATTGATGGGCATGGAGACTCTAGTACCCTTTTAGGCCACCTCTAGTCTGGATGTAAGATGTGATACAGGCGGGAATGGAGGTTCTATTACCCTCATAGCCGTAACTAGTTTGGATACAAGATGTGATATGGGTGGGCATGGAGGCTCTAGAACCCTGTTGGTCTGCCTCTACCTTGGATGTAAGATGTGGTACAGATGGGCATGGCGGCTATAGTACCCTGTTGTACTGCCACTAGCTTGGATACAAGGTGTGATTTGGGTGGGCATAGAGGCTCCAGTACACTGTTTGGCCACCACTAGCTTGGATACATAATGTGATATGGTCAGACATGGAGGCTCTAGTACCCTGTTGTGCTACCTCTAGCTTGAATACAAGATGTGATATGGGTGGGCATGGAGGCTCTAGTACCCTGTTGTACCGCCTCTAGCTTGGATACAAGATGTGATACGGGCGGGCATGGAGGCTCTAGTACCCTGTTGTACCACTTCTAGCTTAGATACAAAATGTAATGCAGGCAGGCATGGAGGCTTTAGTGCCCTGTTATACCACCTCTAGCTGGAATACAAGATGTGATACAGCCAGCATGGAGGCATACAGGTTCCATGCTGCAACCGCCAGCATATCGCTCCACATTTGTTGTAAAT
The DNA here is from genome assembly GCF_035609145.1 of Eleutherodactylus coqui. Classification (NCBI taxonomy): domain Eukaryota; kingdom Metazoa; phylum Chordata; class Amphibia; order Anura; family Eleutherodactylidae; genus Eleutherodactylus; species Eleutherodactylus coqui. The sequence goes on from NC_089838.1 coordinate 3,217,978, forward strand.
GAGCCTCTAGATCATGCAAACTTGTTGGCCTCCCAGATGGTCCCATACACATTCTTTTGGATATAATTCTGGTGACTTGGTGGCCATGGAAGTGTGACAATATTGTGGGGGCTTCCTGTGACCCCCTTGTATGTGCGGCCGAGCATTATCCTGCTGGAAAATGCCTCTTGGAAGCCACCATGAGAGGAACACATGGTTTGCAGGATGTCTTGAACATATCACTGAGCTGTTATTGTCCATCTTACCACTTCTAGGGGTGCCCGACTGTCATATGTGACGGCCCCTCAGATCACCACACCAGCAGGGGGCAGTTTGCCGCTCCATAGTATAGGCAGGATTAAGGAGCTCATCTCTAGGTCTCCCTACACATTCACAGGCGTCATCAGTTCCCAAACTAAAAGTGCATTTGATGCTGAAGACAACATAGCTCCACTATATAGCAGTATACATAATAGGCACCATGAGATCAAATGTCCTTCAGCTAAGTACCTGGAAATAAAAACAGACACAGGGGTGTAACGATGGCACCACCTGGCTCTGATTTGCGGACAACTAAACAGCTGGAGCGGCTCAAGCTTGCTGGATGATGAGATGATTCTCTCTATTGCTGGTCCACCGAGGGTGTCCTGAGCCCGCTCGCCTGTACCCCCAACTCCTCCTAACAGTCTGGACAGAACGGCCCGGTGGGGGACAATTCATCGATACGACCATCCAGCTTCTCACACCCCATTAATGCACCCCTCTCAGACTTTCTTAATTGGCTGAAATCTCTTCTCTGCGTCGTAGAGGCGTCTAGTGGTCAATAAGCTCTACAAGTGAAAAAAGAGGTCACTACACACAAGGAGCCTCCGAGAGCCTCTTATTACAAGACAGTTCATCTAATCACCACAACTCTCATCATTTGTATATCTGCCCGAGATGGAACTCTCTCCCCCCCACTCCCTGCTGCAACCCCCAACTCACCCACGGCGCCCCCCGAATCTTTTCGCCCGAGTACGGAAGTACTCGAAAATCGCGGCGCTCAGGCGAAAAAGGGGCGTGGCCGAGTAGGCTCGCTTATCTCTACTTGACATCTAAGATCAGCAACGTCCCAATCTAATGAATTCTGTGCACAATCAGCAATATTGTGTAATTTGTTGACTAACAATAGTTAAATTAAATGTTAATTAAAAATATTTCGTAGAATCTCCACTCTCATAAAGTCCAGCGTGATCTGAGGTCCTGTCCCGGGCGAACCCCCAATCAACGGTTTATTACTTTTGGTCATAGTAACATAGTAACATAGTATGTAAGGCTGAATGAAGACATTGTCCATCTAGTCCAGCCTGTCTATCGTACTTTGTTGATCCAGAGGAAGGCAAAAAACCCCGAGGCCAGAAACCAATTAGCCCTTTCGGGGAAAAAATTCCTTCCCGACTCCCTAATGGCAATCAGACTGTTCCCTGGATCAACCCCTAATAGTTCCTACCTGCCTATATACCCGGATTGACACTTCACCTAATATTTATATCCTGTAATATCCTTCTTCTCCAGAAAGACATCAAGTCCCCTTTTAAACTCCTCTATGGATTTTGCCATCACCACGTCCTCAGGCAGAGAGTTCCACAGTCTAACTGCTCTTACTGTAAAGAATCCCCTTCTATGTTGGTGGTGAAACCTACTTTCCTCTAATCGTAGCGGATGTCCTCTTGTTACCTTTGTGGTCCTGGGTGTAAACAGATCCTGGGAGAGATCCTTGTGTTGTCCCCTCATGTACTTATACATGGTTATTTGGTCGCCTCTTAACCTTCTTTTTTCTAGAGTAAATAGACCCAATTTGGACAGCCTCTCTGGGTCAAAAAGATTTGCCAAACATTAAAAATTAAGAGTTTCGAAACATTTAGTTCCCCCAAAAAGAAAAGCCAGTAATAGTTTTGGACGCGTCTGGACAACATTCTAATAGTTATATGTAATATGATTAGTGACGGTTTAGTATAAATATTACTTTGCCAGACAAGAGTCCGAATAGTTTGAAAACCTTTAATTGAAAAATAGCATTTTGCACATTTTCAAAATCAATTTACAGAAAAAACGTATTTTGTGTTTTTATATAATATAGGATGAAGTTGACATCATTAAGTTCAGCAACGTAGTAGTCTAATGGCTTTTATACACAATGAACAGTATGTGCAGGTTTATGATTAAAGCTAGGAAAACTCAATGGTAATGGAAAACATTTCATAGTAGCTGTCACGGCAACAGAGTTTACAGGTCCGACAGTCACATACCCATGGCGTATGGCATCGAGGGGCAGACCGCAGGGTCAACCTATTGTCATCTCCCTTGCACTCATGCAAGATAGAGCCCAAATGGCACCCAGCACAGCCTATCACGCCCCAACACACTTGGCTGCCACCACCGACCGTTTCTGACAGGTAGGTCAGCCACCTCCGTTTCCACAAACCGACATACAATTAACACACTTCAGGGTTACGGATCGCTTAAAGCGTCAAGACTGACTAATAAACTGACTAATAAAGTTTAAAGCTTGATTCTATAAAGGGTTAGCAGTGCTTGAGTAAAAATATATAATAAGAGACTTTTACAGAAGGGGGATGAGCTGCCAATACTCACAAACAGTATGACAATAAAAAGGAATAACATAATAGAAAATAGCAGTCCATGAAGTTGTTTCACATAGTCCTTGTGCATGGAGTAGAGGGGGCAGTCCTGCCGTCAGATGCATCTCCTGCGTATGACAATGGGGGGAAATCCCTACTTCATTTTAATGTTCTTCTGGGTCTCGTCACTACCGTCCTACTCATTACATCAACAAAGTAAATGCGCCTATTTTCCAGATGGAAGCCCAATTTAGCATTTACTTATTTGCTTGGGAGGCAATCCAATAGGGGAGCTATGGACACCATGTTTCATATCATGAATTTACCTACTTTTGGATACCAAACATGATATGCAACAGATGACCAGCTTCACAGGTATGTGATTCTGTGGGTTACAGGGGTTATACAGTGACAGAAGTGAATGCACGACTTCTGTGGTACCCTTACAGGTTTAAAAATATTATTGCTGTTGATTTGGGTCCCTGGAATGTTCCATGATGGAGGACAATCGCAGTCAGCAAGTTTGGAAGATGTGTATTGGAGGGACACCGAGACAATGGGATTTCCTGCAGATGGCTAGTTTTATTATTACTACAACAAAGGGCATTTTGTTGCTGGTCTCTAAAGGAACAAATGGGATCAAAACCTTTCTGTTACAGGTAAGAAAGGTATTTGAATGAATATCGATGAGCTGGGCTTGGCAGAAAATACACTTAAACATCTGCCTAAATCCACTCAACTTCAAGGTGGCAGATTGACATGCAAAGAAGGGTGACAAGCTACCTTCTTCAAAAAAATGTAACAAAAGTTACACAATACATTACATTGCTATTGAAACCCCAATAGGTACCTCTGATTTCACTACCTGTTCCAAATTGGTTATTGAGAATGGTGTGCACGCAGACAACTGACACTTAACACAAGTTCATGTATTGAAGGCAGTGTATTTCTGATTTATTAATTGCATCATGGTACATATATACTCCAAATGACGTAGCAATAGAGATACATACCCTTAAAATCATAAAAATGTATTAGCCTTGGCTGATTTAAGGAACAATCACAGAAATTACATAGATATATATGTGCATATAATAGAATACATATATTATTACAATAACAATATGTACCCCAAAAAATTATTCCAATAAAAACTACAGCTTGCCAACCAAAACTACAGAAAAATAAAAACGTTGTGGCTTTTGAAATGTGAGCATGAAAATCTCCCAAAAATTATCGCGATGAGGTCCTAAATAGGCCGTATTGTAGAAGAGAAGGGAGGAGGAGTCATGATGCACACACTGCCATACGATGCACAATATGTAACTGTGAGACTGACCTGTTATAGAAGGCCTCAGGGAAGTCTCACACAAGCATAAGTACAAAATGCACATGATAGCGCAACTTTTTTACACCTTTGAGCGTTGCGCTATTGCATGTATCTGCGCATATTACTGTACTTTTTGTGCTGACTGGGAATCTTTACATGAGCAACCTGAGCTAAAAGACTATTTAGTCTCATTTAGTCCCCAGTGTGTGGTTTACCATCAGAATTGCATAGCGTAGCCCACGACCACGCAGGTCTCGGGTGCACATCCGGGCACTAAAATAGAGCACGCTGTATTTTATTTCTGCCTGCGCAAAAACGAAAATATCAATTTTTTCAACATCAATTGAAAAAATTCGATTGTGTTTTTCTGTAATGTATGATGAGTCCTTCGTATTTAAGGTCAGCAGCGTGGCAGTCTAATGGATTTTGTGCACTGTATGACTGAATCTAATCAAATTCAATGGTAATTGAAACTGTTTCATAGTACAATTTAATAAAGCAGAGCTGGATCTGATGTTGTGTCCCGGACGAGCCCCCAAAGTCAAACTCATTTTATTTATATTTATATTTTTTATTTTATTGTTTGCCATAAAAAATGAAGCCGCTTTCACATCTGTGTTTGGGGTTCTGTTTTCTTGCTGCATTGTAGGAGCACAAAGGGGAATCCTCTGGCCGAATGGATTTGTCTTGTGAGGGAACCGAACAAAGCCGTAGGACCCCATTGACTGTAATGGGATCCACTTGTTTTCCACCCAGCTCGTTCCACTGCATGCAGCACTTTTTCTTCTGATATTTTGTGTCAGATCTGCGACGGAACCACCAGTGCAGACGTGGAAGCGACATTGTAGATACAGAGATGCAAGAGGCAGTACAATCATCAGTTTCCAGAACCATGCAGAAAAGGCAAAATTCTATATTGGAGGGGATGGTGGGGGGTTGATACTGAAAAACAGCCACTCACACACCTACCATTTATGGGGTGGAGGGTGGCTGCTTAGCATTATACTTACATGTAGATAAGGCTTCTATAGGGTGCCAGTCACACAGTTATGTGTAGTGCACCATGCAGGCTTACCACCTATTAGTGACACCCATACCACGAAGGTTGCACTGAAAATAATGAAACTTTTTTTATTAAATGTCATAGGTTGTTCAAATTGCACATTATGGTACAGGAACTGTTTCTCTATTTAAGAAGGTACTACACAACATAGTCTTTATCACAAGTCATCAATCCTTTTTGCAAAGAAGTTAGTATAACAGTGCACACCCAGTGGCACGCCACCAGTATAGGCCGAGTAAGCCACTGACTACCTGTGGGACAGGGGGGCCTGAGGCTGGACCTTTGGGGAAGAGAGAAAGCTACAATGAGGCAACAAAGTGTTCAGGGGCCATGAAGGTGGCACTGCAATAGCTATGAGCCACACAGAGATCACTGCAGTGTTTTCAGGGGCCACAAAAAAGGCACTTCAATGGTCAGAAGCAATGCAGGGAGCACTGCAATAGAAATGAGCCATATAGAGTGCACTGCAGTGTTCAGCGGCCACAAAGGTGAAACTGCAATGATCAGGAGCCACAAAAGGGACACTGCAATGTTCAAGGGCCATGATGAGCACATTGCAATGATCAGGGGCCACATAAGCGGTACTGCAGTAGTCACGGGCCATAGGGTACTGAAATAGTCGGGAACCAGAAAGGGAGCATTGCAATGATCAAGGACAACAGAGGGGGCACTGTAAGGTTCAGAAGCCACAAAGAGAAAGAAGAAAAACAGGAGGAAGGAAGGAAGGGAAAGGCAAAGGAGAGGAGGAGAAAAAAAGGGAAGTAAGGAAGAGGAGAAAAGGAGAGATAATAGGAAGTGAAAGGGGAAGAGGAAGAAGGAGCAAAGAAAAAAAAAGGAGAGCAGGAAGGAGCAAGAGAAGAATGGCAGGAAGGAAGAGAAGAGTGGAGAAAGGAGCAAGGGAAAGAAGGCAGGAAGGAAGAGAGGAGGAAGAAGGGAGACAAAAGCAAAGGGGAAGGAGGAAGGAGAAAGGAAAGTAAGCGATAGGAGCAAAGGAGAGAGTAGGAAGACAGGGAGACAGAAGGAAGGATGGATAGGAAGGGAGAGGAGAAGTTAGGAGAAAGGGAAAGATGGCAGGAAGGAAAGCAAAGGAATAGGAGAAAGAGAAAGTAGGAGGAAGAAAGGGAAGTAAGGAAAAGCAGGAAAAGTAGGAAGTGAAGAGGGGAGAGGAAGAAGGAAGAAATGACGGAGGAGATAAGTTAGCTTGGGCAGTTTTTGGATAAAGCGTGGATATTACGGCTGTGCAAAAAGAAAACTATGATAAGCAAACCCAGCAACAACCCTTGTGACCGTACTGTTACCAATCTGATCATTAGCTCTGATTACAGTCGCAGCATCAATACTCTCTCAGCCCATTATGTGGGTATTTATGTTTCTACATTCCATTATCACGCTGCAAAATATCACTTGACAATAAAATCGATATCAGAATTCAGCTTATTATCTTTTATACAGACATTTTTATCTGTTCGCTCTTTCTTTTCCACCGTTTATTATAACATTTCAGTGCAGTTGCCTGGGGGAAAAAACAACCGAAAAATGAATATCATTTTATTAGTTTAGAAAAAATATGTAAGTATTGCCAGGCAAAAACAATAAACCTGGAAGGGAGACTTTGCAAACAAAAATGGATCTTTAGTATTTAAAGGGGCTGTGAAGAATTAATAAAAGGGGTCTGATTTTTTCTCAAAGCCTATGCCATTGAGCTGTGTCTTTTGTTTACTTGAATGTGTATGAGCTGCAATACCAAGTACAGTCTATGGATAAGAATGGCGCTGTTTGCGATAAAAGACAGACCCAGGTCGCCTCTTTAACCTATTTGCTAATACATGATTTTATAGCAAACTTTCGAACTTACTCTGGGTTCTTCCTCAGGCATAATGGAATAGATCCGAAAAGGCACGCATGTATATACACTAAACATCATGTATTTAAAAGGTCTCATATCTACATGATTACCTGGTTCTTCTTACTGAAAACAATTACACTTTACTGGCTAACATGGTACCAAACCTTTTTTTTCAAATACGTACACATATACATATGACAAGGCAGAGACATGATGTGATTAATTTGCACTTATTTTTTTTTTACCAGAACAGGATGATTAGAGAAATAAATAAATACTTAAATAGTCCTCTGATAAAGATGTGAAAGTTTTTTGGTCTCTAAATTAGTGTTGGGGGGTCACCAGGCCAGAGTTTTATCTGTGTTACAGATTTCACATACTTCCCAGTCACTCATGGATCTGTTACCATGCGGCGATTGCTGGTCCTCCTGGGGCGGCGATGTTCAGGGTCCCGCGGTCGGCTTGTTGTCCAGCTGCCGGGGCGCAGGTGCCTGGCCGGCATGGTGCTCATGTTCTGTTGGGAGTTGGCTGTCTCCCTCTCTCCGCCCCTGGGCAGAGGCTTTTGTTCAAGGGTCGGGTAGAGACTTGCAATCACTGCCAGTTATTGGTTTCTCTCAGTGTGCTAGCTAGTCTGCCTCTGTTGGTCTCCTGCCTCTGTCATCTTGTCTGCTATACTTTGCTATTATCCGCCAGGTTCTTCCATCTGCCTCAGTTCTGCTTAGTATTGTTCGTGTTGGTTATTTACATCTGCCTTTTCTGTCGGTATTCTGCCCTTCCATCCTTCTACGTTGTGTCCGTGACTAGAAAAATGCTTTGCCGCAGGTAATTCTGTCTTTCTTTTTTTAATTGCATAGCGATGAGATCTCAACCTGGCTCTTAGTTTTTGTCCTGTTTTCCCAACATAAAGCCCCCAACAGGACATTTACTGCCCCAGATCAGGTAGACAACATTGGACGAGGAACATGTGAATGGCCCGGGATCTTATAGTCCTGCTGTGTGTTGGGGTTATGTATCCTGTCCGCAGTCAGTACATGTCAGCAGGTCTTACCGCTCCTTACATTGCAGGGATGAGTTCATTTTTGTGTGTCGAAGCGCAATGCACTCCTGACTATAAGATTCCTCAAATTAAAAGGTTGCCTGTAATACAGAAGCGGAGGGTCTGGGAATATGGTGGTCAGACAGTCATCCTTGTGTGGGTATGATGGAGTTTCTTGTTTGTTTCCCTCAGTACCTCCAGCTGTGGATTGTAGGTCACTACTAGATGAACATGTCTGTTTCCTTCCTTCTCTGCGTATCTGAGTGGAGGATTCCTGGGTATCCGGGTGGCTCTGGTGATTCCTGGGTATCCGGGTGGCTCTGGGGATTTGGTCATCAGTTGAGGTGGGATGGTCGCCCTGACTCATAAATGTCCTTTTAAGATGGTGTGGATGTTCCTCTTTGTCTGTTGAGTTGGAGCAGATCCGGTTGTATCTGATGGCCTGGCTGTAGACAATGGACTTCTTAATGTGTTTAGAATGGAAGCTGCCCCATCTGAGGTATGTGGGCCGATCAATCGGTTTTCTGTATAGGGATGTCTGTATTAAGCTGTTTGAAATTTTTATGGTGTCCAAAAAGTTGATTTCTGTATACGAGTAGCTTAATGTCAGGTTTATGGTGGGGGGGATGCATTGAATCTTCATGGTATTTTATTAGCTCTTATTTGGTGTTGGTCAAGATCATTATGATGATCATCAATGTAGTGAAAGTAGGCCAATGGTTTGCTGGGGCAGGAGGCCAGAAAGTCAATCTCCGGTTTTGCCATGAAAAGGTTGGCATACTGCGGTGCCATTTTACTGCCCGGCGTTTCCAGTGAGCTGCAGGAATATCTCTTTGCCAAAGAAGAAATAATTGTGTGTGAGGATGAATCTCATGAATAGTAACATGGATTCAGAGGCGACCCCATTGGCCTCAAGGTGCATCTGGCAGGTGGTCAGTCCATCTTTGTGTGGGATGTTGGAATATAAGGATTACACATCCATGGCGGTCATGTTACAACTGATGAGATTCAGCCTTATACACAATTTTGCAAAATTATAGCAAAATCTACAAGATTTCTTGGTTTCTCTTGCTGAGGACAATCACAGGCTATGAATAGACATTAGCAAACACTCAGGCATTCACATTCATGAAAGTCACTAAAAGTTTATCCAGCCTAATAAGAAGCTTAATGCTCCCCCTTCCTTATATCCTTGTGTCTCACATGCAAAGTTTATCTTGTTGACGGTTTTCTGCTAATGACTAGGAGAAAAATTTACTTTTCTTCTCAAGTCACATAGAAACCTTGTTATGAAGGAACAGAGCATCTTGGGTCATTGTCCCGGAAGAATGGCTGCACATTACCGGAATGATCATTCTCTGCAGGCGTCTGCCCTTTCAACCATAATCTTCATTGAGCACATTTCTTGCCCGTTACACCGAGCTGAAGCTGGTGTGTGGTTGAAATAACCATGGTGCCAGGCCGTAATGAACTCACTCCGAGAAACGTAATGAGCTTGGGTTCTGAGCGAGTTTAATTCTCTCGGCTTGTTACACTTAATAGGAAGAAAAATCATCTGTGAAACTTTGAATCATTTAAAAGCTGCAGAACTTAATAAGTGGTTCATTCTAGTCATTAAAAAATTCCAGGATCGAACATGGCGAGGTCTGATGGAAAGACGTCACCGGGAGTCATTCAGGCATAGGGTCATTAGTTGTGGCAAGAGACAATGAACACACCGCGAAGCTGAGAGGGAGCTTGTGTGTCCACAGTATGGAATGTTTTTAATCCACCATGAATAACCAATGTTGCAACCCATATTTTACGAAATTGAGAATGACCTTGAGGTCATTCACAATTTCGTAAAATATGGGTTGCAGCATTGGTTATTCATAGTTCTAGTTTTTCTCCCCAGTTTCACCGTTATAAGGACATGGTCACCAAGAAAACAAAGCTATAGCCCTTCAACAACTCAAGATTCCTCTACAATTCTCACAAAAAGGAGAAACTCAAGACCTGCTCATGGTAGTCTCCAAAGAGCCGAACATTCTCAGCCAATGTGAGCTTGAGAGTGTCCATGCTTCATTCACTGAGTTCAAAGCCACTAAGTAGGCGACAAAGACTCCTAAGTTGTTATTATAGTATATAAAAGCTATTTTTGGACTGCGCCTTAAAGCCTCCATATACACTATGATGAAATCGGAAGGCCACACCAATTCTAGCAAGATTGGCCTATTGTCTGATCGTGTATGTGGGCTATCAGACTGTTCCTTGACAAATGATGTTGGGGAAGAGATGGGTGGGGTATGTTGAATTTCAATACCTGATCCTTTTGTTTCCCCTGGAGATAAGCCGGCACCAGAGTTGTCTGGCAGCAGCTTACCTCCTTTTGCTCATAGACAACACATGAATGTCATGAGAAATAAGCTCTCAGCTGGTGGAGCGTTTGGCCGACACGTATAGAAGGTATACAGGCATCTTTAGTTTTTCATGATCACACATTGGTAATGACTCCCTTCTACCAATTACACTTGTAAACTGTTTACATCCCAGAAACATGGGTGCAGCTATAGGGGTGTAGCACTCTTATATGCTTTGTGCAGCATGTATTATGTGGTTTAGTAACTTTTAGACACTTTGGGGGATATTTTTAAGGCGTACACCACAAATTGCAAGCTTTGCCCATTTGTACTTCTGCCTCTGGCACTTAAGTCTGTGAGGCTACATAAAAAGGGGTCATGACCTCATGGGCTCTTCAGGTTTACTATAATTAATGCTGTCAATTGGCACCAATTATAGTTGAAACCTAAGTTTTTGTTAAAAATGACCCAAACGCGACCGCGCTCCATAATGCCAAACCAAACCCACTTTTTTGACCTTGGGCCAAGGTTGCATCTTTTTCGTGCCAGAATTTTGAGAGAAGAGGGGTAATACATATGCTCCCTTGGGGCATATTTACTTAGACCCCCGTTGCATACATCTACGTTGCACCTGTGCCACAAATGTTTTATGAGATGCAATACATTTGTCCCATCTAGCAGCACCCTTGGCATCCGACTAAAGCCGACACCAGCTCCGAGACGAAGTAGGTTTCAGCTATAATTTACACCAGTCTCAGGTGTAAATTATAGTAAATCTCTTGACAGCACATGACCACGCCTCCTAATGCTAGGACCCACCCACTTTTTGTGGCATACTAAATTTGGCATACGAAACATAATATGTATACAGCTTTTTTTTACCGTATCCAAAAATGGTTATGGCTTCATGGAAATGTGGAGTGCCTATGTGAAAGCGGAGCCACTAAATGTGACATCATTCAGCAAAAACTGAGGCCCATTTACAAATTGTTTAACCACAGTTTCTGGTGAACAAAACTCACACATTTTTGCGCAAAAGAGTTTTTGTGACTTTTCCCCTTTTTGCGTGGCTGCCAATCAAGATTTCCTAAAAGGCTTTCTCTTCTTGCTGTTATACAACGGTGCCATCTGCTGGCTAAAGCCAGTGTGTGCGCTAGAAAGGCTCCGACAGCGAAGTGGCTGGAAATAGACAGTAAGAATACCCTGTCGGACGTCTTCTGACATTGGAGCTGTACAAGCTTCTATCAGAATCTAGAAAGACGTCAGACAGTGGATCGGAAAGGGTTAAGACTGTCTAGTCTAAGTTTGCTCCGTCCAACTATTTGACAGGATAGTAAGTTGTTATGTCTGCTGTCTTTGTTACATAATGAGGTAGACTCCGCACCATTATTATACTATGTTCCATTGATGGAGAGGAGGAAAAAACTAGAGCTCCAGCTCAACCTGTCGCTTATTCAATATAAGCAGTATTAACGCCAGAGGTCAGGTGGTGCTTCATCTATAACCAGACACGGCCGTCAGCGCCTCCACTAAACGGGACTCGTCACTGAAGACAACATGTTGGCAGACCTCTTCATCAGACAGTTGATTACAATAATTACAACATAAGGACAGATGCACTCATTGTCAGTAACATCCCTCCCCTAGAAGGAGTATATATATATATATATATATATATATATACACTCATTGTCAGTAACGTCCCTCCCCTAGAAGGAGTATATATATATATATATATATATATATATATATATATATATACACTCATTGTCAGTAACTTCCCTCCCCTAGAAGTTGTCAGAATGGAATGTCTGTGTGATTGTAACATTGATACAAGTAATTACAATATTTCATGAGCAAAAGGACCATTTATTGTGGAAAACTGACCCTTTAAAGGAAGACTCTAGTCCCTTTGTACCGCCCCTGGCTTGGATACGAGATGTGATACAGGGGACATGGAGGCTCTAGTACCCTGTTGTACCATCTCTAGCTTGGGTACAAGATGTGATACAGGCGGGCATGGAGGCTCTAGTACCCTATTGTACCATCTCTAGCTTGGATACAAGATGTTATACAGGCAGGCATGAAGGCTCTAGTACCCTGTTGTACCGCCTCTAGCTTGGATACAAGATGTGATACGGGGGGCATGGAGGCTCTAGTACCCTGTTGTACTGCCTCTAGCTTGGATACAAGATGGGATACGGGCAGGCATGGAAGCTCTAGTACCCTGTTGTATCGCCTCTAGCTTGGATACAAGATGAGATACAGGGGACATGGAGGCTCTATTACCCTGTTGTACCTCCTTTAGCTTGGATACAAGATGTGATACAGGCAGGCATGGAGGCTCTAGTACTCTGTTGTATCGCCTCTAGCTTGGATACAAGATATGATATGGTGGGCATGGAGGCTCTATTACCCTGTTTTACCTCCTCTAGCTTGAATACAATATGTGAAACAGGTGGGAATGGAGGCTCTAGTATCCTGTTGCACCGCCTCTAGTTTGGATACAAGATGTGATATGGGTGGGCATGGAGGCTCTAGTACCCTATTGCACCGCCTCTAGTTTGGATACATGTTATATGGGTGGCATTGTGGCATACAAGTTCTGTATGGTATCCTGTGGCATATCGTTCCACATTTGCCGTAACTGAGCCTCTAGATCATGTAAACTCATCGGCTGTGGAAGTTGGTATCCCAGATGGTCCCATACATGTTCTCTTGGTAATAAATCTGGTGACCAGGTAGCCATGAAAGTGTGACAATGTTGCGGGGGCTCCTGGGACCCCTTTGTGTGTGCGGCTGAGCATTCTCCTGCTGGAAGCCGCCAAGAGAGGAACACATGTGACTACAGGTGCAGTGTCCCATAGGGTAACCCTAGATACATGGCATACACTGAGGGGCTGGGAGGGCAAGATGCTGGCTTGTCACAGCGGCACTCACCACACTCCCTTCCGAAGGGATGCATGTAGACAAGGCCAGGGCAGCACTGGGCCACTTCCGGACACCCCCGGCATGGGGATGCCCAATAAACTGGGGGACAGGGGTTGTAGTTGTCACAAGTGACGCCACCTTTCCAGTACTCCCTGGCATGAACATCGGCGAGAAAATAAAGGAGCCACAGACAATAGTACCTCAGGTCCCCGGGAACAGTCAGGGTCTGGAATAACTTTTACTTGCAAACTTCACTTTAGCAATACAAGGCACAAAAAACAGAATTTGAATAGTGCAGGAATTAAAGAAACAACCTCCACATGGCAGACCCAGGCTTCAGGGCGCCTGTGTGTGACCAATTAAAGATGCGTACCTCCATTCAGCGGGACTTCAGACTTCAGGATGCTGGAGTGTGAACAATGACTATTAAAGGGGTTGTCCCGCGCCGAAACGTTTTTTTTTTTTTCAACCCCCCCCCCCCCCCCCCCGTTCGGCGCGAGACAACCCCGATGCAGGGGTTAAAAAAGAACACCGCACAGCGCTTACCTGAATCCCCGCGCTCCGGTGACTTCTTACTTACCTGCTGAAGATGGCCGCCGGGATCTTCTCCCTCGGTGGACCGCAGGGCTTCTGTGCGGTCCATTGCCGATTCCAGCCTCCTGATTGGCTGGAATCGGCACGTGACGGGGCGGAGCTACACGGAGCCGGCATCCTGCACGAGCGGCCCCATTGAGGAAAGAAGAAGACCCAGACTGCGCAAGCGCGTCTAATTTGGCCATTAGACGCCGAAAATTAGACGGCACCATGGAGACGAGGACGCTAGCAACGGAACAGGTAAGTGAATAACTTCTTATAACTTCTGTATGGCTAATAATTAGAGATGAGCGAACGCGTTTGTCCGAGCTTGATATTCGTGCGAATATTAGGGTGTTCGGGATGTTCGTTATTCGTAACGAACACCATGCGGTGTTCGGGTTACTTTCACTTCCTTCCCTGAGACGTTAGCGCGCTTTTCTGGCCAATTGAAAGACAGGGAAGGCATTACAACTTCCCCCTGCAACGTTTAAGCCCTATACCACCCCCCTGCTGTGAGTGGCTGGCGAGATCAGGTGTCACCCGAACATAAAAGTCGGCCCCTCCCGCGGCTCGCCTCAGATGCCGTGTGAGTTAGATGAGGGACAGTGCTGTTTATACCGGAGCTGCTGTAGGGAAAGAATTGGTAGTTAGTGTAGGCTTCAAGACCCCCCAAAGGTCCTTATTAGGGCCACTGATAGCTGTGTGTTGGCTGCTGTTAGCAGTGGCAAATTTTTTTTTTCTCAAAATCGGCAGTGCAGAGCGTTGCACCCGGCATTAGGGACAGAAGTGCTGCATAGGCAGGGAGAGTGTTAGGAGTGCGTGTAGCCTTCAAGAACCTCAACGGTCCTTTCTAGGGCCATATTTATCCGTGTGCAGTACTGTCCAGGCTGCTGTTAGCTGTGCTGCATTTTTTTTTGCTTCTCAAAATCGCCTCTGCAGACCATTGCACCCTCCATTGATACTGCAGGGAAAGAATTGTATAGGCAGGGCCACAACACAGTTGTTATTCATTGAATATACGCAGTGCTGCCTTTTGGTGCCAAAAAACGGAAAATAATTAAATTTGTCCTGCCTCTGTCCGGCCTAACGCCGGTGGACACGTGTCGGCTGCGTCTGCAACCTGTAAAAATCAGACGCACCCAGCTACGCTTTACTGCTGGCTTCGCCATTTGCTTTCCTTAATTGGGAAAAAAATACCTGCTCTCCAAGAGTTATAATAACTCTGCTACCCTCACGTTCTGTGACACATAAGCAGGGACACAGCACAGTTATTAAACTTCTCATTTCTCATGTTCATTGAATATACGCAGTGCTGCCTTTTGGTGGAAAAACAAGTGAAAACAAATCTATTTGTCCAGCCTCTGTCCGTCCTTACGGGCGGTGGACACGTGTGAGCTGCGTGAACAACATTGCTAAATCATACGCAGCCAGCTACGCTTTACTGCTGGCTTCGCCATTTGCTTTCCTTAATTGGGAAAAAAATACCTGCTCTGCCAGAGTTATAATAACTCTGCTACCCTCACGTTCTGTGACACATTAGCAGGGACACAGCACAGTTATTAAACTTAGATAATTCATTCACTAGAGGCAGTGGGGCCTTTCGTTTTCCAAAAAGGGCAAAAATTATATTTGGCCTGCAGTCTTGCGCCAATTTATTTCCTGCCTGTGAAATCAAATCACTGGTAATACAGCATGCTGAGGGGTAGGGGTAGGCCTAGAGGACGTGGACGCGGCCGAGGACGCGGAGGGCCAAGTCAGGGTGTGGGCACAGGCCGAGCTCCTGATCCCGGTGTGTCGCAGCCGACTGCTGCGCGATTAGGAGAGAGGCACGTTTCTGGCGTCCCCACATTCATCGCCCAATTAATGGGTCCACGCGGGAGACGGTTATTAGAAAATGAGCAGTGTGAGCAGGTCCTGTCCTGGATGGCAGAAAGTGCTTCGAGCAACCTATCGTCTACCCGCAGTTCTGCGCCGTCCACTGCTGCAAATCCGAATCCTCTGTCTGCTGCTCCTCCTTCCTCCCAGCCTCCTCACTCCACTACAATGACACCTGCTCAGGAGCGGGAACACTCCCAGGAACTGTTCTCGGGCCCCTGCTTAGATTGGGCAGCAGCGGTTCCTCTCCCACCAGAGGAGTTTATCGTCACTGATGCCCAACCATTCGAAAGTTCCCGGGGTCCGGGGGAAGAGGCTGGGGACTTCCGCCAACTGTCTCAACAACTTTCTGTGGGTGAGGAGGACGATGACGATCAGACACAGTTGTCTTGCAGTGAGGTAGTAGTAAGGGCAGTAAGTCCGAGGGAGCAGCGCACAGAGGATTCGGAGGAAGAGCAGCAGGACGATGAGGTGACTGACCCCACCTGGTGTGCAACGCTTACTCAGGACAGGTCTTCAGAGGGGGAGTCAAGGGCATCAGCAGGGCAGGTTGCAAGAGGCAGTGCGGTGGCCAGGGGTAGAGGCAGGGCCAGACCGAATAATCCACCAAGTGTTTCCCAAAGCGCCCCCTCGCGCCATGCCACCCTGCAGAGGCCGAGGTGCTCTAAGGTCTGGCAGTTTTTCACAGAGACGCCTGACGACCGACGAACAGTGGTGTGCAACCTTTGTCGCGCAAAGCTCAGCCGGGGAGCCAACACCAACAGCCTCACCACCACCACCATGCGCAGACATATGATGGCCAAGCACCCCGCAAGGTGGGACGAAGGCCGTTCAGCGCCTCCGGTTTGCACCCCTGCCTCTCCCCCTGTGCCCCAACCTGCCACTGAGATGCAACCCCCCTCTCAGGACACAGGCACTACCGTCTCCTGGCCTGCACCCACACCCTCACCTCCGCTGTCCTCGGCCCCATCCAGCAGTGTAGTTCAGCGCACCGTCCAGCCGTCGCTTGCGCAACTGTTGGAGCGCAAGCGCAAGTACGCCGCCACGCACCCGCACGCTCAAACGTTAACCGTCCGCATAGCAAAATTCATCAGCCTTGAGATGCTGCCGTATAGGGTTGTGGAAACGGAGTCCTTCAAAAGTATCATGGAGGCGGCGGCCCCGCGCTACTCAGTTCCCAGTCGCCACTACTTTTCCCGATGTGCCGTCCCAGCCCTGCACGACCACGTCTCCCGCAACATTGTGCGCGCCCTCACCAACGCGGTTACTGCCACGGTCCACTTAACAACGGACACGTGGACAAGCACAGGCGGGCAGGGCCACTACATCTCCCTGACGGCACATTGGGTGAATTTAGTGGAGGCTGGGACAGAGTCAGAGCCTGGGACCGCTCACGTCCTACCCACCCCCAGAATTGCGGGCCCCAGCTCGGTGGTGGTATCTGCGGAGGTGTATGCTTCCTCCACTAAAGCACCCTCCTCCTCCTCCTCCTCCTCTGTCTCGCAATCAAGATGTGTTAGCAGCAGCATGTCGCCAGCAGTCGGTGTCGCGCGGTGTGGCAGCACAGCGGTGGGCAAGCGTAAGCAGGCCGTGCTGAAACTACTCAGCTTAGGCGATAAGAGGCACACGGCCCACGAACTGCTGCAGGGTCTGACACAGCAGACCGACCGCTGGCTTGCGCCGCTGAGCCTCCAACCGGGCATGGTCGTGTGTGACAACGGCCGTAACCTGGTGGCGGCTCTGCAGCTCGGCAGCCTCACGCACGTGCCATGCCTGGCCCACGTCTTTAATTTGGTGGTTCAGCGCTTTCTGAAAAGCTACCCACGCTTGTCAGACCTGCTCGTAAAGGCGCGCCGGCTCTGCGCACATTTCCGCAAGTCCCACACGGACGCTGCCACCCTGCGCACTCTGCAACATCACTTTAAGCTGCCAGTGCACCGACTGCTGTGCGACGTGCCCACACGGTGGAACTCTACGCTCCACATGTTGGCCAGGCTCTATGAACAGCGTAGAGCTATAGTCGAATACCAACTCCAACATGGGCGGCGCAGTGGGAGTCAGCCTCCTCAATTCCTTTCAGAAGAGTGGGCCTGGTTGGCAGACATCTGCCAGGTCCTTGGTAATTTTGAGGAGTCTACCCAGGTGGTGAGCGGCGATGCTACAATCATTAGCGTCACCATTCCTCTGCTATGCATCTTGAGAAATTCCCTGCAAACCATAAAGGCAGCTGCTTTGCGCTCGGAAACGGGGGCGGGGGAAGACAGTATGCCGCTGGATAGTCAGGGCACCCTCCTGTCTATTTCTCAGCGCGTACAGGAGGAGGAGGAGGAGCATGAGGAGGATGAGGAGGAGGGGGAAGAGACAGCTTGGGCCGCTGCTGACGGTACACCGGCTGATTGCCTGTCATCCTTTCAGCGTGTATGGCCTGAGGAGGAGGAGGAGGAGGATCCTGAAAGTGATCTTCCTAGTGAAGACAGCCATGTGTTGCGTACAGGTACCCTGGCACACATGGCTGACTTCATGTTAGGATGCCTTTCTCGTGACCCTCGCGTTGCACGCATTCTGGCCACGACGGATTACTGGGTGTACACACTGCTCGACCCACGGTATAAGGAGAACCTTTCCACTATCATACCCGAAGAGGAAAGGGGTTCGAGAGTGTTGCTATACCACAGGACCCTTGCGGACAAGCTGATGGTAAAATTCCCAGCCGACAGCGCTAGTGGCCGAAGGCGCAGTACCGAGGGCAAGGTAGCAGGGGATGTGCGTAGATCGAGCAGCATGTACATCCCAGGCAGTGCAACAGTCTTTAAGGGCCTGGCCAGCTTTATGGCTCCCCACCAAGACTGTGTCACCGCTCCCCAGTCACGGCTGAGTCGGCGGGAGCACTGTAAAAGGATGGTGAGGGAGTACGTAGCGGATCGCACGACCATCCTTGGTGACGCCTCTGCCCCCTACAACTACTGGGTGTCGAAGCTGGACACGTGGCCTGAACTCGCGCTGTATGCCCTGGAGGTGCTTGCTTGTCCTGCGGCTAGCGTCTTGTCAGAGAGTGTGTTTAGTGTGGCTGGGGGAATCATCACGGATAAGCGTAGCCGCTTGTCAACTGACAGTGCCGACAGGCTAACACTCATCAAGATGAACAAAGCCTGGATTTCCCCAGAGTTCTCTTCTCCACCAGCGGACAGCAGCGATACGTAAGCAATACGTAGGCTGCACCCGCGGATGGAAGCTACGTTCTCTCTCACCATCCAAAACGGGGACATTTCTGCTTCATCAATCTGTGTCTAATATTCCTCCTCCTCCTCCTCCTGCTCCACCTCCTGAAACCTCACGTAATCACGCCGAACGGGCAATTTTTCTTAGGGCCACAAGGCTCACTCAAATAATTTTTCTGAACAATTTTTAAAAGTTTCAATGCGCTTAAAAGTGTTGGAACTTTAACTTGAACCAATTTTTCGTTACACTGGGCTGCCTCCAGGCCTAGTTACCACTTAAGCCACATTAACCAAAGCGATTAATGGGTTTCACCTGCCCTCTTGGCTGGCCATGGCCAATTTTTGGGATGTACATTAGTACTGTTGATACAGCAATTTTTGTGGGCCCTCGCCTACAGTGTAATCAAATTAATTTTTAGCCCACCTGCATTACAGCTGATGTTACATCCGCTGTGTTGGGCAATGCAATGGGATATTTTTATGTACCGCCGGTGGGTTCCAGGGAGCCACCCATGCTGTAGGTGCACACTGAGTTTTTAATACATCTGTACACTTCTAAAGAACCCCAGTCTGACTGGGGCATGCAGTGTGGGCCGAAGCCCACCTGTATTACGCACGACATTACTACCTCAGCTGTGTTGGGCAATGCAATGGGATATTTCTATGTACCGCCGGTGGCTTCCTGGCACCCACCCATGCTGTGGGTCCACAGGGAATTATAAATGCATCTGTTTCCACTTATAAAGAAACCCCAGTCTGACTGGGGCATGCAGTGTGGGCCGAAACCCACCTGCATTAACCCTTTCCAGTCCACTGTGTGACCTGTGAAGACATTAGGGTTTAAGGCTGTACAGCTCCGTTGTTGGTAGACGTCCGTCGGGGTTCTCTTACTGTATATTGCCAGCCTCTCTGCTGTCGGAGCCTATCCTACGTGTCAGCTCATGCAGTACTGGCTTTAGCCAGCATATAGCGCCGTTGTATAACGGCAGAAAAAGAGTAAGCCCCCTAGGAAAACCATATACAAATTGGATTGGAAAGGGTTAAGCACAACATTACTACCTCAGCTGTGTTGGGCAATGCAATGGGATATTTCTATGTACCGCCGGTGGCTTCCTGGCACCCACCCATGCTGTAGGTGCACACGGAGTTTTTACTACATCTGTACACTTATAAAGAACCCCAGTCAGACTGGGGCATGCAGTGTGGGCCGAAGCCCACCTGTATTAAGCACGACATTACTACCTCAGCTGTGTTGGGCAATGCAATGGGATATTTCTGTGTACCGCCGGTGGGTTCCAGGGAGCCACCCATGCTGTGGGTCGACAGGGACTTCACAATAGGGAGTTGTACCTGCCTGTGTCTATGAATTAAAAAGCCCGGTCTGACTGGGGCATGCAGACACCTTGACAGAATGAATAGTGTGTGGCACATAGGTTCCCCATTGCTATGCCCACGTGTGCAGCTCCTGATGGCGGTGGCACAGGATTCTATTTCTCATTGCTTCTGTACAGCATTGTGGGCTATCGCTCCGCCACTTTTAAAGAGGGTCGCTGCCTAGCCGTGCCAACCCTGTGCAGTGTGTGCCTGCGGTCCCTCGTCATGGCAGACGCAATTCTAAATAGACATGAGGGTGGTGTGGCATGAGGGCAGCTGAAGGCTGCCCAGGGACACTTTGGTGTGCGCTGTGGGGGGAGGGGGGGCGGTTGGGCAGCATGTAACCCAGGAGAAGTGGCAGCGGAGTGTCATGCAGGCAGTGATTGTGCTTTGTTGGAGGTAGTGTGGTGCTTAGCTAAGGTATGCCATGCTAATGAGGGCTTTTCAGAAGTAAAAGTTGTTGGGAGGGGGGGGGGCCCACTCTTGCCGCTATTGTGGCTTAATAGTGGGACCTGTGAACTTGAGATGCAGCCCAACATGTAGCCCCTCGCCTGCCCTATCCGTTGCTGTGTTGTTCCCATCACTTTCTTGAATTGCCCAGATTTTCACACATGAAAACCTTAGCGAGCATTGGCGAAATACAAAAATGTTCTGGTCGCCCATTGACTTCAATGGGGTTCGTTACTCGAAACGAACCCTCGAGCATCGCGGGAAGTTCGTTACGAATAACGAGCACCCGAGCATTTTGGTGTTCGCTCATCTCTACTAATAATTAATGCACGATGTACATTACAAAGTGCATTAATATGGCCATACAGAAGTGTATACCCCCACTTGCTGCCGCGGGACAACCCCTTTAAGTACCTCCACCAGGTGGTCCTAGACTACAGGACACGCGGGTGTGTAAAACTGATAATTGAGTACCTCTGCACTAGGCCTGGACAGACTGAACTTGCTCTCTGCTCACTTTCCCTCTGGGGCGCACTCATGCTGAAGACAAGCATTTCGGGAAACCTCTCTTCTTCTTCCATCTTCAACACATGAGGGCTGAAGGTGCCCCCATGAGCCTCTGTGTTCTCCCTTTCTGGTAGTACTCAAGATGGAAGACAAAGACTGGAAGACCTTTTCCCGTTCTCAAGCACTCACATTTATATCCTCTCTCACACCACGTGACAGGAAAGAATTGCTACATTTACAGACAGGCAGCTCATGCTCTGCAGACATTAACCCCTCACATGCTGCAGTTGTGCAATATACACAACAAAATGACAAGACATAGGAGGGGGCCAGGAAAGCATGTACTGGGCCACTACACAGGCCGTCCTGAACATATCACTGAGCTGTCATTGTCCCTCGTACCATTACTAGGGGGAACGAATGTTGTATGCGGTGGCCCCCCAGACCATCACACCAGCAGGGGGCAGTGTGCTGCTCCACAGCAAAGGCAGGGTTGAGACGCTCACCCCGAGGTCTCCAGACATGAACACGGCCATCGTGAGTGCCAAAACTAAATCGGATTCATTGCTGAAGACAACTCGGTTCCATTCTGTAGCGTCCAGTTTCGTTGTTCATGACATCACTGCAAACAGTGGGTGAGAGTCAAAGCCAGTACATGTAAAGGGGCTCCATGAGACCAAATGTACTGAAATCTCTTCTCTGTGTCGTAGAGGCGTCTAGTGGCCAACAAGCTCTACAAGCGGAAGAAGAGGTCACTGCACACAAGGAGCCTCCGAGAGCCTCTTATAGGCCAAGCAAAATGACAAATCCTTCTAGGGGCAGGATTGTATTTGACAAAGAGTGCAGGAATAGATAAAAGGATAACCTTGTAAAAAAATAAGAGATCAAAAATAGAAAGCAAACAATTAGGGAAAAAATATAAAAATGTAAAGAAGACCAATAATTGATTTCAGTAATTTTACCCATTATTATTTTTTTATTATTTTTTCCCAATTGTTTGCTTTTTATTTTCCATCTTTTTATATTTTTTATGGCTATGCTTTTATCTACTCTTGTTTACCTATCTGTTCTTACACTGCAATTATTATCAGTATTTACCCACTTGTCTGATGAAGAGGTCTGTGAACCTCGAAACATGTTACAGTTGCTGGTTTTAGATAAAGTACCATCTGTCCTTTTATACACGTTTTTACTGCTTCAGTTGACTCAGCAGCAGGTTGCATCAGAGCTCTAGTTATTTTTTGCTCCTCTCCATCATCAGTAAACTGGGCCCCCAGTCCTTAATACAATTCTTCTGCACGTTTCTCAGTTTCCCAACCCGCCTGCGCACCATTCACCTCTAGCACTCCTTCCTTTTGGTTGATCTGCCCCTTTTTCCCTTCACCTCTTGAACGTATGCCCCATTATCTGATATGTACAAGATTATTTAGTGCTCTGCTTTCACAAATGAGTCACATTACTGAAACCTTTTGCTTTTGTTTTGACCCCGGCTATTTCCTTTCTTAAAGACGTGTTCCTGACCAAGATGCTTTATAGAAAAATGTCATAATAGCGAGAAAAAAAATCATGCTAATTAACTGTGGCGGCTTAACCACCAGGCGGGCTGCTTTCACTAATCATCTCACCATTGCGTAGATTTCTTATCAAAGAAGGCCGTAGCTGGGCTAAAAATTAATCATAAAATCTCACATTAGTGGATAACAAAAAAAAGGGGAAAAAAAGATTTCAATTTGAGAAATTCTTATTACTGATGTGCTAATGAGGCTTCACCAAGGAGAGCGCCGCTGCTTTCTCTCTGCCTGCTCTTTATATGGCCTCTGAAAGCTCCTTTGGAGGCGTTCCAGGGAGATTTTGTTTGTTTGCTGTGAATTTTATTACAATAAGCACATAACATAAAGGACAGGGACTTGGAGGATTACACATCACCTCTGCTGCAGGCATTTAGAAGTGCAAAGCGGTCTACTAAAAGCATAACGCAAGAACAACATGAGAAGTAATAAGAAGATATACGAGCTGCTGGCCAGTGGGGACATTGCTGTATTGCTTTACTATCAGCAGTCTGCATATATGTGTGGGGGGGTATAATATACACACTTTTTAATGATAAGTATCATGACAATAACAATAATTATTTCTATTCTTCCTTCCTGTATTCAGTTCCTTCCTTTTTTTATTTTCTCATTCCTTCCTCTATCCCTTCTTTTCTCCCTTCCCTCCTTTAATTTCTTCATTCGCTCTCATCCTTCCATCCTATCTTCCTTTCCTTCCTTCCTTTCTTCCCATCCTCTTTCCCTTCCTTTTCACCCCACCCTCCATTATTTCCCCCTTCCTTATTTACCTTCCTTCTTTCCCATCTGTTATTCCTTTCCTCAACCTATCCTCCATTATTTTCTCCACTTTCCTTCTCATCCTCCATTCCTTCATTCCTCCAACTCACCCTTCATTATTTACCCCTTCCTTCCTTCTCATTCTTGCTTCCTATCCTCTATTTCTACCTTCCTTTCATTTCCTTTTCTATTATTTAACTTTGCTTCTTTCCTTTCTTCCTTCCTATCCTCCCCCTCCTCTTCCCCATTATTTTCTCCTTCCTTCTTTACAAACCTTCCTTCCTTTCCTCCCATCCTTACTTCCCATCCTTCACTCCCTTCCTCCATTCCCTTCTCATTATTTCCTCCTTCCCTTCTTCCCATCCTGTATTCCTTTCTTCCTCCCCACACTCTCCATTATATCCTCCTTACTTCCTCCTTCTCATCCTTTTTCTTCATCCTCCCTTCCTTCCACGCTCTATTCTCATCTTTCCTTTCAATGCTTCTTCCATCTTTCCTTCCCAGATTATATTCTTTCCTCCCTACACTTTCTTATCTAAAATATTTCCTCCTTTCTTTCCTCCCACTCTCATAGAATCCTAGAATGGTAGAGTTGAAAGGGACCTTCGGGGTCATCGGATCCAACCCCCTGCTCAGTGCATGATTCACTAAATCATCCCATACAGGTGTCTGTCCAGCCTTTGTTTGAAGACCTCCATTGTAGGAGAACTCCCCACCTCCCGTGGTAACCTGCTCCACTCATTGATCCCCTCACTGTCTAACATCTAATCTGTGTCTCTTCACTTTCAGTTTCATCCCATTGCTTCTGGTCTCTTCTTGTGCAGATGAGAATAGGGCTGATCCCTCTGCACTGTGACAGCCCTTCAGATATTTGTAGACAGCTATTAAGTCTCCTCTCAGCCTTCTATTCTGCAAGCTAAACATTCCCAGATCTTTCCCGGTATAGAAGTCAGGCTCACAGGCCTGTAGTTTCCTGGACCCACCTTCTTTCCTTTTTTGAAGATAGGGACAACATTTGCCCTTTTCCAATCTTCTGGGACTTCTCCTGTTCTCCAGGAATTTTCACAGATTATGGCGAGTGGTTCAGCAATTACCTCTGACGCTTCCTTTAGTATCCTAGGATGTAATTCATCTGGACCTTGAGACTTGAATTCATGTAAGTTAGCTAAGTGTTCCCTCACTACCTCTCTGCTTACAGATAGCCTGCATTCTTTTATTCCCCCAATAGCACAGGGAAGATCAACTGATGTTCCATCTACTTTCTGAGAGAAAACAGATACAAAATAGGAATTTGAAAGTTCTTCCTTCTCAACATCATTCTTAACCAATTCCCCATTTTCATCTTGTAAGCATCCTAAAGCATCTCTGACTTTTCTTTTGCTTTTTACATACCCCCAAAATCCCTTTTTATTGCTTTTGATCTCTATTGCAAGCCTCAATTCATTATTAGCTTTAGCCTTACACTTGCCCTACAGTTTCTGCAGACCGCATTATATTCTTTTTTAGATACCGTATATGCTTGAGTATAAGCTGATCTGAATATAAGCCGAGGCACCTAAGTTTACCACAAAAAAATGGGAAAACTTAGGTGCCTCGAGTATAAGCCGGCATCTCCCGCAGTGATTTTCGGGAAGGGATTGAAATATAAGCCCTTCCCTGAAAATTGTCCCTAGTTGTAGTAAAAAATGTAAAAAAATCTATACTTACCTCTTTGCCGCTGACATTGCTTAGGCATGTCTAGCCGCTTGGGTCCTGGCACCCCCACGCAGTAATTTTTTGGGGAAGTGCTTTAAATATAAGCCCTTTCCTGAAAATCATCTCTAGTTGTAGTAAAAAAAAATAAAATCTATACTTACCTCGCCGCTGCCGGGGTTCAGGTCCATCTAGCTGCTTAGATCCCGTCACTGTAATGAAGTTCTTTGAGCAGGTGTGGATTTAAAATTCCGCTCAGCCAATCATGGGCAGCGCTGGGCCAATTAAACACAGCCCTTTCAGCAGGCGGGGATTTAAAATCTGCTGAAAGAACTTCATTACAGTGACGTGACCCAAGCGGCTAGACGCACCGTGCCCCCGGCAGCGGCGGAGAGGTAAGTATAGCTTTTTTAACATTTTTAGGGACCCTCACTCGAGTAGAAGCTGAGGGTGGTTTTTTCAGCATAAAAAATGTGCTGAAAAGTTGGATTATACTCGAGTATATACGGTAATCCTCCTTCTTTCCATTTGATAAACATATTTTTCTTTCTTTTTTAACATGTGTGCAAGTTCTGTGTTCATCCATGCGGGTCTCTTTAAATGCCCACTTTAGCATCCATTCAGAGCAGCATCAGGAGTGCAATAGAATCCACAGGACATATCCTTAAAATAGAGCTAGAGAAAGACTGCAGTGTAGCAGTCGAAACGTTGCTGCATGGATTGAATAAAGGAAACATTCCATTTTAAGGATCTGTCCCGTGGATTCTATTGCACCCCTGATGCTGCTCTGAATGGATGCTAAAGTGGACGGTTAATGGATGGATGGTCTACATCTTTGGTGAATGTGCATCACAAGCCCTGATTGTCTCCTTCCCTGTGTTAAAGGATGTCTTGAAGTGCTGCTGCCTGCTGACTTGTTTGGTCTCTTTAAATGCTTCCCATTCTTCCTTCTTTTAGGGATTGGTAACGATTGTGCTTTGAGAATGTCATTTCACAATATTTCCCAACCTTCTTGGACATTTCTGTCCTTAAGAACATCCGGCCATTGGATTCTTCCTCTCCTCTTTCTGAGTTTATTGAAATCTGCCTTCCTGAAATCCTACCTTGAGGTCTGAGTTTTCCCGGGTCTTCCTCCCCTTGTTATACAACATCCAAGGATATCATGATCACTGCCTCCTAAGGTCTCAGCCACCCTTACTTCCTCCACCATTCCCTCCCTGTTGGTAAGCATTAGGTCCAAGATAGCAGATCCCCTTGTTTTCTCTTCTTCCTTCTGGAAGATAAAGTTGTCAGCAAGAGCGGATAAGAATCTGTTGGATCCATTACTTTTACCTGAGAGATTCCCAACAAATGTCTGGATGGGTAAAATCTCCCATGATCACACTGTTGGGCTTCCTTGAGAGCTTGGCCATCTGATGTAGAAAGAGTTCCTCCATACCTTCTGCTTGTCCAGGTGGCCTATAGTAAATGCCTACAATGGTGTCCTTTCTGTTGTTCTCTCCTTGTATTCTTACCCAAACAGTTCCTACAGAACTCCCAGCTCTGAAGCTTGAATCTCTGTGGAGATGAATGTCCTCCTAACATACAACACAACACCTCCTCCACTTTTATTAGGTCTGTTTCTTATAGATAACTTGTATCCTTCAAGCCTTGTATCCAATCATGTGTATCATCCCACCAAGTGTCCGTGATGCCTCTGACATCATATTTCTCTTCCTGTGTTAGGAGCTCCAATTCTCCTTGTTTGTTTCCCATGCTCTGGGCATTTGTATATAAACATGTTAGTTTGTGATCGGGGTCTCTTGTTCCTCTACTTTCCTTCTGAATTTTTTGTCTTTGTTCTTTCTTCCCACTTCTAATTACACAGTTCTCAAATATATTAATTAGCTGTATATTTTTGCCTTTCACTTCCCTTCCCATATTGTTCTAGTTTAAAGCTCTCCTAATGAGTGAAGCAAGGCGCCCTCCAATATATGCTTACCTGTTTTTGTAAGCTACAACCGGTCTCTAGCGAGCAGTCCATCATATAGGTAATTTACTCAATGGTCTAGGAATCCAAATCTTTGTTCATGGCACCATCGTCAATTGTTCACTTCTAGAATCCTGTTCCATCTTCTTATTCCATGGCTATCCACTGGGAGGATGGATGAGAAGACCACCTGAGCTCTTAGTTCCTTCACCTTCTTTCCGAGGTCTTCAAAGTCTCTGCAGATAGTTGCAAGTTCCCTTTTTACAGTGTCATTTGTCCCTACATGTATTAGTAGGAATGGGTGGTGTTCTGTAGGACTGAAGAGTCTTGACAGCCTATCTGAAACACCTGGGATTTGTGCACCTAGAAATCAGCAGACCTCTCCTGAGGTGACAGGTCTGCAGACAGCAGCCTCTGCTCCTCCCAATAGGGAATCCCCCACAACCAGCACTCTGCTTTTCTTCTTCACAACAGCACTTTTTTTCTCTCCATTTAAGAGGACTCTGTGTGCTTACTACACACTTCTTTGTGGGAAGAGTCATTTCTTGCTGTATTTTTTTCTCCTTCTGCTCAGGAACCACATGCCCCTGCGTGAGAACCTCGTACTGGTTTTCAAGCCGTATGGGTGCTGGCTGACTCCTGATTCTCCTGCTTCTTTGGGTCACATGCTTCCATTCCTCGGCTTCTGCAGGTACACTGGACATTTATTTTCCCTCAACATTTTGAAGACTTTTTTTCTACTCTGTCCAGAAAATCCTCACCTTCCTTAATACGTTTCAATGTAGCTCTTCTCTCCTGAAGACTTTGCACCTTTTCCTCCAGTAGAGACACAAGCTTGCATTTCGGCCGGTGAAGTTTGGCTTTTCCTCTGGTAGGTCTGTAAGTATATAGCATATATTGCAGCTCACCATATGGCTGCTCTCCTTTTTCATGTTGTCAAGATCCACTTCCAAACTTCCAAAAGAATTGTAGTGAAGATACATAACCTTTAAGATACTACTGGCGATGTCCTCCGAACATCTAGACCCGGCTAATCCCGGCAATCTTTCCACTTACAGTGATTATTTGCTCTTCCCAAAATGCACAGTGAAAATGATCGTCCTGCAGTTCCAATCTCTGGTCACATCTCTCCTTCCTTCTCTCTTCACATCTTCCATTACTTTTTTCCTTTGACTTTATCTCCAGCATATATTATGATTAAGATAACACGATTATTGTGCTTAGAGTTGTTTCCTTCTCTTCCTTCTTTTAATCAACCCTTCCTAACAACATTTTTTCTTACTCCTTCTCTTCTCCTCCCAACCATCATTCTTTTTTCCTTTGTACCTTAACCATTCCCACCCACGATCCATTCCTTCCATATTACTTCCTTTATTTCTTCTCTTCTTCCCTTGTTCCATCTTTCATTTCTTCCTTTTCACCCTTCATTCCTTGCTGTTCTTATCCTTTTCCCTCTTTCCCATGATTTTCTTCCTTCCTTTCCAAATGCCATTCTTCCTTCCTTCCTTCCTTCCTTCCTTCCTTCCTTCCCTTCCTTCCTTCCCTTCCTTCCCTTCCTTCCTTCCTTCCTTCCCTTCCTTCCTTCCTTCCTTTCTTTCTTTCTCATTCGCACCCTGTATTTCTTTGTTTTCCTTCCTTCCTTGCAGCCCATGGATAAGAAGGTCACTCTTCCAGGCATCGTTATTCTTATATCATACTACCCTTTATCTATCTACCCTTCCTTCCTTTTTTTCCCCTTCTTTTCTTCCTCACCCAGACACAGCCAATGGATAAGGAAATCATGGTTCCTTGAGGAAGTCATCCATCTTTATTCATATACTATACAACCGTTATTCTTTCTTCCTTCCTCTCTCAGGTTTCTTGCTTCCTCCTTTTGTTCTTACTTCCTTCTCTTCACAATATCACTGTTTCTGGATTAAATCAGCCCTTCTTATTCTGATGTCATACCCCTTTATTCTTGCCAGGGTCTCAGTTCTCCTCCTCTGAACCTCCATTTTGTTAAAATGAAATAACACATTTTTATTTGCACTGGTTTAACAAAACCATCAACCAGATGGAAATGTTCAATGGGAGTTAAAATTATCCTTTAATTTAATCCGCTCTGATCCTTCCAGAAAGCCTGCGATTCCTCTCTTTGTTTTGGCGAGATGATAGTGTAAGTTGTTATTTGCCGGGCTGGCAGAAAGCGTGCTGATTGCTGCTAACTGCTTAATTAAATATTCATTGGTGAAAATGTATTCAAATGAGCAAATATTAGCTTATTAGAAGGTCACCAAAGAGGCCCATCAATGGAAAAAATATGCTTTATGTATAAACATGAAAAGGTCGCGGCATAAAAGTGATAAATAAAATAAGTCACATCATGACCCCAAAACACACCGTAGAGCCGGTCCTACCTTACGCATTATGTCACCAGAGGCCAGAACATTCTGTATTAGGAACTTAGTAGTGCTAAGGAGTTTCTAAAGGGGTCAGTCCATTAAAGGGCTTATCCCAAAATCTCCTATGATAGATAAGGTATCACCACTGAGACCCCCACTGATCCTGAGAATAGGGGGTCCTGTGTTTCCCTCTTCACATCACTGCAAGGTCACTTCTTCCACTCATGGAGACATCAGGCTGAATGGAGCGCTGTCCGCACATGCGCAGCCCCCGATCCATTCAGCTCAATAGGGCTGACAGAAATTCCCCAGAGCTAGTACTTGGCTATATCAGGCAGTTTCTTTAAAAGTGAAGAGCGGTACTGCCACTCCGTTCAATGCCCTCCTCACTGCAGGGGGAGCAGTAAGCCTGCAGCAAGGAGGAGAAAGGGACACAGGACCCCTTTTCTTGGGACCAGTGGTGGTCTCAGCAGTAGGATCCTCACCAATCCTAAAGTTATCCCCTATCCTGTGGCCAGTGGCAATGTTGCCTTGCAGCCCCGGGGTACTGGGTTCAAATCCCACAAAGGACAACATCTGCATGGAGTTTGTATGTCCTCCCTATGTTTGCGTGGTTTCCTCCCATACTAAACATACTAATAGGTGAACTTAGACTGAGAGTAATGTACAGCGCTATGTAATAAGCATGCGCTATATAAATGTGTATGGGGGATTTGATACTTGCGTTGGAAATTCTGCTTCCTCGTTCCGTTTGGGGAGCAGGGAAGGGGAATCCCAGCAGCCGAATGGTTCAGTCTCATTGACTATAATGGGTCTGCCCAGCTGGCCGGCTTTTTACATTTTGTTCCAGTGTTTTCAGCCACATCCTGTGGCTGGAGGTTCCAATGCAGATGTAAAACCGCCCTCACATAAATACATTAATTGGATTTGGGGTAACAGCTTTAATGTCTGAATGACAAGCACAGATATTCTTAGCCCAATGTATTCTGCTCTTGGCACTAAATCTCCTCCAGGTTTCTTTCTGTTTCCTATAGAAGATATAAGGCTATTGCCAACCAATCATCTCTGCCCCTCCCTGCGTGGGGAGTTAGCACAGTGCCTGTGACATGCTGCATGCTGCTGCACCGAGCGCAGCCCATGACTCTCCCATGCCTTAGGCCTGCATCTGTTCCTCAGCATCCCGATCACAGTTTTGGAATGATCTATAGAACTATAGGTTCTGCTGGGTTTGGCCGCATGTTCCTATGGTTTTAACAAGTGGATGGTACGCGCCCATGTTACATGATGGCACGGCAATGACAGATTGAGGCAGAGGTAGCATCTTTTTATCAAAAGCAGCTTTACTGAACATTGTGTCATCCTGTTGGGGGATTTGGATACATTGCATGATAACTTGTCATAATAACTTAACTCAGTGTAAGGCCGCTCTCACACATAAACACGGCACTTTGCCGCGATTTTACTTTCGCTTTCGGTCGCAGCTACCTGCAGCTGACAGCGTGTTTTAGCGCACCCCATCATTCTGATGGGTGATGAGGTGCGCTAAATGGACAAATATGAAGCAGACAGTGGTCGAAAATCATGGCGCTTGTGTGGGAGAGGCCTAACAGTCCATTGTGCTCCCAGTCCATACCCCACCCTGGTCAGGGATTTTACGCTGTTCTGGGGAATAACTGCAGTCATGCAAACACTGGTCCGAATCATGATGTTGAATTCCACTTCAGCCCTAGGTCATCAGTGCTTGCTAGTCAAGAGATCTCATCTACTTCTGCCCCTGGGTCATCAGGGCTCACTGGGTCCAAGAGCCCTTTTGTTCGGTCCCTCTGTTGGCAGTTTCCCGTCATGGGGAAACTTCCTGCTACACTGGCCTTGAGTAGTCCTCTGCCACTTTTAGAGTCCTTGCTGGTGGTTTCTGCATGGGCTCTGCACACGCTGCTACTTTCTGATGTACCTCTGGCTGACTGCTCAGGCACTGTGATGCAGCCCCTTCCCTTATATAGCAGGAGCCTGAGACAGCTATGAGGGTTACCATACTATTGAGGCCACTATGGGGATCGCCATAACTTCTGGGGCGACTATGGAGGTCACTATTACTACTGGGGCCACTATGGGGGCACTACAGTATTATTTCTGGGATCACTATGGGGGGTACTATAACTACTGTGGCCACTATAAGGGTCACTATTACTGCTGGCATCACTATTACTACTGGGTCCACTGTAGGGGTCACTTTTACTACTGGGGCACTATTATTTCTGGGGTCGCTATAAGGGAATGTTACTACTGGGGCCACTATAGGAGTCACTATTACTGCTGGCATCACTATCATTTCTAGGGCCACTATTGGGGGTCACTATTACTACTGGGTCCACTGTAGGGGTCACTTTTACTATGGGGGTACTATTATTTCTGGGGTCGCTATAAAGGAATGTTACTACTGGGGCCACTATAGGAGTCACTATTACTGCTGGCATCACTATCATTTTTAGGGCCACTATTGGGGGTCACTATTACTACTGGGTCCACTGTAGGGGGTCACTATTACTACTGGGGGCACAATTATTTCTGGGGTCACTATGGGGGAATGTTACTGCTGGGACCACTATTGGAGTCACTATAACTACTGGGGCCACTATAAGGGTCACTATTCCTGCTGGGGCAACACTATTATTTCTGAGGCCACTATTATTACTGGGTCCACTGAAGGGGTCACTATTACTACTGAGACCACTATGCAGTCACTATTACTACCGGGAACAATTAACAGGGATCAATATTACTACTGGAGCCACTATGGGGGCGCTGTTATTACTGGGCCCACTATGGGCAACACTAGTACTAGTGGGGCTACTATGGGGATCACTTTTACTACTAGGGCCATTAAGGGGGTCACTAGTACTGTGAAGAGATCACTGATATTACTGTGGGGGGCACTAAGGCGCATTATTATGGGACACAGACGTTGTGGCTTTTAGTAAAAGGGGTGTTGCCTGTTTGCCGCAGTATGCCACAGTTGTCCCTCTTTTCATTTTTCAAAAGTTAGGAGGTAAGCAATAGGGTTAACCCTTACATAGTGACCTGCCTGCAAACATTGACTTCTACTAACAAAACGGCAGACAGACGGTGGACTGCTTTCTTCTAAGGGCAGACCAGAACATACATATACATATGTCTATATATATATAGCGGGGGGACTCTTTGCTGGCGTGTCCCTTTAAGGTGATGGGGCTTTAGATGCTTTACTCCTCTATTTTCAGGTGTTGACGTTATTTTTCAGAACCCTAACTTTGCAAAACATACGCAGTAATTTGAGCGGCTGCGTGAATAAATCTGCCCATTACACCCGCTATAGTTCCCTTCAGTTTGGCAGTAAGTGTTTTTGTATCTGAAGCTCCTTACGATGCAGGTTATGTACTTAATGCACCTTTTAAGGTCTCGCTGCTCCATAATTGATGTGCATGTAATGGGTGGTAAATATTTAATGCCCTTGTTATCCTGTATATTCCCGCAGGGGTCTGAGTCAGCCGCTTTGTCAACAGCGCAGAGTTTTCATCCTTTTAAATATGGATATATTTAAGTTATCTGGCCAATTCCGACCCCGAGCCCCTAATTAATGCTAATGGTATTGATGTCTCCCTTTATAAGATGTCACTACATCACTCCTCTGCTTGTCAACACTTTCCAATTCGGGCACTAAAAGGAGGAAATAAGCTAATTATCTCAGATTTTTATTTTTGTTATTACATTTTTTAGGTTTTTTTTTCTGTTTTGCCCGAAAGACAGCAAATTTGGATTTCTATTACTTGTGATAAGATTTAGTTTTTCGATAGTGTACAATGTTGCATTTGCATTATTGGCCCATAGACAGTCTGTGTGCCACCGTATGGCAAACCTCCCAACTCTTAAACAATGAAAACAGGGCACCTGTGGCATATGTAGTGTGCCATGGCAAGTTCACATTAGGACATGTCCCGTGTACGCTGATCCACGGCCTTAGTACCCCTCTCATAATCCCAGTGCTATTTAGTGCCCCTCAGTGACCCTCTCACAGTAGTAATGCCCCTTAGTGAACTGTTCATGCAGTGCTCCTGAGTGGCCCCCTCATAGTGCCAGAGCTCCTTAGTGATTCTTCACACTACCGGTTCCTCCTTAATGACTTCCTTCACAGTGATATTGCTCCTCTGTGGCTGCTTCACAGTAATAGTGCCCACCTCACAGTAGTATTGCCTCTCAGTGACCCATTTCATAGTAATAGTACACCTCTAAATAATAGTCAGATCTCATCTCTACACAGAGATAGTGTTTACAATGCTGTTACTTCATGTGATGGTAATTACAGTGCAGTTACCTCCAGAAATCACAGGTGGCATCTTCTCTTACTGGCACCATTCATTTTTCTTCTCTGTTCAGGCCCAGACCACCATGAAGACTTCTTCCAGCCAAAATACATTGACACAGCTCTGCATGCTCTTACCATCCATCTGCTATCCCAAATGAACCTCTGAGTAATCCCAATCATACTAGTGCCCCCACTGTGGCCCTGCAAAGTAATAATGTTCCCTCTGTGGCTGCACTTAAAGGGGTTGTCCCGCAGCAGCAAGTGGGTCTATACACTTCTGTATGGCCATATTAATGCACTTTGTAATGTACATTGTGCATTCATTATGAGCCATACAGAAGTTATAAGAGGTTTTTCACTTACCTGCTCCGTTGCTGGCGTCCTCGTCTCCATGGTGCCGTCTAATTTTCGCCGTCTAATGGCCAAATTAGCCGCGCTTGCGCAGTCCGGGTCTTCTTCTTTCTTCAATGGGGCCGCTCGTGCAGGATGCCGGTTCCGTGTAGCTCCGCCCCGTCACGTGCCGATTCCAGCCAATCAGGAGGCTGGAATCGGCAATGGACCGCACAGAAGCCCAGCGGTCCACCGAGGGTGAAGATCCCGGCGGCCATCTTCAGCAGGTAAGTATAGAAGTCACCGGAGCGCGGGGATTCAGGTAAGCGCTGTGCGGTTTTTTTTTTAAGTCCCTGCATCGGGGTTGTCTCGCGCCGAACGGGGGGGGGGGGGGCTGAAAAAAAAAC
Source organism: Eleutherodactylus coqui (assembly GCF_035609145.1). Classification (NCBI taxonomy): domain Eukaryota; kingdom Metazoa; phylum Chordata; class Amphibia; order Anura; family Eleutherodactylidae; genus Eleutherodactylus; species Eleutherodactylus coqui. The sequence goes on from NC_089838.1 coordinate 3,252,568, forward strand.
AAAAACGTTTCAGCGCGGGACAACCCCTTTAATTACAGTGCTCCTTCCCTCTTCAGCTCTGAGCACAATAGGAATTATGTAGTATTCAAAATACAAGTTCTCTGGTGCAAACTATGCCAAAGAACATTCTTTTGCTTTGTGCAACATTTACTATGTGTTTTTAGATACAGAGTGTTAAGGCAGTCCTAAGCTCTCACCATCTGAAGTTTGTGAATTCAGCCCCTGCATCGTTTAAGTAGCCAGCTCAAGGTTGAGCACCCGGCTTGATGGGGGTAATAAATAAGTTACCTGAAAGTGATGCAGAATACGTTGGTGCTACACAAATAACAAGACTTGATTTAATTTTTTTTCCAAATTGCCCAAAAAGTGGCATGGCCTAAATTGCACCAAAATTTTGATGCAATTTTTGGAGTAAACTAAGTTAACTAATAGGTGGTCTAAACTTACGTAGTGGCCCAGTACAACAGGGCCCCTCCTGAATGGTGTGTATGCTTTATATTGTGCTGTCAGTGTCTTTCATGTTGCAAGATTGTTGTGTATTGCATATCTGCAGCACTGAAAGAGTTAAGTGTCTAGTATGTGGATGACTGTCTGGTTTTGTATCGGTGTCTGTCACATGATGATGCTTGAGATATGTGTTCTGGGATTGTGCAGGAAAGAGGGAGTCTGTTCTGAGTTCTGCTAGAGAGAGGAGCGGAAGGCACAGACACAGAATGGAGGCGGCCGAGAGGATGTCCTAGCGAATGTGGGGACTAGTACTCCCAGAAGTTCTGCAGTGTGTTCCCTTCCGTGAATGTAAACCGGTATAGAGAGAGAGAAAACGAGAAATGTGGTACCGGCCAGGACCTACAGATAACTGCGGCTGTGGTCTCTCCTGACGTCCCGTGAGTCCTCCCGGTCACATCACTTGTCAAGAAGCTGCTTAACTGTTCTGTTCATAAAGTTAAGTAAAGCGACCAGTCGCCTGTCCGTTTCTCAACCAGTACCCATGTGCGTGTGGATTTACTCCCTCACCCAGGGATGCCCCCACGGAAGCCTCACGGGAGAGAATTTACTCCACTACCCAGTAGGGTTGCCACCCGGCCAATAAACCACCAACGTGGCCGGTATTTTTCTTTTACCGGCCCTATTACAGGCCGGTATTTTCAGAGCCTGCACTGCCACCTAGCGCCGGCTAACTCTCCTCCGTGTGGGGGTCAGGATTGTTGTAATGGAGCTGTTTGTGTGATGTGTAGGTGTCAGGATGGATGTAGCGGAGCTGTGCGTGTGATGTGTGGGGGTCAAAATGGATGTAGCAGAGCTGTGTGTGTGATGTGTGTGGGGGTCAGGATGGATGGAGTAGAGCTGTGTGTGTGATGTGTGGGGGTCAGGATGGATGTAGCAGAGTTGTGTGTGTGTTGTGTGGGGATCAGGATGGATGTAATGGAGTTGTGTGTGTGCAATGTGTGGGGGTCAGGATGGATGTCCGGCCGGTGCTGCAGTGACAGTGTCGGGACCTGAGGAGGAGAGTGGAGGAGCAGTACATGCAGTGCGAGGTATGCACCATGTACGGCATGTAGTCTTGTATGTTTAGGTGGTGTACGTTATACCAGCTGTACATATAATTACATACAGGACATATCTACCTTACATCAGCATCACTATATACAGGGGAGGTATATCTCCTGTATATAGTGATATGGACAATGCTGGGGTAACCTGGGGATCTCATGTACAGTATATAATTATATATGTGTAGATTGTATGCGAGCGTCTGCAGCGTGGATCCTGTGCATGTGCACAAACGCTGGACGGGAGCCAGGAGATACAGGAGGAAAAAAATGCTGTGATAAGCCACGCCCCCGACATGCCCCCTTTTTTTAATTTTTTTGTGACAAAGGTGGCAACCCCACTATCCAGAAATCCCCCAATGTGGAAGAACTGGTGGCGTCATGAGACAAAACAGGACACAAGGTAATCCATTCTTTGGGTTCCTCTTTATTAACCTGCCCTTTGGCCCTTGGACGTGTCACTGGTTACCCTCCGGGTGGGAGACGGTAGAGCCCTGCGACAAGGCTAAACTCTACCCCGCTGTCTCCATCGCTCCTCGGTCACTGCAACTTAAACTAGGCAGCCCTAAAATTCTAAATAGTGATTATTCAGCTACTATGATAAATTGATGCATTTTAGGACTCTGCAGTCGAAGTTTGCACACATGACAGTATAAATTATTTAGGGGTCACAGTGGGGACTTATAAATAACTTGGAGTTGACAGTGGGGCCTACAAATGGCTTGGGGAGCACAGGGGGCCTATAAATGATTAAGGGGGCCCACTATGATTCTGCCACCCAAGGACCCATGTACAGCTGGAGCTAAACCCTGCCCACTGAGGTACCATATTCTCACCTACAAGAAATGCTTCTGAAAATCTGCACAAACCTAATGCCGAATGCCCATGGATGGATTATTGCTGCAGAATTCGCGGCCAGGCGCCCACTGCGAATTCCACAACAATGTCCGTCCATAGATATGCAATGGTAAAAGATTCTCCCCTGCTCACTAGCGGAAATCAACTGCGATTGTCCGCTCGCTGGGGAGAATCGCAGCATGTTCTAATTTGTGCAGAAATTTGCACGGACGGCTTCCATTGCAGTCAATGGAAGCCGTCCATCCTGCAATACTTCGGTTGTGAGCACTGCGGAAATATTGTGGGAAATCACGTCACCGCCCAGCGCCGGCGCGTCATGCGCTGCTCTGCACATGCGCACTGGCTTACCGGTAACCTGCCTGAGTACATAGAGGTAAGTGTGAAAAGAGGGCTATTATGTGTAGTCACATTGTTATCACACAGTATGATAGGAAGCTTGTGGATCCTCGGGGGCGGGGCCTAATTGGATTATACATAACACTATACACAGAGTTCGCATGTTCCAGGGACGTTAGCATGGTCATGCACATGACAACTGTCCGGCGAGACCACGCCCCCTCCCGTTCCGTTGATCGGGTCATGCCACTATATTTGTCTGGTTTGGTCTGATGATCTTTAGTGTAGAGAGCATCACTGGCTGTGAGTGAGCCAAATGGATGATTATTTTAGCACTTGCCAGCTTCTGTTTATCAGATGGATGAAGGAGGGATTTAGGATATGCAGGGTGCTGATTGGTGCTTCATGACGAGCCTTTATATTGGGCGGTACCAATGTGGGCTATTTAGGTACAGACTTTGGTCTGACTGATCATTGATCTCCAGCCTACCATCGAGGCTGGAGACTCTGCTAGGTTCCTTTTTTGCTGATTTATTCATTTTCAGTTCTGGTCTGTGAGGCTGGATTTATTGTTCTCTGGTTCTACCATTATAGGGACTAGAGTAGCTTTGGATAGTCACTAATGGTATTATACCAAGACCAGTTAGGGCTTAGCTTAAGAGATATAATGTACTACTGCACATTTAGGTATTGCTCTGTCTCTAGGTATGTATTGGGGTTTAGACAACTAGGAATCCCTTATTTCCATATTGGTATTTCCTGGCTGTCATGAAGAAGTATGAAGTCACCCTTCTAGCTATCTGGTGACTTGATACTTGTAATATTTTTGAACCAATAAAATCTCTAGAATTTATGCCCTCTGTAAGAGGAGGGAGAACCTATAAAAACTGTGGAATCTATGCCCTCAGTATGATGAGTGAGATCTAACCAATACGAAAAGCGAGTATGCTTGGAAGTAATTTCCATAGATCATCTCACATGAGGATATGGGCTGTTCATGATTGGATGGTCCATTACTCGAGAGATCCCATGATCAATAGAGTTCTCTGTTGATCTATGGGTTGATCCTTATCAGTCTGTTATCTCAAATAATTGTCTGTAGTTGCACCTAAAGGCCCATTTAGACCCAACGATTCTCACTCAAAATTCACTCAAAGCCGCCTTTGAACGAGAATCGTTGTATCTAACGCGCGGCCGTCGTTCAAATTTAGTTAACGATTCGCTCATCGTAGTCTTTTAGCTGGCTGATGAGTCTTATCAGTGCTGCACGCTGAGTTCTCATCAGGATACCGCTGATACTATTGTTTCAGCTGGTATCCTGCTCAGAGAACACAGCAAAGGTATGCAGAAGACAGCGCTCTAGCTGTCTTCCGTATAACCCACTTGGAGCGCTCAGCTGCATAACAGCTGAGCGCTCTGTGAACAGAGCAGAAGTATGTAGAAGACAGCGCTTAAGCTGTCTTCCGTATACCCTGCTCGGAGCGCTCAGCTGGATAGCTGCTGTGTGCTCTGGGAAGACAACAGGAGTATGCAGATGATAGCGGTCCCGCTTGTCTTCTGCATACAGAATGCGCCTTCATTTACACACTCATCTTGCCGTGTAAATGCACCCAATGATTATCACTGAACAGATGTCTTTTGAGTGGTAATCGTTGAGTCTAAATGGGCCTTAGCACTACAGTCTGTTCTGAGGCTCTGTCTAACATAAGGACTGTGGGGCATGTGAAGCGGTTCTATTTTGAATATAGGGACTGTACTCTATGAGAAATGGGTATATGAATCCCATACAAACCCCTATATGAGAGCAGGGTTCTCCCCCTTTTTGGGATCTATAATCTGTTTATCAACAACCTCACGTTGGAAAGACAGACTTTAAGATCCTTCATTCTTGAATCCCTTAAACAGGGGATATCATTTTGCTATAGTCCTTGACTTTGCAAAAGGGAGTTTGTGAAAAACTTGAGACAATCTAATCTCCTAACTTCATGAAATATTGGTTGACTCTTGCTCTAATGAGAAATGAGGGGTTGGTTGATGTTTAGTTGCGCCTTATATATGGAGGCCCACAATGGATTTTGTTTTTAAGTTGATCCTTCGAAAGGTTGTTAGCTCCATATTGTTTCTTCTGCATCGGTGAAATTATTTTGAGTGAGAAAAGAGGGCTATTATGTGTAGTCACATTGTTATCACACAGTATGGTAGAAAGCTTGTGGATCCTCGGGGGTGGGGCCTAATCAGATTATACATAACACTCTGCGTGGAGTTTGCATGTTCTGTGTTTTTTGTTCTTTTCCTCCTCGAGAGAAGGAAAAATACGCGTGGTGGCTCAGTGGTTAGCACTGTGCTGGAGTCGTAGAGTAAAAATGAAATAAGGACCGTATCTGTATGGAGTTTTTCGAGGTCCATGCATATGTTGTCCTTGGTGATATTTCAACCCAAAACCCCAGCAGTGCTAGCTACTGAGCCACATCGACTGAACCACCACCACTATGCTCTTAGTGTGGCTTCAGACGGGCGTATGCGCAAATATGGTCATCTCACAATGCATTTGCACAGTGAACAAGGTTTTATGAGGTAGATTTGCGCACGTGTCTCTGTATAGTGCTGTCCTTTCTGCACACATAGAGCTAGTTCACATGTGAGCGCAACACACCCCTTCCATGATTTAAAATGTTATGTAGCCTAATGAGGCCCAGACGTGTTTTTTTCCACTGAATTGTGCAGCAAATTGCACATTTGTGTGCGTATTGAATATTTGCGCACCTCCCAAAGACTTCTATGGGCCCCAGGGGCACAAATATGCAAGAAAATAGAGCAGGATCTATTTTTATGCATGCGGACAAAATGCTGTTAAGATCACGCTCATGAGAACGAACCCACAGACAATAATGGGTTCCATTCTGTGTACCATGTGCAAATACAGGCATCCGAAGAAGACCTTAGGACTTGTCCCTTAAAATAAATGTATCACAGAAAGGGAAATATAAAAACAAACAATCACTGAAAACAGCCGTATACTTACTGATACGGGAGGGCAAACATGTGCACCAACCTCAACATGCAGCCTGCCAAACTACCAAATGAGGGAGCCAGTTACACCTGTGGAGGACACCGATGAGACGGCCGCTCACACAACCTCGGTCGTTTTCAGTGATTGTTTGTTTTTATATTTCCCTTTCTGTGATACATTTATATTAGTATAGGATCTCACATAAAGCGAGGAGCCTTGACGATTGGCTTCTGGGCTCAAGTATTTTGGCCAAAATGCAACTAATACCTTGCATGTCTTATATATTATTCACTTGCAGTGCAGCTGTTAAACGCCGGGTGGCAGTACCAATGGGGTTCATCTATTGAGGTGCAGGGCAGCTCGCCGAACTATTATGGCATCTTTAATAGGTCGCTGGTCTGCATGGTGCACCACATGTATCAGAAGGTCTGCCATTTTGTATCCACTCTGTGTAGCAGTATACACCAAGCAGCCACCCCCCTCTATATAGGAGCGGCTGTCTCCTCAGTGTCCTCCATAGGTGTAACTGTCTCCCTCATTGAGCAGCTTGGCTGCCTGTATGCTGCAGTCGGTGCACACGTTTGCCCTCGTGTATCAGTAAGTACATGGCCGTTTTCAGTTCCTCTTTTCTTCTAGATGCAACAGAGCAATCAAACAATTGTATGCACAAGTCTCCCCGCCCTTTCTAAGACCCACATCAAGGACAATGTTTGCATTACTATGGGGAGGTTCTGTAATGACATGCTCTCAGTCTGTCCCCGGGTCCTCCTGCCCATGTACTAAAGACTTTGTAAATCTATTTATCTCCATTTTTGGCGATTACGTCTCGCAGATGGCTTTAATGCGTACAATCAGTTCCGAGAAGCCTTCTCTATGATGGTAAAGTGAAAGTGACATCCACAATTGACTTGTCATTGACGTCGCTGGAGTCTGAGCGGAGGATCTGGCCAATATCTCCGCTTCCTTTGTAGAAGTTTTCTCATCTCTCGACAATACGAAGCAACTTTTGTAAAAAAAAAATAATAATAAAAAGTTCTTCGTTTGGTTCCTTCCGGGAATGTACTTTGTATGCAAACCGCGAATCGGAGCGCCTGATCTGGCATTAACCTAATCTGCCTGCCTAGCAAAAACACAGCATCAGATGTATCAGAGCTGACATATTTCTTACTTCTTAATGCAATAATAAAACCCTGAATATGAACTAATTTTTACTGAGTGCAGCATCTAAGGCCCGGAAAATCCTCGCTGGCGCACATTCAAATGCATCACCGTCCCATCGAGCAAGAACGCGGAATATATCTGAGAGGAAATAGGCAAAGAGTGAGAGGAAAGACACGAGAGCCCATCTACGGGGACTGTGCGCCGCGGCAATGAAAACCTGCACAATGTAACACTTCTCACAGCAGAGGGTTTGTTACAATCCTCTAAGAGCTACAAACATATCTGCAGCTTATCATCTTATATCAATTAAATCTATCTATCTATCTATCTCCTATCTATCTATCTCCTATCTATCTCCTATCTATCTCCTATCTATCTATCTCCTATCTATCTATCTCCTATCTATCTATCTCCTATCTATCTATCTCCTATCTATCTATCATCCATCTATCTATCTATCTATCTATCTCCTATCTATCTATCTATCTATCTATCTATCTATCTATCTCCTATCTATCTATCTCCTATCTATCTATCTCCTATCTATCTATCTCCTATCTATCTATCTCCTATCTATCTATCTATCTATCTTTCTCCTATCTATCTCCTATCTATCTATCTCCTATCTATCTCCTATCTATCTATCTCCTATCTATCTATCTATCTATCTCCTATCTATCTATCTCCTATCTATCTCCTATCTATCTATTTCATATCTATCTATCTATCTAATATCTATCTATCTATCTATCTCTTATCTATCTATCTATCTATCTATCTATCTATCCATCCATCTATCTCCTATCTATCTATCTATCTATCTATCCCCTATCTATCTATCTATCTATCTATCTATCTATCTTTCTCCTATCTATCTCCTATCTATCTATCTCCTATCTATCTCCTATCTATCTATCTCCTATCTATCTATCTATCTCATATCTATCTATCTCCTATCTATCTCCTATCTATCTATTTCATATCTATCTATCTATCTAATATCTATCTATCTATCTATCTCTTATCTATCTCCTATCTATCTATCTACCTATCTATCTCCTATCTATCTATCTCCTATCTATCTATCTCCTATCTATCTATCTCTCTACCTCCTATCTATCTATCTATCTATCTATCCCCTATCTATCTATCTCCTATCTATGTATCTCCTATCTATCTATCTCCTATCTATCTATCTCCTATCTATCTATCTATCTCCTATCTATCTATCTCCTATCTATCTATCTACCTATCTACCTATCTATCTATCTATCTCCTATCTATCTATCTCCTATCTATCTATCTCCTATCTATCTCCTATCTATCTATCTATCTATCTATCTCCTATCTATCTATCTATCTCCTATCTATCTATCTCCTATCTATCTCCTATCTATCTATCTCCTATCTATCTATCTATCTCCTATCTATCTATCTATCTATCTCCTATCTATCTATCTCCTATCTATCTATCTATCTATCTCCTATCTATCTATCTATCTCATATCTATCTATCTATCTATCTATCTCCTATCTATCTCCTATCTATCTCATATCTATCTATCTATCTATCTCATATCTATCTATCTATCTGTCTATCTATCTCCTATCTATCTATCTATCTATCTATCTATCTCCTATCTATCTATCTCCTATCTATCTATCTATCTCCTATCTATCTATCTATCTATCTATCTATCTATCTATCTCCTATCTATCTATCTCCTATCTATCTATCTATCTATCTATCTATCTATCTATCTATCTATCTCTCTATCTCCTATCTATCTATCTATCTATCTATCTCCTATCTATCTATCTATCTATCTATCTATCTATCTATCTATCTATCTCCTATCTATCTATCTATCTATCTATCTATCTCCTATCTATCTCCTATCTATCTATCTCCTATCTATCTATCTATCTCCTATCTATCTATCTATTTATCTATCTATCTATCTATCTCCTATCTATCTCCTATCTATCTATCTCCTATCTATCTATCTATCTATCTATCTATCTATCTATCTATCTATCTCCTATCTATCTATCTATCTATCTCATATCTATCTATCTATCTATCTATCTATCTATCTATCTATCTATCTCCTATCTATCTATCTATCTCCTATCTATCTATCTATCTATCTCCTATCTATCTATCTATCTCCTATCTATCTCTCTCCTATCTATCTATCTATCTCCTATCTATCTATCTCATATCTATCTGGACATTGGACCATGTGTATTATTTTTTGGCGGGTGCCAGTACTCTTGTGTACAAATGTTGTAAGTTTGTAGTTGCACCTTTTTGTAATTTATGGAGTTTTCAAAAAGTGGGCAGAACCAAGCAGAGAACAAGAAAGGATCTTGAAAATGGTGAAGAATTGAAATACAAACTATGCAAAAGCATACACCATTATGGGTTACATTTGTCCATGCAGTTTTTAGCATCGTGACTTCCCTTCATATGAATTAAGGTTGGTTAGTGCTACATTTATGTTATGAGTGTCGTTCTGGGGCTTTATTTATGTCATAAACTTGGTTCTGGTGCTGTCTTTGTGTTGTGAGCTTGGTTGTGATATTGCATCTATGACTGAGGTTAGTTCATGCTGCATTTATGTTATGGGTGTATCTCTGGAGGTGTATTTATGTTCTGAACTTGGTTCTGATGCTGTATTTATGGTACGAGCTTAGTTCTGTGACCGTATCTATGTACTGAGCTTTGTTCTGATGCTGTATTTATGGTACGAGCTTAGTTCTGTGACCGTATCTATGTACTGAGCTTTGTTCTGGTGCTGTATTTATCTGATGTGCTTCATTCTGGTTCCACATTTAATCACTGAGCTTCTCTGGTGTGATATGCTGCTAAATTATTGTCTTCTGTACAATCCGAATACAAGCAGACTGCCTATCAGTGCAATATATATAGATATATCACTTTCTTCTTATGACGGGGCGGGGGACGCCAAATAGAATTCTGCTCAGGCTGCCATCTAACCCAAGGACAGCACTGGTTCTTACACCGCGTAACACGTAAGGACCAACCAGGACGGTGTCCCTTCTCTTCAGTGGCCCCATAAGACCTCCAGCAATGGTCTGGAGTGACTCATGTAATGCATCTTTGCATACACAAACTCTATAAGCACTTGAAATGTTTTTCTCATTGGCACCTGCAGAGAAAGAGCGAGGACGTGCGGACGGCGCTGATTATTCATGGAAATTCACAAAATACTCTCACTTATGCCAAATAAAACGTGTTACATTACGCTTTTTTTTCAGCTTTTATTCGACCTCCTCTGTCGTTAATTTATTTGACACAGCAGCAGGTACCCAAAGCTGCAGCTCCGCGCCCGTCGGGATATTACAAATATATAAAGCAAAGTCATCGACTGTGTATATTTATGAAAATTGCTAAAGTGGAGCGCACAATATTAATCCAAAACTGCAGAGTAAAGTAAAACCAGAAACAATGTGTCGTCCGCCCGGAATGTTTCCACTGTAATCACCTGGTAAGTCGTTGTGAAATGACTCCGCTCCAAATAGTCAGCCAGCGAAATCAGCGTTTAAAAGTGGCTGCAAAATGTAGGAAGATGGAAAAGAAGAGAACAAGAGAAGATATCTGCTCACTAGATATCAGCCTGCTACCTGTACCTTTGGCCGCCAAGGATCAGGGTGCTGCTTCTTTAACCACCGTGGAGGAGGATGACTCTCTAACCACCAGGGATGAAGATGTTGACTCTTTCTCTGGCCACCAGGGATCAGGATGCTTGAATTGCATCTCACCAACAAGCATCAATTATCTGCCTGTACCTCTCACCACCAGTGATGAGAATAACTGTACCTCTGACCACCAGGGATGTGGATAACTTTGACCACCAGGCTTCAGACAACTGACTGTATCTCTGGTCACCAGAGATCAGGATACTCATGGCTCTACTGCCCACTAGATATCAGGATGATGTCTGGACTTTGCATCTGACCACCAGGGATGACAATAACCTTGGCCACGAGGCTTCAGACAACTAACTGTTCCTCTGACTACCAGGGATTAGGATACTGGCGGCATTTCTAGCTACCAGATATGATGACTGCCGCCCTAACCATTAGGAACCAGGCCTAGATTTTACTATTGACCATCAGTCAGCGGAAATGAAATGTATCACCTGAAACCTAAAACTCATCCCACAAGACCAATAACAAGTAACAAGTAGAGCAGAGCATCTGCAACATTTTGTAGATTTCATTAGTGGATGTGAAGCGGAGTCAATAGCTGTAGCGCCTCCACTGGGGACAGAGGTAGATGAAGGAGGAGTATGAGGAACAGGGAGCATTGAGTCTTGCTGAGCCCCTCCTAGGCCTATGTCTGTCTTGAGTGGAGCTTCTGTCGCTGTTGACTCTGCTTTATTCGGCGTAGTTAGCAGGCTAGACCAGGATGAAGGTAAGCAGTATGGCTGGACATCCCCCATACAGACCCCCAGTTCTACAATATTACTTTTTATACACAGATTAGAATGTTCTTTTCTCTGAAATTCCTTCTGATTGCCGTAGAAATGGATAGTGTCAAACGGCTGCCAGTCCTGTCCTCCTCTGCCAGTCTCCACGTGGCAGATGGGCATAGTGGCAGCTGCAGCTCCACGGTAGCTGAAATGCATGTAATAAAGCACTCCCGTTTTCCATTTCCTCCCCATTTCCGCGGCTTTGCCTCTCGGTGTTGTCATTTTTCAATGCTGTTTACGCTGAGGCCTCTGAAGCAGCGAGCAGCAATTCTGCCCAATGTTTTCTTCATTCTCTCTCAATTTATTTCCCGCATCGTCCTGAGACACTGGAGGACACAGACTATGAGCGCTCTTCCCTGTTGTTTTAGAGCCGTCGTATTTAGATTTAGGAAACACGACATCCCGGGGCTCGCTGGACGGCGGCGACCAAACAATCTTCTTTTACTCCTCATCTGAATCCATGAACTATTCCTCTGACAGTTCTGCCTGGCAGCAGAGGAGAAGAGCAGCAAACAGCTAAATGCTGGGGCAGTGGCACCGCTGATCGCTGAGCCAGCACCTTATAACAGGAGCAAGGAGGCTTCTAGTGGCCACTATTGAGGGGATGGGGGGGGGCATAAGCTCCCGCCCCCTCTCCGCCTCTAGCCACTGTTTGCAATGGGAGGGGCAGTATGGGGGCGGGGCTACATTCCACCCCCGCCCCCTTTCACCCTCTCATTCCAAACAGTGGCGAGGGGCGGAGAGGGGGCAGCGTATATCATCTGAGCATGAAAACCCAACCGATATACAATCGTCTGAATAGCCCCTTACTGCACTTTTTTAGGAAGCAGAATGAACAAAAAAAGCATTTCGGTTGTTTTTTTTTAATTATAGCATTTGATAAACAGTGCGTTCTAATTATTGCATGGGTCATTATGAATGCAACAACACCAAACAAGTGGGTTTTTTTTCATTTGCTTTATTTTTTTATTAAACAAAAAGGGAGAAAGTGTACAAAAAGGGGTTTAATTTTAACGATTCTTTAGGGTGTTTTTTTTTTACCCTTTTTAATATATTTTTTACATTCTTTTACGGCCTGTATGGCTCTTCAACCTGCATAGAGTGTTGCCAACTCTAAGGACGATGGTCCTTCTTGGTCATGTGACACAAAGTCATTATAAGCAAGTGGAGTCTGCTAACAAGGTTAGAGCAGGTAGAGTAAAACTCCTTGACTCCCTAGGATCCGCCAAGTGCGACTCATCAGATGTTCTGGACTAGCAGTCGTAGAGACGTATATAGCCCTAGAATTCTATATGCCGTAAAGTGCCGTCCATTCGCCCCCATCGCCCCGTATGGCGCACGTCTCGCTATGTAATTGCACTTCATACATTCAATAACTCCGGTGTGAAGCGAAGGCAATTCTCCGGTCCCTGACAGAGTCTGATGTGCTGCTTATTAAACTGGATATCGCTGATCCCCCTCTTGGAGGCGGCTGTTTGCCTTTCTTCCCCGCTCATATAACTCTTGTCAGCTGTGATGTGCTTCGCACTTAATGAAAGGCGAGGCAGGCGAGCCGTGCGCCTCACCAGGAGGATAACTTTTTCAGAAGGGGCTTGATCTGCATTTAATTATAATTTACAGAGTTCCACGAATTCACTAAAAATAAAGTGGAACAGTCAGACGCAGCCGGGAGTCAGGAATGTGCGCGGCGGTACAAGCCCATGCATTTAACTCCTCGGGTCTGGAGTGCAAAGTTATTCAGTCATCAACATGAAAAGCCATCATCATTCTCCATAACGAGCCTCTGTGTAATTACAAAAGGAAGTCTGTTTTTCATTTAAGCAGAAACAGCTCCCCTTTTGTGCACAGGCTGAGTCCGGTATTACATCTCAGCTCTATTCAAGTGAATGCTGCCGCCCGCCCCATTGAAAGCGATGGCAGATGCGATGTGAGAGCACACTCCGAGATAGGACCTGCTGAGATCTGTGTATGACCCCATTCTCATATTCGTGCACAACGCACAAATCTTGCGTGATTTTCTCGCCCGTGTGAAGCCGGCCATAGGCATCTCCCATTGTCTTCAATGGGCCGGCGGCAGCATCCCTCTGTGAACCCTTTATATGATGTGGTCTTACCGATCTCACCGATCTCCACTGTTGCAGCGGGAAGCCGACTGTCAGTCACGAGCTAAGCTTCTGTACCAACCTCGTAGGACATAAACTTACAACATACAGCATTAAGGAATGAACGTCTTTACCGTGTAACTTCACCTTTGATATGAAATGAGTTTTACTAATTAGAAGGTACAATAATCTCATGATAAAGTTTCCCCAGCAATCACCTGTAATCTGTGGAAGCCCGGCAGTAAGTGTTTAGTTTGCCTGCAGCACCCCCACAGGAGAAATTAAGTATTACAAACTACAAATTCACATCAATGTATTGTGTGTTTCATGCAGGACAGGACAGGTCCTCCAGAGTGAGCTGCGCATGCTAGAGACCACCATGTGCCCAGTGAAGGAGGCACCGAGAGTGGAAAGATCTCGGAGGTGAGAAGGAATGTGACATCTTCTAAAATCACCAATGGTGCGTACATTGACTCTGTGACTTTTGAGGAAATGTTGTGTATCTCCATGCAGCACTAACTAGCATACACCCAGGTCAGATCAGAAGCGCTGCTCCGCCCCTGTGTAGTGGCCAGTGCTTGTTATTGCAGGTGCAGCTCCCATTGATTATGAGCATGGCCACTTCACGGGTCGGAGCAGTGCTTCCGCTCTGACCCCGGTGTATCCCGGTAAAACCCATTTATTGTTGGCTGAGTGATTCCCAGTCTAGGAGCTGCGGCACCCCTGGGGGCTTCCTGAGTGCCACAGCCCGCCGGTTGGGAGCCACGGGTCTACGCTCAAGAAAGACAGGTAAAATATACAGCCAACAAAGCAATAAAATGTGGCTCTCATATGTTTTCGATCCGAGCGTCGTCATACCAACAGAAATAGAACTCTGATTTTTTTTTGTACTATTCAGCAAGAGGCCATCGTGCAATAAAGACGGCAGATTAGAAGCCGAGGAGACAACCGACACCAGATACTCCCCGTCTGATAGTTTGTACGTCAACAAAGTCCTGTTTACCTTAGAAGGCGTAATTACTCCATTCTGGTCAGAGCTACAAATTGGCATACAGGGGACTCTAACTGCCTCCGACACTAGAAAACACGCACTTAGCAATATAATCTGACATGAACACAAGCAGGAAGCTCACTAACAAATATCACCGGAGAAGGAGAAGAAGCCAGGAGGCCATCAGAATAATACAATTACTGGACAAGAAAGGAAGCGCCAACAGATCCAGAGGTTCGCTTCATAGAGAAAATGGGAAGAATAGTCTACTAATGAATCTTTGTCATCGTGTTGTGGGGTCAAGGAGGGAAAGAGAGAACACGTAAATCACCATTAACCAGAAGAATGCTGGATTGGAGAAGAGAAAAGATCTTCTAAGGTGCATCACTACATGTCTCCTAGCTGCCCTAGATGCCATGGGGCAGGAACAGATTTGGGGGGCTGTCCCAGGTGGCAGGAGTCATGCCCTAATTGCCATTATCACTGCCAGACCCCTAAACCTCTATCCATTATTAGCAGTGAAAATGCTCTTGTTCACTCAATCTCAGTAGTGCCAGATGCTGTGCTCTGTACAACAAAGCGGGGCAAAATGGGCACCAAGGGGGCACTGAGTATAAGTAAGGCCACACAGGGAGCAGTTAACATGAGTGGGATCATATAAGGGGAAGTGGAGCGAAGTGAGGTCACAGAGGAGGCTCTGAACCTAATTGGGGCTACAGAGAAGACAGGAAATAAGTGGGGTCACAGAGGGGGTACTGGACCTAAGTGGGAGCACAGAGAGGGCACTGGACCTAATTGAGACCATAAAGGGGCACTGCACCTTAGTGGGACCACAAAAGGGGTACTGGACCTAAGTGGAGGTAATAAAAGGGGCACTGATCATAGGTGAGGATCACAGAAGGGGTATTGATCACATTGTGGGCACTGAATGTAAGTGAGGAAGCAGAAAGCGAACTGAACATATGTGGAGTCACAGAGGAGGCACTGAACATATACGGGAGACCACCGAGAGGGCATTACTGAGAGGTTCACTGAGTATAGAGGCAGGATGGGAAAAAAGGCAGAGATGAGTCATGGCTGAAAGAAGTCTTAATGGTGGTCTGGGCTGGACAGAGAATAAAAACAAACAGATGACTAATCTGAAATGATGCCAACTGTGATCACTGCAGGTAACTGCTTTGTAATCATTCACCTTAAAAGTAGCATGTTGCTGGCACTACCATATAGCAAAATCACCAGTGGCCAAATACTTATGTAGATGACAGACACTTAAATACAAAAAGGAAGTGTTCAAAGGATGCAAAGACATACGCAACGAACCTTCATTGAACCGAAACATCAAGGTGAAAATACTTAAAACCGCATAATACATGACAAAATGCAAGGCAGTGTCATATAGGCCCATTTACACCAGCCGATGATCACTAAAAATCGCTAATCAGCGATCGTTTTGGCGATAATCGTTGCATCTAAGTGTGCGCCCATCATGTGCTTTTCGGGCACTGCTAGCTGATCATTAAATTCAAGTCAACCTAAAAATCGTCATTCAGTCTTATCAGCAGTTCTCCACGGGGAGTGCTGATAGCATTGTTTCCCCATGGAGAACAAAGGATCTGAGCGCAGATAATAGCCTTGGGCTATTAACTGCTTTCAGCTAAGGCTTCATTTGCACACTTAATTGGTACTCAAGTAGCTGAGTAGCTACTTAGTAGTTTATGCAAAATGTAATTTGAGCGATCTTTGAGCAATCATCTGCTGGTGTAAATGGGCTTTATCACCATTGCCCATGGCTTCGTTTCGTCAAGAGTGTTACATTTAGTTCCCCCGAGCCAATCAGAGATGCCCCATTCATCATGCCTAAGTGTGGAAGTGATGGCTTGCCTCCTCCAATATGGAGCAGGTTAGTGAGCCATCACTATAGTGACCGAATGGGCGATCGAAAAAAGAAGCGTTCGAACCCCCATTAATAAATCAAGATGTTATACAAAACTTAGGGGAGTGTGATATATAATCAGGATGGTATGATGACATAAGTACTAACAGATATTGTATTCAGTCCATGGTCCCCTCTTATATAGTTATGGCGATTGATCGTGGTCGATCGATGGAAAGAGCGTACATTGTATGGACTCACTACAGACAATAATCAATAAAGATAAAAAGCACAACTAAAAAAGATGTACTTAATGTTAATGATGGTACGAAGCCATAAACAAAATCTGTAGCGGTAACAAACATTGTATTCATTCCCACATCCTCCTGTAGTAGCCTGGTACAACAGGGCCCCTCCATAACCGTATGCATGCATTTGTCTATGTAATGCCAGTGTCCTCTGTGTTGTATGAATGATGTGTATTGCATAGCTGCAGCACTGAAAGGGTTAAATGGCTGGTATGTAAACTGACTCTCTGGAAATTGTATCTGTTTGTTTGTTACGTGACTTTGTGTGATATATGT
The DNA here is from genome assembly GCF_035609145.1 of Eleutherodactylus coqui. Taxonomy (NCBI): domain Eukaryota; kingdom Metazoa; phylum Chordata; class Amphibia; order Anura; family Eleutherodactylidae; genus Eleutherodactylus; species Eleutherodactylus coqui. The sequence continues at coordinate 3,269,535 of NC_089838.1, forward strand.
GATTGCAAGGTGCGTGCAAGAGGTTGTTCTGTTCTGGGCTTGCAAGGGAGAGAAGAAGAGTTCTGCAAGAGGACCATGCAGGTACCTTCAGCCCTTGCAGACCAGAATGGAAGAGGCAGAAAGGAGTCGACTGCTTGCCCTGGGACTGCCATACCCAGGAGATATGGACGGTCCCTTCCTGTGCTAGGAGTGAGAGAGAGAGTGAGGAACCGCCATGCAGCGCACCCGGTTTTATCAAATGTGAGTGTTGACCGGTGAAGTGTTGGAGAGAAGAGAATGTGTTGCCGGGATCAGGACTGACAGATAACAAGACTGTGGTTTCTCCTGTTCACCCGTGAGTCCTCCCTGTCACACCACTTTGATGTTTTACACTGTTTTCCTGCTGGCGTGCATTACAAAGTTGTAATCAAGTTACCTCAAGTAAAGCGACCAGTCGCCCGTCCGTTTCCGGAGGCTGTGTCTTAAAAGAACCACGCGTGTGTGTGGATTTACTCTAACAACCAGGAATTCCCCCACGGAGGCCGCACGAGGTTGAGTTTACTCCACCATCCAGGAATTCCCCCATGACAGAAGAAATGGTGGCGTCACACGTGACATAAGAGACTCAGGTAATCTATTATTGGGTTTCCTATTTATTACCCTGCCCGCGGCCCGTGGACGTACTACCGATTACCCTCCGGGTGGGAGATGGTAGAGCCACAGTGACAAGGCCCAAACTCTACCCCGGTGTCTTCTAGCCAAATCCCACTCCTCGGATGCTGCACTCCTCCATGTAATTACATCAATTTTATATGATGTCTACTCGAAAAGACTTACCCATAGAAGTAATGCTCTTATTTGGTCCATTAATCTCATTCCCAGACATGAGATAAAATAATCCCTGCCGCCCCCTTGCCATATAACAAACTAATAAATAGGCGCAACGATGACGATTCTGATCCTGTATGTAAAGCTAAATCCAGCGCTCATAAGGTAGGTATCAGTATATTTGTAAAGTCAAAAGAAGAAGGATTGACTTAATTCTGCAGGAGGTCTTAATTCCCTGAGACGCCCCTAAAAGGAATTTTAGATCCAGTAATAATGTAGAAGCCCTTAATTGATCCAAATATATGATAATAGATGCGACAACAAAGTAAGCCAGGCATGCAATGCATTTGTTGTGCGACATGCCCACATGCTGGAATTCTACGCTCCACATGTTGGCCAGGCTGTACGAGTAGCATAGAGCTATAGTAGAATACCAGCTGCAACATGGGCGGTGGAGTGGTAGTCAGCCTCCGCAATTCTTTACTGAGGAGTGGGCATGGATGGCAGATATCTGTCAGGTCCTCGGAAACTTTGAGGAGTCTACCCAGATGGTGAGCGGCGATGCGGCAATCATTAGTGTTACCATCCCGCCGCTTTGCCTGCTGAGAAGTTTGCTGCTAAGCATAAAGGGCGACGCTTTGAGGTTGGAACAGGAGACGGGGGGTGACAGTATGTCGCTTGATAGCCAGACCACCCTCATGTTTATATCTCAGCACGTTTTGGAGAAGGAGGGGCAGGGGGAGTAGGAGGAGGAGGGGGAAAAGACAGCTGGCAACACTGCAGAGGGTACCCATGCTGCTTGCCTCTCATCTGTTCAGCGTGTATGGGTTGAAGAGGAGGAAGATCCTGAAAGTCATCTTCCTAGTGAGAACAGCGATGTGTTGCGTACTGGGACCCTGATACACATGGCTGACTTCATGTTAGGCTGCCTTTTTCGTGACCCTCGCGTTAGACGCATTCCGGCCAACAAGGATTACTGGGTGTACACCCTTCTCGACCCACGGTATAAAGAGAACCTTTCCACTCTCATTCCCGAAGAGGAAAGGGGTACGGGAGTGATGCAATACCACAGGGCCCTGGTGGAAAAAGTGATGCTAAAGTTCCCATCTGATAGCGCTAGTGGCCGAAAACGCAGTTCAGAGAGCAAAGTAGCAGGGAAAGAGCAGGGATTAGGCAGAATGTCCAGCGCAGGCAGGGTAACAATCTCCAAGGCCTTTACCAGCTTTATGGCTCCCCAGCAAGACTGTGTCACCACTCCCCAGCCAAGGCTGAGTCGGAGGGAGCACTGTAAAAACATGGTGAGGGAGTATGTAGCCGATCATACCACCATCTTCCGTGATGCCTCTGCTCCATACAACTATTGGGTGTCAAAGCTGGACACGTGGCACGAACTTGCGCTGTACACCCTGGAGGTGCTGGCCTGCCCTGCCGCTAGCGTCTTGTCAGAGAGGGTGTTTAGTGCAGCTCTGGGAATCATCACAGATAAGCGTACCTGCCTGTCAACTGCCAGTGCCAACATGCTTACACTCATAAAGATGAACAAAGGCTGGATTTCCCCAGACTTCTCTTCTCCACCGGCGAAAGCAGCGGAACCTAATGATTCTTTTCGCTGCAACAAGAGAAAAATGCATCCTCTATCACCACAAAAAAGGGAGAATTAGCTTTGTCAATCACTCTCAGATATTATTACTCCTCCTCCTCCTCCTAAAACAGCATGTCATCACGCTGAACTGCTCAAAAGGCTCTGTTTAAAAGTTTTTTTACAATTTTTCAAAAGTATTGATACTTTAACAGAAACTATTTTTTTTCACAGGGCTGCCTCCGGGCTCTGTTACAAATTAAGCAACAGCGAGCTGTATCTTTAAAAAATGTCTATAGGTTTCACCTGCCCTCGTGGTTGAGCAATTTTTCAGGGGTACACTTGTACTCTTGGTACACCAATTTTTCTGGCCCTCGCCTATACTGTTATCTAACTAATTTGTCCGGCCTTCACCTATACTCTTGGTAACCAAATTTTTTCTGTTGTTCGCCTATACTCTTGATACACCAATGTTTCAGGGGTCTGCCTATATTCTTGCTTTAGATATGTTTCAGGGGTTCGCCTATACTCTTGCTACAGAAATGTTACTGGGGTCTGCCTATACTCTTGCTACAGAAATGTTACAGGGGTCCGCCTATACTCTTGCTACAGAAATGTTACTGGGGTCTCCCTATACTTTTGCTACAGAAATGTTACAGGGGTCTGCCTATACTTTTGCTACAGAAATGTTACTGGGGTCTGCCTATACTTTTGCTACAGAAATGTTACAGGGGTCTGCCTATACTTTTGCAACAGAAATGTTACAGTGGTCTGCCTATACTTTTGCTACAGAAATGTTACTGGGGTCTGCCTATACTCTTGCTACAGAAATGTTACAGGGGTCTGCCTATACTCTTGCTACAGAAATGTTACAGGGGTCTGCCTATACTCTTGGTACAGAAATGTTACTGGGGTCTGCCTATACTCTTGCTACAGAAATGTTACTGGGGTCCGCCTATACTCTTGGTACAGAAATGTTACTGGGGTCCGCCTATACTCTTGGTACAGAAATGTTACTGGGGTCTCCCTATACTCTTGCTACAGAAATGTTACAGGGGTCTGCCTATACTCTTGCTACAGAAATGTTACAGGGGTCTGCCTATACTCTTGCTACAGAAATGTTACTGGGGTCCGCCTATACTCTTGGTACAGAAATGTTACAGGGGTCTGTCTATACTTCTGCTACAGAAATGTTACTGGGGTCTGTCTATACTTCTGCTACAGAAATGTTACTGGGGTCTGCCTATACTCTTGCTACAGAAATGTTACTGGGGTCCGCCTATACTCTTGGTACAGAAATGTTACTGGGGTCTGCCTATACTCTTGCTACAGAAATGTTACAGGGGTCTGCCTATACTCTTGCTACAGAAATGTTACAGGGGTCTGCCTATACTCTTGCTACAGAAATGTTACTGGGGTCCGCCTATACTCTTGGTACAGAAATGTTACAGGGGTCTGTCTATACTTCTGCTACAGAAATGTTACTGGGGTCTGTCTATACTTCTGCTACAGAAATGTTACTGGGGTCTGTCTATACTTCTGCTACAGAAATGTTACTGGGGTCTGTCTATACTTTTGCTACAGAAATGTTACTGGGGTCTCCCTATACTCTTGGTACAGAAATGTTACAGGGGTCTGCCTATACTCTTGCTACAGAAATGTTACTGGGATCCGCCCATGCAGTTTCTACTGAATGGTTTGAGGGGTTTGCCATACTTTTGCTACAGAAATGTTACTGGGGTCCGCCTATACTCTTGCTACAAAAATGTTTCAGGGGCTCGCCTATACTGTGGGTGCACAAAGACTTCCCATTGCGGTGTTTTACCTATCTGGCACAAATACACTGACTGACTAGGGTAGAAATGTGGGCCGAGGTCCTTGGTGGGGTGAAACTCTGCCATGTTTGGGTACTCTGATTTCTTCCTGTGTAATACCATCTTTGTGCACTGACAGCATAGGGGAGCCCAAGGAATTCAAAGACTTCCCATTGCGGTGTTAAGCTATCTGACACCTACACAGAATGAATTGCGTGGGGACACATGGATTTCCATTGCTATGTAACTCGCGGTACCTTGGGTTACACAAGATGGAGGCTGGGACTGAGCCTGACCCTGGGCTCGCTCACGTGCTTCCCACACAGAGTTTTGCTGCATTGTGGAGATGTGTAGAAGTGCTGGCACCTGAGTCCCCTTTATGCCCACGCTTTGCGGCTCCTGACAATTTTGTGACGGAGGTGGCATGGGATTGGAATGATGATCGTACGTCAATTTATCATCAATTCTCAACAGCATTGTGGGCTATCGCCCACACTTTCAAAGACGGTCGCTGCCTGGCCCTGCCAACCCTCTGCAGTGTGTGCCTCCAGTTCCTCCTCATCCAGTTATAAATAGACATGAGGGTGGTGTGGCTATGAAACAAGCGTGTGGCATGAGGGCAGCTGAATGCTGCGCAGGGAAACTTTTGTGTGCACAGTGGATGCAGGGTCGTGCGGGGGGGGTTTGACAGCGATGCCAGCATGTAACCCAGGAGAAGAGGCAGTGATTGTCCTTGGTTGCAGCTAGTGTGGTGCTTAGCTAAGATGTGCCAGCGCGTGTGCCTTGCTAATGAGGGTTTGTCCCAAATAAATTTTTAGGGCGGTGACCGCCAGGCTCTTGTCCCAATTTTGACTTAATAGTGGGACCTGGGAGCCTCTGATGCAGCCATGCATGCTGCCCCTGCCCTTTCCTATCTGTTTCTGTGGTGTTTCCATGACTTTCTGATGTTTTCTGGTGTTTGACAAGTCATGACCTGTGCGGAGCATCGGTCCCATACAAAAATGCTCGAGTCTTCCATGTACTTCAATGGGGTTCGTTACTCGAAATGAGCACCTGAGCATTTTGGTGCTCGCTCATCTCTAGATAAGACCGAAGGTCCGGTCACATGTCTGTCATTTCAAATCAATACTGTTGAAAAGGTTTTCAGGCTGCGATTGGACAAATTTGCATTTGGCAATTAATCAGGTTTTGTGCGTCCAAAGGGTAACTTTAAAACAATTGGCATCCATGTTAGGCCTGCTAGTTTTTGCCTGTAGAGTTTTACCCATGGGGCAGGTAATCTTGTGTTGCCTGTCTCTGCCAACAAAGGGAATATTGCGTCCAGAGCATTTTATCCAAGTTACGCGAAGCATGCGGGAAGACCTCCGGATTTGGCAGGTCTTCTTTCACACTTTTAATAGAAGAACTGGGTTGGAATTTATGTCTCTTTCTTTCAGAATTGGGGCAGCCACAGAGGCCGAGACATTTGGACTTGCGACCCAGAGCATTTAAGAATTGGCTAGATGGAGCTCTAATTGTTTTCCACCATAAGTAGACCTGGATTTGATTTTGCCATAATATGTTCTTTGTGGTCTGTTTTCGGTTATTTGTTGCAGGTCCTGTGCCCATCCAAGTTTGGATTGTAGGATACTTGTATATATTTTGGGCTGCCCACAGATCACAAGTCCGTCCTATGGGTGCAAATCTTGGTGTTTCCTCTGTCGAGATCCACTGGCGGGGCATCAAGGCACTACGGTAGGTTCAAGCATCGCCTGAAATATGATGATCAGCTGTGAATTTACAGTGTTGGTTATTCATGCTGGGGAATGGCTTAGGTCAGGCAAAATTTACTCTGCTGTTGTCTTTGATTAAAGCGGATTTGGAGCCCATGCACAGAATCATACCCTATTGCTTGATTATCCGGTCGGAGATGGTGGCCAGAAAGACTTGGATGGAGGCCCAGGATTTAGCAGCTATTTAACGAACTTGTGAAGTTTAAACTCTATGGGTCGCCCATTTTATTCATTCTCTAGGTGGTTTTGCCCTGAGGCACAGAATGTTGGAGAGAGATAACAGTGATTTATTCTTGCCTGATGGGGTCCATCTTAATCCAGTAGGTTTGGGCATACTCTTGTCGGATTTGCAGGATGGAGTTGAGAGGGCTGTTGGTTTGTTGGTGGGGGCTGGTCGGAGAGCTGTTTAAAATGGCACTCTCTTCCATGGCGGTTTGGCCTCTGAAGCTCCTACTTGCACGCTGTCCATTCAAGTAGCGGGTTAGCATCTAAGGATACCTGGATGAGTCTTATTATGGTTAGACACTCCTTCAGGGTCTGTGCATTCTTCATTAAAATGGTTTTATAGGGAGAATACTATTGATTACCTATCCACAGGATAGGTCATTAATAGTTGATCAGCTGGGGTCCATCGCTCGGGGCCTCAACTGATCAGCTGATTGCACACTCAATGACAGTGCCACAATTACACAGGGGTCAGAGCAGAAGCAGCGGAAGCCTCTGCTCTGACTTCTTTAAGGGGCCGGTGCTTGTAACTTGAAGTTCAGCTCTCATTGAAATCAATGGGAGCCGTGTCTGCAGTTACAAGTGCCAGACACTACACAGGGGTCGGAGCAGAGACGTCCGCAGCATCCGCTCTGATCCCTGTGTAATTGTGGTGCTGTCAGCAGGCGCAAAATCAGCTGATCGGTCTGGATACCGAGCAATGGACCCAAGCCGATCCATTGAGGATAGGTTATCAATGGTGTTCTCCCCAGGAAATCCATTTCATGTTAATTGATCGAAAAGCTGTGGCCACTCCCTTTACATCCAATAATCTGTGTGTCGTGTGGTAATTAGAGCTCAGTACGAGTTTATGGTGTTTGGGTAAAGCCTGGTATTGACTTCCACAGTTCTACTCTCACATCTGGTATTGGGTCTGTTTTCAAGAAGTTTGGAAAGTACTTCAAACCCACAGACTTCAAAGCCAACTGCCTGCATCACAGACTGCATGACATAACTCTGAATACTATAATTGTAGATGACAGCCCTTCCATTTCTCCAGTGCTAACTCCGATTGTGGCAGTTACTGGCGGCTGTCAGGAACAGCTGACAGACATCAGGTATGGAGCAGACTCTGCTCCCAAGCCCACTTTGTATACCCTTCACGTCCACCCGACGTAAATTTACATTAGGCAGTCATGAAGTGGTTAAACCTAACGCTAGGGTGAACACCACAGAGTAAAGCATTGAACCAATGGACACTTTAAGAAAAGTAAAAGTAAACCAATACAGATAAAGGACTGGGGCTATGACGCTCTGATCACCAATAACTGGGTTAATAAACCACAGGACACCAAACACCATGTCCCTAATTCACTTGGGAGTAATTACTGGTGCACCCAACCACTAGGACACCATGGAAAACAGGGGCAGTGTTTGTATGATCAGAATATCCCAATTGGTTTGCACTGGCTAAACTGCAATGCAGAGACTCAAAAACGTCCCCATTCTTCACACTAGAACCAACACAAAGGGTTATGGAATTTCTCCGTTGGATTCCCAGGTTACAGTCCCTAGAGTAGTCCCATACTGGCGGTGGGTGCTCTGTTGGTTGTCCCAAAGCAGTTAGTCATCATAAAGGGCTGATTGCCCCAGGTCCTACTCTTTCATCAGCGATAGCCACAGCCAACCTTCCTGTAGTATTACAGGATGGTAAAGACTCTGCCAGAACAGGAGCCAGGGGCACCCCAAGCTTTTATGCTGCCTGAGGTGGTGTGAAATGTTCCTCCCCGCCTGCAAGAAAACCTTACTCATTTTACAGGCATTGAAAGCACCAATACACAACGTACCCAACACATGTTTGAACCACTGAGACTTGTCGGTAGTGACAGAGTAATAGTGCAGTGGCTCTAATAGTAAGTGTCCTCTTTAGCTGCGCCAAATGTAGTAGTAGCCCTTAAATGGCCCCTGTAGTGACAGTGGCCCCATTAGGAGCAACAGTAGTAATAATGATCACGTGAATGGCCCCAGTAGTAATAGTGACCCCCATAGTGGCCTGAGTAGTAATAGTGATCTTCATAGCGGCCTGAGTAGTAATAGTGACCTCCATAGTGGCCCAAGTAGTAATAGTGTCCTCGATAGTGGCCTGAGTAGTAATAGTGTCCTCGATAGTGGCCTGAGTAGTAATAGTGTCCTCGATAGTGGCCTGAGTAGTAATAGTGACCCCCATAGTGGCCTGAGTAGTAATAGTGACCCCCAAAGTGGCCTGAGTAGTAAAAGTGACTCCTATAGTGGCCTCAGTAGTGATAGTGATTCCTACGATGGCCGGATGTTATGAATAAGTGCTAGAAAGAATTGGAAGAAGAAGCTCTTTCTATGTGGTTGACTTCATGCTTTCTTGGACGTCTTGTCTCCAGACACCTTGCTCCTTCCTCTCTGCATACAATGTTCATGCGGCTTTGTTTTGCAGAATAGTTTCTCAGAGCAGAAAAGAAAAGCAAACAATGGCCGTGGGCCGCTTCTCCCTTAATACTCTTATTAAATTTCACAGGAAACGTCTATTATTTAGGAGCTGCGCCTGGAGGTGTAATGCAGACCTGGCCCGAACAAAAGTTGAAGCCTGGAATATTAGACTATTTATCCAACTGCATCATCCAAAATGTGGTGCTTAAAAGTAAAGAAAAAGGAGAAAAATAGTTCTGCACAGTGTAAGCCGGAGGGCCCCCCCCCCATCCCCCCCCCCCCCCCCCCCACCACCACCACCCAGTTCATCTATCAGGGCTGCCTCATCTTACTGGGGAACTCTACTTTTAACATCATATTAAAGGGGTCGTCTAGAATTACAGAATGGGTCTACAGTTCCATTCTTGTCTCTGGGCTGGCAGTCCAGTCCTATTGACTTGAATGGGGATGAGGTGCAGTACCAGACATGTCCATGTACAAAGGTTTATTGAAACAATATCACACTGATTTTCCTCATCCTGAACAATCTGTTACAATCTACTTGTTCTATTTAGCCTTATGTATGCGTCTGCAGTTGCACAAGAGGCGGCATCTGGATCCATTACATTGTACATTGGATAGCTACTTTATTAGAGACCATCATCTAGTAGTGCCTTTGGTCAACCTGCAGTGAAGTAGATGGGGGATACGGGACCTCCATTTTCGGGATTGGTCTTAGTGGTGAGACCCCTGTCGATCAGAAAATCATTCCCTATCCTGTGGCAGCAGAAGTCATGTGACTGTCACAGCCAATCAGAGGCTGCAGAGTAACTACTGTTCTGCTGTCATCAGTGCTTACATCCCGCGCACCACAATCCCAACCTCTGATTGGCTGCAGCAGTCACCTGACCTCTGCTGTCAACAGAGACAGGCATCATTGAAAGACTGGCTGCAGCATTTCCCAGGAGAAGAAGAGATGTGAGTAAGTTTTATTCTGCTATTTTACAACATGACTACTTGTTTAATACATTTTTCCTTAGCCAGACAAGCCCTTATGCCAAATAAATGCTGGAGAAGGTCCCACGATGACTTCCGCTGTCACCAGCGTCATTGCAAGACCTAGGGACAAAAGAGAGGCAAGTATGGTTTATTTTATTATTTTATAACATGGCCACTTGTTTAAAGAAAACTTTTTAGCTGGATGACCCCTCTAAAGGCCCTTTTAAACGCAACGGTTATCGCTCAAAATTCGTTCAAACGGCCAAAAGTGAGCAATAATTGTTACATGTAAACGTTGGCCTTCTTGCACTATTTGTTCACTTGTCGCTTAGTGCTGGTTGTTAGCTGACATAAAAACCATCGTTTGATTGCTCAAAAGACATTCCATTTGAATGGAATCCGTTCAGTCTTTGAACATCTTGCGACTTGAATGTACTCATTGTGTTTGCTTCGCATACATACTGAGTACATTGTTTGCTCATTCCAGGAGAATGCAATGGAATCCTGCCAGCCAGATAATCTCTCGCATAAACACACACCCAGCTAAGCAAACAGTTCATACTGAGTTTACTTTAGCTAATAAGGAAATGGGGATAATTAAAAGCCATTATCTGTATTTAAAAAATGTTGTCAGTTTGTTCAGTCGTGTGGCCGTTTTAGCGATAATCGTTGCATGTAAAAGGGTTTTAAAAGAACTAATTGCTTGAAATGCATCACGTGTTACATGTGTGTGTAGGCATCCATTTGAATAAGAATCTATTTTAATAGGAACACATGCAGTGACAGATCTTCACTTTAAAACGTACAATAAGTTCTCTAGAATACATCAGGCTCTCCTTACCCTCCTCTCACTTGCTGCTGTTTCCACCCCGTTTCATGTCTATAACTTTTGATTTTCAGGTGCTTGTCCACATTTTTCTATTGTTCTGCTGTTTGCAATCCACTTTGAGGCAGGAGGAGAGTGCCAAGCCAAGCATTCTGCCAGTAGTTCACTATCCTGACTTCCTTGTCCTTCCCTCTCATGCTGCATCAAGCAGCAGGGAGGCAGGATCTGAACGCTCACTCTTCTGCTTTCCTAAGATGATCAGACATTTAGAGACATTCTGCCCAAATAGTGAGTAAACCTTCGATAATGTGCGCACGCACCACATACCCCCCACCTCCTCCTCCACAGGCTGTAACAGCAGGGGGGGGCATAGACTATGGAGAGCATTAGCACAGTGTCTGCATATCTGTCAGCCTGCAGCCTGTAAGTGCAGGAGAGTTACTTGTGAAAATAGCTATTCCACCTGTTGCTATGTAAATGTCCCTGTGCCTTTGTTACTATAGAAGCTCTGTACCTGACAACAGACAGTGGATTGCAGAGAAGCTGGAAAAGAGACCCCTAGTGGCAGCCCCTTCAAACATGATTTACAGTGGTAGTAAAGCAGCAACATTTTTAATGCATGTATATTACAAAAATGATTAGACCAGGGGTGTAACTATAGAGGGTGCAGCATGGTTTAGTTATGAGTATGGGTACAGATACAGATAGAGGGGGGCCCCAGCTCACATTTTGCATCAGGGCCCCTGAGCCTTTAGTTACGCCCCTGGATTAGACTTTGCAGTAGATGAGCAGAAGTTGTCTGAAAAGTCAGCGGCCCTTTAAAGATATAAACAATAAACTCAAGGGGTGAAAGTTCGGGAACAGGAGAAATTACACTTTATCTATGTACTTAGGGAGAGACTTGTGGGGGAATTGTAAAATAGACCTTAATCCCATTAATTATATGATACTTTATCAGTGTTTTTTCTTAATTATATATTTAGGAGAATTCTTCATATCAATTAATTTAACAGCGAAAAAACCAGTGCGAGCCGTTCAAACTATTTACAGCGGGGAGATCCCACAGCCGAGCGCGTGATTACCAATTACCTCACCGCCACAATTATCACCAAGGGGATTTTTCCTATGAAATATGCGAGATAAATGACACCGGTTAAAAGAATAACAAAATTCTGTATTATCAGTTCGTATCCAGATGCACTATTTACCCAAAGCGGCCAAATTAAATAAAGCCAGCGTTTTACGCAAATTGAAATTTTTGTTTTTATTGTTTTCATTCAAAATAAAATGGATCTCCGGAGAGTTGGACAACTTCTCCCCATAGAATATTATTGTTGTAAAATCGTCATGCTTTTCCTGCTTATCTGTAAGAATTCCCTCGTTATCGGACCATTCATAAGATTGAAAATGACATTAACTAACACAGCAGGAGACGGAAGGGACTGCTCTGGGGCTGGGAATTACCCCGTTCAGCGCACAAGGGGTTACTGCTTCATCCAACAAGTAAAGAAATATTCTTTAGGAATGTGCGGCTTAATGCCCCTTCATCTTTCCCGGCTGAAACGGGATTATAAATAATGGATGAAAAAGAACTTCATCAGTTTTAATTAATTTGGTTTGCCAATTAATTGGATCCTGTGTAAAATCCTTTAAAAATTAAGCCTCAAACAGCACAACAGGCCTTGCATACGGCACGAGCATTATCTGCACGGCAGCAGAGCGCGCAATTAAACACCAGCAGACAGGGCCAGAATAATTTAGCATTGTTTCTGTTATAGTATATCTTTCTTTCTGCTGAACAAGCTGGAAGGTGCAGTAAAGTTTGCGTAAAGGTCGGGCTACCGGACCAGCCTTGTAATGTATCCTGGTCAACGGGACAAGCCACCCTAGCAATAATGGCAAAAGTTAGAAAACAGGACCAAAAAAGGGACGGGGCTGTGCAAATTTGCATTAAATGGGGTGTTTCTGCTCCTCGTGGGTGTAACAGGGCGGGGTTTACCATTTTTCATAACAGATAATGACTGTTTCTACAGAAATCTGCCATGACATAACATAGACATGCTAATGGTTGAAGGCAATATGTCTAATGAGGGCCAAAAGGGAACCATGTAGAAGAAGCTATGGCCATTGCTGGTAGAATGTTTATGGGCCACAGGGGTCGTATCATGAAGAGGTGGGGTCCTGTCTGTTAGCCAGAACAGAGAGTTGCTCTGTAAGGGTGACGGGTCACAGATTTCTGGCAGATCCTTGTTGCATGTTTATAATATAGCATACATGGATAGGATCCACTTTGTCAACAGCCGTGTAATGGTCCATTCATATGGGATGAGCTGTTGGGCAAAAGAAGTCGTCCCAGTGGTGCTTGTTCCTCTGCTGTTACACAGGAGCAAGTATCACTGCCATCACTCAATGTGCTGCCGGTATGGAGGTGTTCTCCACCGTCCGCCTCCATAACAGACAGTCGTTCAGAAGTGAATGACTGCAGTTTACACTGAACAGTTCACCGTTAAGTTTTCTGCATGCAGAAGCTGAATGACTAAACAATTCTCATTGGGTCATTCAGTCGCTGCATGCATTTACCATTAAACTGAAAGTTATCATCTTCTTATCTCTAGTATTGTGCTGCTTGGGATAAGATAAGCAGATTTCACACTGACAATATCAAAGAAGTTGGAGAGCTGTCTTTACCGATCTCTAGTTACAAACTGTTTTGACTCTTTAGTGAATACCCACAACACAGAGGTTGGAGAGTACCTCCATCATCCTTCCTATTGGGTCGTTTGAGTCAAGATAAGTACTTTTCACACTGGCAGTATCAAACTGTTAGGCAAAGACAGCTCTCTTCCCAATCTCTAGATTCTGCCTTTGTTGACTCTTTAGTGAATATCTATTGCAGAGAGGTCGGGGAGCAGCCTCATCATCCCTAGGGCTGGATTGTCTGAGCCAAGATAAGCAACTTTCACAATGACAGTATCAAAGAAGTTGAGTAAAGAGCTAGTAGAGAGTAGAGAAGTAGAGAAGTTGAGTAGAGAGTCTATCTCAAACTGCTCCCTCTGTTAAGTCTTTAGTGAATATCCAGTAGAAAGAGGTTGAGAAGCACCTTCAGTATTGGGATGCCCAAGCTAAGATAAGCAGCTTTCACACTGACAATATCAAAGAAGTTGGAGAGCTGTCTTTACCGATCTCTAGTTACAAACTGTTTTGACTCTTTAGTGAATATCCAGTAGAAAGACGTTGAGGAGCACCTTCAGTATTGGGATGCCCAAGCCAAGATAAGCAGCTTTCACACTGACAGTATTAACAAAGTTAGGATTATTTGGCGGGTATATTAGCCCATCTTCACTTGTAGACTCTCAACCTGTAGTGAATACCCTTAACTCTACACAGAAGGATGGAGGAGCATACTCAATATGCCTAACAACGAGATGCCTGAGACAAGATAAGCAGCTTTTACCCTCTCTGTTTTAGGGTTATCTATGGGTAAAGACAGAATACTGTAAAAAATGTACAATTTTTATCTTAAAAAACGGAGAGCAGTTTCCTTTGCTGATATTATTTGACACCTTTAAAACTTTCTCTCTGGTGTCTTTTTAATAAAGACATAGAAGCTGAGGAAAGCGGCGCGCTGTGTGGAGCGTGAAACGACTCGTGGGAAATGTTCTGTTTTTATCATGTTGTTGTTTTTGCGCTGATGCTGAAATCACGGCTCCCACAATAACAAATAACCGGAGACAACGACAGATGTTTCGTCTCAGCAGCATCCTGAAGGCATCCCTGTCCTGTGACTGAGTCTCCGCTGCTGCCACATGGTGAAGGCTACATCAATGGCATCGCAGGAATTCCTACATTACACTCCAATGCTTTTGTATTCTACGCATCATGCATCATGATTGAGCAGAGATAATCACCTTAATTTGGGAAGAGCTTTCTGCCCTGCTCTTGGGCATCCCCGGACTTGTGCTGCACTGGGGGAGGGGTGACAACTTCTGAGTACATTTCTGGATTACCAAAGCGGCTGTCACTTATTAACTATTACTTGATGTCTATCTAAATGAAAATGCGACCTTGTAAGATGGGTCAGGAGGGGAACTGTGTCTCCTTAGGGAGAGCAGAGGAGATTTATAAACCCATCCATGCTCCTCTGGGAAATGTATGCAAATGCCAAGATGGAACAATGCTTCTGCAGCACTATGGTCCCACCAAGTCCATCGGAGCCTGAGGTGTTCTTTCTAAGGAGCCCTTATTTATGATATTTGCATAGCCTGATAGGGTGTGAGGAAAAGCATTGTCCAGATGGGACACCATCTTTCACAGAATCCAAAGCTGACCAGCTGCAGATGGGTGCCCATTGCTATGCCTTCCCATCTATATGGCATAATATGGGAAAGCTATAAAGAAGTGGAGATGCTATTACTGTAAAAGGGTCATCAAGGGGCAATATTACTTCGAGGGGGCCACTGAGAAGCACTATTACTGTGAGGGAGTCACTGAGGGGCACTAATATTGTGAGGAGGACACTGAGGGGCACTAATATTGTGAGGAGGACACTGAGGGGCACTAATATTGTGAGGAGGACACTGAGGGGCACTATTACTGTGAGGGAGTCACTGAGGGGCACTAATATTGTGAGGAGGACACTGAGGGGCACTAATACTGTGAGAAGAACACTGAGGGGCACTAATATTGTGAGGGGTCACTGAGGGGCACTAATATTCTGAGGGGTCACTGAGGGGCACTAATATTCTGAGGGAGTCACTGAGGGGCACTATTACTGTGAGAAGAACACTGAGGGGCACTAATATTGTGAGGGGGACACTGAGGGGCACTAATATTGTGAGGAGGACACTGAGGGGCACTAATATTCTGAGGGGTCACTGAGGGGCACTAATATTGTGAGGGAGTCACTGAGGGGCACTATTACTGTGAGAAGAACACTGAGGGGCACTAATATTGTGAGGAGGACACTGAGGGGCGCTAATATTGTGAGGAAGACACTGAGGGTCACTAATATTGTGAGGAAGACACTGAGGGGCACTATTACTGTGAGAAGAACACTGAGGAGCACTAATATTGTGAGGGGGACACTGAGGGGCACTAATATTGTGAGGAAGACACTGAGGGGCACTAATATTGTGAGGAAGACACTGAGGGGCACTAATATTGTGAGGAGGACACTGAGGGGCACTAATATTGTGAGGACGACACCAATGGGCACTATTATTGTGAGAAGGACACTGAGGGCCACTTTCACTGTGAAGAGGATACTGAAGGGCACCATTATTCTAAAGGGATCACTAAGAAATACCATTACTATGAGGGGGTTGTTAAGGGGCCTTATCACTGTGAGAGGGTTCTGAGGGGCACTGTTGCCATGAGGGGATCACTAAATGACACTATTAATTTAAGGGTGTGGCATAATGTAAAATGGGCGTGGCTGTCCATATTTTTGTTTTTCATAGGTTGATAAGCATGTAAATGCTTTGACCACTTTTCCTCCCTTTTACTCTTTGGCTCGGTGCTTTTGTACAATCAGACCCAGCAAAATATATATTTTTTTCCTGCACAGTTCATTGATATTTGAAGCATGATCTGAAAGGAACATCATAAAATCAAACCGTCTGGATAAAGACTGGAGAAATGCCATCTCCAGGGAGCGGATTAGAGATGAAAGATGTGCAATGGCTTATACTGGAAATGATGTATTTCTTGCCTTTCAACCATTTGGTCTTCTGTGACCCACCTGCTTCAAGGTTGTTTGGAAGAAAACCCTTTTTTGGTCATTATGAATGCCTATAAGAAATGCTGAAATTTACCATCACCTTTCAGTCAGGGAGCTCCTACAATAAGCCAGCCTATGCCTGTAGTCTTCAGAAGCTTAAAGCCGCTATTTAATTACTTTACTGGCCATTAGGCCAATAAAAAGTGTCAGCTGTGAGCCGGCCAGGCAGCAACTCAACAAGCATTGCATTCAGCTGATGGTAGCTCTGGGTAGGCGGCCGCTGCTTCTGTACTTGGACTGTGACCCCTGAGCTTTACTTCTGTTGTCTGCAATACTGCATGCTGACACCATCCTGTACACAGCACAGAAGCCAAGGGGAGAGGTCAGGGGTAACAGACTGATCACATATAACAACAGCGGCAGCCGACAAACTGGAATTACTTTGAACCAAGTGAGTGCAAAGCTTGTCAGATTGCTGCCTGGCTGGAAGTCAACCATGGGGATCACTATTATTTCTGCTGCCATTATAGTGCTCACTATTACTATGGGGGGAACTACAGGGGTCATTATTACTACTAGGGCCACTATATGGATCACTATTAGTAATGGGGCCACTATGGGGGTCAGTAATACTACTGGGGCAGCTATGGGAGTTGCTATTAATACTGGGGCTAACATAGGAGTCTCTATTACTACACAGCTCACTATGGGGGACATTATTACTATGAGGTCCACTATGGGGGTCACTTTTACTACTGAGCCCCTAACAGAGTCACTATTACTACTTGGATCACTCAGGAGTCACCATTACTATTGGGGCTACTAGAAGGGCCATTTACTATTGGAGCCACCACTGAAGGCACTATTATTCTGTCACTTCAGTCAAGTCTCAATGGTTCAAATATGTGTTGGGTATCTTGAGCATTGGAGCTTTCAATGACTGTAAAATGAATGGGAGATTTTTGCCAAGCGGGTGCCATTTCACACTTTGCCTCAGGCAGCATAAAGGCTCGGGGCTTACCTGAACCCCATCTCATTATCATCAGAGGTGAGTATTACAATTACAGGTGACATCTGTATTCTAGAGCTGGAAACAGACTGCAACAGGCGACAAGCAGGAAGAGGCCTGCACTCTCTGAGCGGTTTCCAAGATGTGGCTCAGCAGCTGTGTCACCGTGGCAAAGAGTGCAGCACGTTATTTGTAATCTTATGCACCATTGAAAGTATACAACAGGATCTGGGCGACTAAGGGAATTAGGTGATCGTGACGCCAGTGCCCGGATTAAATGCGCTTGGTAGCAAAATAAGACTAACACATGTATGTAGGTAAATGACAGGCACACCATTTACTTTCAGACCCGTGGTTGTCTGCATTAATATTAAGCTCCAGAAATTGCATATACACCTTGCATATATACTGTTTAACACTTTACACATGGATAAACAAACTTTGAGGAGGCAGCATCTGAGCTAAGGAAGAGCTCTTTACTTGCAGGTAAAGTACTTTTATCCTGTAGTACCAGTCCAGGTCACTACAAGAGAACACAAGATAACAGACTGTAGTTGACAGGAGCAGTTTACCTCTTCCCTCTCCCAGCACAGAAATCTCTGCATATGACAAATCCTGCCCACTATTCTAACCCCATAGAAGTCTATGAGCCATTTTCTTATGTCCCAGTCCTTACTGTAAAGTAAATTGCTGCTGTCAAAGTGAGATGTTAAAAGATACTATCAATAAGTTACCATATGTTTGGACTCTCACTAATTAACAAATTAAAGGGACTGGACTCCAGTGGGGTTTATGGCATTTAGTGGGGTCTAAAATCTCAGACAGTGAGGGGTCACTCACACACACACGCATTATGCATATATTTTTCACATACATAATAGGTGGTGCTAAAAGCCTATTGTATTCTATTGGGCTACTTGAACCTATAGGTTTTTCTTTAGGTGCTTTTTATGCCTCCTATTTGCCTCCCCGCTAGGACCTCCATGATCCAAAATAAATTGCCCCTTTGAAATGAATGGCACACACGTGCAACGACTGGAGATTTTGTGACCGGTCTGAGCAGTTTCTCTGCATCACTGGGGTGTGACTGCTGGATAGGGGATAACTTGCTGACATAGGAATACCTGCCATGTGCTCGGGTCAGGGGCTGGCTGTATAGCTCTATGGCAGCTCGTCTTTTATTTCTAGGCCCCCTTGGTCCTCTGCATTGAGTCCCATTAGATTTGGCTGCTGGCAGTTTAAATCTGTCAACTCAGAGAATTCTACGATTCATTGTCAATCAAATCTGATATCATCCATTGGCAGAGAGCATAGCTGACCGCCACTGTGACAGATTTAATGATTCGGGAGCCAAAGCTAAAATGATTTGGGGGAATAGGCCACGGTGAGGATAAAACAAAGTTCCAATAAAGTCAGCGGAGCCACAGCTGCAGAGCTATCCAGCCGCTGCTGACCCGGGGTCCCCTTTAAAATGGTTGTATAGGATTAGAAGTGCTAGGCTGAAAAAAGATAAGTGTCCGTCCAGTTCAGTCAGTTTCCACCCCACCCCCCTGTTGATCCAGAGGAAGGCAAAAAAAACCAATGAGACCCATTATGGGGTAAAATTCCTTCCCAAATTCTATAATGACAGTCAGAATAATTCCTGGATAAGTGTTTGAAAAGTTCTTACCCGACTCCAAGACCGGCAGTCGGAAGATCCAGGATCAACGACCCTTTGCTTACTTCCTAAAACAGAGCCATGCCTGTGCATAGGTTGTGTTTGGAATTGCAGCTCAACACCATTCATGTCAATGGAGCTTGTAATACTAGGCACAACCCATGGACAGGGGGGGGCGCTGTTCTTGGTAGAACGCAGCCATGTTTTTCTTATCCTGTACAATCCCTTTATATGTCTAGTTGATTTCCACACTAAAGACAGAACAAGACGAGGCGGAGGAGGCGTTATTATACCCATAAAAATAGCCAGAAACAATTAAAATGAGATTGTTCCCCTTGTGCTGGGTGATAAATCTGCTGGGTCAGAAGTGCCCGGCTATAAATTTTAGAGGCACTGCTCCTATTATTTTGGCTTTTGTTCAGGGCAAAACCGACGTCCCATAACTAAGGATGAATAAAACAATATGACATGGTTCACCGTCTGGGAGAGTCAGCGCAGGAATAATGAGAGGGGGATATAAAAGGTACTAAAAGATATGCCGTTCAGGACTCTTGGAAAGCTGGGTAGACTAGTTCTACTATAGTTTAGTTCTGTACTGGTGTTCAGCCAGGGTGGGACTGGCCCATGACCCGAGGATGAGCCCAAGCCACAACAGAACCCATGAAGCCCGGCAGAGCTTGCAATGCAATTAAAGGGGACATGCGGTATTGGTACCCTGTGCAGAAATTATTTGGGAGCCTCCCTGTCATTAGAAAGACAATGGTGTATGTTTCAGTGATGGGCAGTCTGCCTGTATTCTGCTTGTGCAGAAAGCAGCAAAATAGCAGCATACCCACACCAGAACAGCTCAGTGAATAAATACTGTACCAGAACCAAGTTTATAACATAAATGTAGCACCAGGACTAAGCCCATAACATAAATACAGCACCAGAACCAAGCTCATAACATAAATACAGCATCAGGACCAAGCTTATAACATAAATACAGCACCAGAACCAACCTCTGAACATAAATACAGAATCAAAGCTACATTCACAGCATAAATAATGCATCAGAACCAAGCTCAGTATGTAAGTACAGCCTCCAAACCAAGCTCATAACATAAATACAACACCGTAAAAATATGACGCCAGAATCAAGTTGAAACACAGCACCCAAACCAGGCTCAGTACATAGATACAACACAAGAACTAAGCTCACTAGATGTAATACCAAAACCCAACTCCTAACATAAATATAGCATGAACCAAGCACAGTACATAGATACAATGCCAGAACCAAGCTTATAACATAAGTACAGTAGCACAACTAAACAATTGTGTTGCAGAGGTGCCGATGGGTTGACAGTAGCGCCGCGGAACATCAGATGGCACGAGACAGAGCAAGAGGAGGATAATTCATGTAGCTCTACAGGAGGCCGCGTAGCATCCTGCGAAGGAGCGCCAGCAATTGTAACACCCCTGCTTGGGATGCTGCAGGGAAATGGCTCTCTACCCATGCATACGGCTGGAGTTGGGAGGGTGCAGTGATGGACCTGTCACGCTGGCACTTACCAACTCCTAGTCCCGGAGGGAGTTACTGCAGCCATGGATAGGGCCAGTAGTCCTCAGGATGAGGGGGGTAGTAGTTGTCAGTGGCCTATCATGGTGACAAAGTTTACTGAGTATGTGACTCATTGCTCACACCATCCTAGTAAAGCAATGTGGACACAATGGCCAAACATGGTCTTCAGGAAACACTGCTTCTACTGGCTTCAAGAACGGCTCAGTAAGCCTAAATATTGACCTGTTGCAGCAGTGCTGAGATCGCTGCCGGATGGACGAAGTCCGGTGCGGGTTATAGGTTTGGTTCTGCACCTTCTTGCTTAGTAGGTGTGACGTAATGTAGCCACACCTGTGGATAATTAGCTGGCTATTTACCTGGGCTGATACTGAGCTAAGGTGCTGTGAATTGCCAGTTGCTTGTTGTCTGAGCTGGTAGTCAGTGGCTCCCGTGGACAGCGTGGTCTCCGCTGGGACGTGAACAGAGGACGGCTCCGTGTGCTGCGGCTTCACCATCAGGTAAGTGTGGGGTTTCATTTGTGATTCCTTTTGGGGTTTGCTTTGTCTTTAATTTTGTTGTTTAAAACCGCTAAGGCTGGTGCTGCTTCTAGGAGTTTCATTTCCGTAATTTCAGATAAACCTCCCATGCCCATTCTTTTGGAGGGGGTAGTGGTATCTGCGGTTTCCCTTGGGGTTGGAGTAGCACATCCGTAATGCCCAGGACTTGTCACCGGCAGGTTTGCCGGTGGGAAAGCTGTTTGTTCCTGTCCATTTGAGGCTGCCGGTACTGTCTGAAGTGCACAATCCTGTGTTTGGTGGCATCTGGGAATCAATAATACCTGGAAGCTTCTCACAAGAAGGTTTTGGTGCCCATCTTTGCGACGGGATGTGTTCAGTTTTGTCGCATCCTGTGAGGTTTGTGCCAAGACTAAGTCACCTCAGAATTCTCCTGCTGGGAGATTGAGGCCTTTGCCTGAATTGGCGCTAAACAATAGACCGCTGGATTATACAGGGATGTTGGCTAAAAATTTTAAGCGGTTGATGGATAACAGACATTTGGAGGGGACTAATTTCCTGGTGGGGGACTTGGTTTGGTTGTCCACTAGGAACATAAAAATCAAACAACGGTCATTCAGGTTCGATCCACGATTCATCCGTCCATTCAAAATCATGGAAAGAATTAGTCTGGTGTCTTTTCGTTTGGAGGTTCCTAGATCAATGAGAATCAATAACGTATTTCACGAATCTATGTTGGAAACGTTTGTGGACTCAGGCAATGGTTCATCTCTGCCGGTTTTGGTTGTGGTGTATGGAGACATTCATGCTGAGGTAGGTCGCATAGGGGACTCTCGCCTAGTTAGGAGATCTCTCCAGTATTTGGTGCATTGGTGTGGATATGGTCCGGAGGAGAGGACTTTTGTGACGGCAGCAGACGTCCATGCAGACCAATTAGTGAAAAATTTTCACGGGCTGAATCCTAAGCAACTAGGTCCTAAGGGTCCCGGGGCCCCTTCTGGATGGGGAGGTGCTGTTGCAGCAGTGCTGAGATTGTTGCCGGATGGACGAAGTCCGGTGTGGGTTTTAGATATGGTGCTGCACCTTCTTGCTCAGTAGGTGGGACATATTGTGCTCACATCCGTGGGTAATTAGCTGGCTATTTACCTGGGCTGATACTGAGCTAAGGTGCTGTGTATTGTCAGTTGCTGGCTGTCTGAGCTGCTAGTAAGTGGCTGCCGTGGACAGCGTGGTCTCCACCGTGACGTGAACAGATGGCTCTGTGTGCTGCGGCTTCACCACCAGCTAAGTGTGGTGTGTTACTTTTTTCCTTTCGTGCGTTTTCTTGTCCTTTATTTTGTTGGCCAAGTAGGGTTCCTGAGGTCCCAGGAACGAGTGCAGGCCCGCATCTATCGAAGCGATCAGTCTGCCATGTCGGGCAGGGACCTCTCCCTTGTCGTCACCTATTTAGGAAAAGACTTCCCATTTATTTTTGTGTTTGTATTGGGTGCTGCTCGTTGGGCTATTATTTGCGCATATCCGCAGGTGCCGTCCAGCACGTGATTGGCGGACGTAACATAACCCTTAAATAACCGGTTTAACAAATCACCTTAATAGTTTCACAGTGGTCACCCTGAGACAAGCATCAAAACGCAAGGCAAAGGATTCGCTGATGATAATGAGGGTCAGGTCGCAAAATGTCATCTTTGATGGGATGCTAATTGAGATCTCTTGATGGGTCAGACAAGTAGATGTGTCTGAGGGGAGCAGAATGAATTATTCAGCGCTCTCATTTATTATCTCCCAATAATCCCATTGGAGCGGAGAGTTTAGAGAATGGAATGAAGGTAATTTCTTCCATTCATTTCTCATCTCACGGATGACACATACTGAGCTGGAGTCCTCAACGAGAGGCAACTCTGTAAGCTAATGCAAAATTGGATCATCATTCTCACTCAAAGTCCCAAAAGATACAATTTTCTGCTCAAACAGCCTAAAAATTGCCTTAGAATCCCCATAAGATAAAGCACCAATTAGATGGACAAAGCAAAGAGAGAGTAAAGCTGGCCTGGCCATAGACATTTATTTGGTGGCCAATTTCAACGGGATCTCGGACCGCCCCCCCCCCCCCCCTCCCCAATGGGAAGTTTTAACGACAGGGATAGTATTTGCCAATCAAATCCTAAATATCGATTACTGGATATTGTCTAAGTGAGATAACTTGGTTACTGCGGTCTAAATACTCAACCAAAGATTCAGCAAGGACCATACAATGAACCTCTAGGTCACCAGGGACGTGAAATGAATCACAGCAAGGACAGAATCATAGAGTCTTCAAAGATAGAACACTTCCATATCAGCAAAAAAATGCATCCTCAGGGAGCTGACAGTAAAAAGCGCAGAAGGCGCCCTTACACATTGTAGAAGGTTATTACGAATGATCTCCTGATGTGGGACCCTCATAACTCCCGTTTAATGACACTCGGACACATAAATGTGATATTAATGGAAACAAACTCAAAACGTTTTGTTGCACATCATCAAAAATGTTTCCCCCGTCAGAGGTGATCAGTGTGAGCCTCCTTTGTTACACCTTGTAACGTATTACGATTAACTGATGCACTGGCTTCTGTGATGCCCAGATCATGCCTGGTGGATGGTAAGGGTGGCATGCAGACTCTAATTACAAGGCGTAACATCCGGTGAACATGGAGGCCAAGGAAGATGTTCACTATCATCATCATCTGCGCGGCCTATCTGCTCGCTGGCTGCTGCATCACTTGACACAGTGGCGCCAGTTAAAATGGCGATCCCCCACAGTGGCCCCAGTAGAAACAGCTACCCCCATAGTAATATTAACCCCACAATAATATTAACCCCCCTCAGTAATAATATTAACCTCCCCCCTCAGCAATAGTAGTAACCTCACCATCAGCAATAGTGGTAACCCCCCCCCCCCCCTCAGCAATAGTAGTAAGTTACTATTAAGTAACTTACTAATAGTAAGTTAGTGACCCCCTCAGTAGTAATAGTTCCCCCCAACCCATATACCGTAAGACGCACCCCCTACTTCCCACCCAAAATTCTGGGAAAAAAATGTACCCAAAAATAACCCCTAACTACACTACACCTAAAAAAACAAACAAACACCAATACTCACCTACTGCCGTCATTCCGGTCCTCATCGCTCCTGCAGGGTGCCGCGATATCCTACATGTCGGCAGAGCATTTCTTTCTGGAAGCGGGGCTTAAATTTCCCGCCTCCAGCAAAGATAATGCTCTGATTGGCTAGCCAGCTAGCCAATGAAAGCCAGGGCAGGGTTAACCAATCACAGCCATTCAATGTCGTCAGAGAATCCATAAAGATTTAACCTCTTGGGTCACCAGTGACAGGACACTGCAAGCTGGCCCACCAGGGATAAGACACTGCATTGCTAAACCATCAGAGACTTGGCAGTGATGAACTCACTTACCAATCTCATTAAATGATTGGATCATTGAGGACTGGGAATTTAACTATTGGGTCACCAGGGATTCACATTGAGCTAATGGGCCACCAAAGACTGGAAACTGACCTGGATATTTATTAAAGGAGATGTCTCGAGGAAGCAGTGAATTTTTTTTTTTGCCCATTCCCCCTAATTAAGCATACATTACTAAGCCCCCCTGTAAATGACTTTTCTAGCTGGTTTCTACTTACAGTTCCAGCGTTTCAGCAACTTATAAAAATTTTCCCAAGATGGCCGCCGGCTCTTCTCCCTTCGCTTGCGGTAGCCCGACGTGCGCGCTCCTGAGACGCTACCAGCTGTGTCTCCCTGACAACCAGACGCCCCGCAGCCGCCGACCGGACCCTTGGATTGAACACGGCCGACCAGTCACCCACCGCCAGGCAGCAGGTAACCGGTGCAGCCCCCCCCCCCCCCCCGGCGCAGCGACAGGCCCCCCCCGGCGCAGCGACAGGCCCCCCGGCCCATCACTTACCTGGGCGGCAGGACGGCGAGACAGCTGGGCGGCTTCTTGGGACAGCTCGGCGGCTCTGCACCTTCCTCTAACAGAGGATGGTACAGAATGGCCGCTCCAGCGCGCTCCCGAGCAGTGACAGCTCGTCTGCGCATGCGCAGAAGAGCTGTAGCGGGGAGCACACTGAAGCGGCTCGTGCTGAAAGGAGAAGAACGGACTGCGCAAGCGCGTCTAAAAAAGCAAGCTGCCAGCGAATTTAGACGGAACCATGGAGACGAGGACGCTAGCAACGGAGCAGGTAAGTGAATAACTTCTGTATGGCTCATATTTAATGCACAATGTACATTACAAAGTGCATTAATATGGCCATACAGAAGTGTATAGACCCACTTGCTGCCGCGGGACAACCCCTTTAAGATGATCCATCAGAAAATACTGGGCAATGACATTAAGTCACCATAGCCTGATGTTAAACCACTGGGTCTCCAGGGACTGGATACTGAGCCACATAGTGATTAGATATTTGGCACTAGACCGCTGGGCCTCCGGGGGCCGAACACTGTAGCACTGCACCACCATCAACTGGGTAGTGATCAGCTGGCCCACCGGTGTCTACACATTGCATACCTGACACTGAACTACTAGTTTGCTAGAGATAAGCCACTTAGTAATGAGACAAGGATACTGAATAAAAAGGTTACAAGACAACTGTTACTAAACTACTGGGTCACCAGGGACAGGGCACAGCATCACTGAGCCACCAGGATCAGAACATGGCTTTACTAAGCCACCGAGGACAGAACCCATCATCAATGAGCCACCAGCAATAGCAACATTGTGCTACCTGGGAACACAGCATCACCATGTCACAAGGTACAAAAAGCAGCATAATTAAGGGATAACACACCATCATTATGCAACCAAAGAACGGAACAGGGTACCACTAAGCCATCAGGGACAGATCATATCACTGAGCAACCAAAAACAGGATGCAGCAGCATTTAGCTACCATGCCATCAGGGACAGAATACAGCCTCACTGAGCCACCGGGCATAATACACAGCAGGGCACAGCATCATTAAGCCACAATGGAAAACTGGATTAGCAGAGTCTAAGCTTTGAATTACTGTGATTGAAGATGTTGCACTAAACCACTGGGCCACTGGGCTCAGGATACTGCATTACATTACTGCACCACCATCAACTTGGTAGTGAACAACAGGGTTGCCCGTGAGTTGAACCAGCGAGGATAAGATAGACAGGATACTAAACCAAAAGGTGACTAGACATCTGTCACTAAACCACTAGGCTACCAGGGAAAGGACACAGCATCACTGAGCCACCAGGAGTAGGACACAGCATCACTAAGTCACCAATGACAGAACACAGCATTACTAAGCCACAAGTGACAGGAAATAGAACACATTATTGCTAAGCTACTAGGGACAGAACACAACATCACTAACCTACCAGGGACAGGGCACAGGATCACTCACCTATCAGGGACAGGGCACAGCATCACTGAGCCACCCGGTACAAGATGCAGGATCACTGAACCACTAAAGATTCCATAATTGATCCACTGAGGATACTGTTTAGGATAGTCAGGTTACTGTACCAAAAGGTGACTGGATATCAGTCACTAAACCACTGGACTACCAGGGAAAGGATGAAGCATCACTGAGCCACCAGAGACAGAACACAGCATCACTAACCTACTAGGGATAGCGGACAGCATTAGTAATCTACCTGTGAAAGAGCACAGCATCACTGAGCCACCAGGGACTGAATTTTTGAACCACTGAGGATACTGTACAGGATAGTCAGGATACCAAACTAAAAGGTCACTAAACATTTGCCACTAAACCTCTGGGTACCAGGGAAATAACACAGCATCACTGAGCCACCAGTTAGCATCACTGAGCTACCAGGGATAGAACACAGCATGACTAACCAGCTGTGGACAGGGCATATCATCAATGACCTACCAGGGGCAGGGTACAGCATCACTAGCCTACCAGGGGCAGGGTAGGGCACCACTAGCCTACCAGGGGCAGGGTACAGCACTGAGCCACCAGGGATTGGATAATAGGCTTAAAAAGGTCTAAGCATTGAATGCTGGATCTTTAAAAACCTAACACTGAACTGTTAGGGTGCACAGGACTGGTGTTCTACCACTGGGCCACCAGGGACAAGGAATCCGTCAAATCAATCACAAAAGCGATAAAAGAGTATATTTAATGTCCTTGTAAAGATTAGACAAATTGCTTTGTGTATTTCATCCGAAAGAAAAAGGAATTGTCACTCGGCCATCTTTTAGGGGGGCGTAAGATTTGTATCTTGAAAGAGGCATCCATGTGAGATGAAGAGGAACATGTGAGCCCCAATGACAGCACTGGGCTGCTTTCTGTATGCGTGGTGAACACCATTACATATGGTCCAGCTGCAGGACAATGCCGCTCCTATAGATGTCCGGGCGATTTAGCCGCGCCAGGGAGTCGTAATTAGCTGTCAGTCTGGACTGCGGATCTTCTGCTTGATGAGATCAGAGCCGGATCAGGTTATTGATGAAGAGCAGATGCAAAAGCCTTTCAGATGAAGATACAGTTTATGGAGGGTCAGGCGGAACCTTAAGGATGAGCCGACATTTCTGGTAAGATTAGAGATTCTCACCGAACAGGAGAACTCATTCTGCACCCCAGATATGCTGGACCGCGGCTGAATAGATCCTCTTCACTCAGTTTAACCCCTCGAGGATGCGGCTTATTTTGGTCCTAAGGATGCAACAGTTTTTTGAGAATTTCAATCTCTACAAACACCCCTCTCCCTCTCCCCCTCCATTTTTATTTTGCATTTTTTTATGTCCCAATAGGAGTCTTGAACCTGCGATGCTATGATAATACACTGCAGTACGCTTGTGCTGCAATGCATTGTCACTATTCATACCGATCGTAAGCCATGGCAGATCCAGATGCCTCTGTATTACATCGTTTTGGGCCAATGACGTCACATAGGGGGCGCTCTCCCTCTGCAAACTTCTTAAGTGCCACGATCAACACTGAGTGCGACATGTAAGCAGCTAACAGTGAGGACCTTTCTTTTACCCCAATCCCCGCTGTTGCAGCAGGAGTCTGACTGTCAGTCAGAGCTATCCGTAAGCTTACATCCATTTCTAGGAATATCTTCCCAGCCAGGACGTAAACTTATGTTCTCTGGTAGGAAGGGGTTAAGGGGTTATAAAAATATTGGCTGTATTATACTTCAGAGCTGTGCTCACTATTCTGCTGCTGGTGGAGTCACTGTGTACATACATTACTTATCCTGTACTGCTCCTGAGTTACATCCTGTATTATACCCCAGAGCTGCACTCACTATTCTGCTGGGGGGAGTCACTGTATACATACATTACTTATCCTGTACTGCTCCCACGTTACATCCTGTATTATACGCCAGAGCTGCACTCACTATCCTGCTGGTGGAGTCACTGTGTACATACATTACTTATCCTGTACTGATCCCCAGTTCCATCCTGTATTATACTCCAGAGCTGCACTCACTATTCTGCTGGTGGAGTCACTGTGTACATACATTACTTATCCTGTACTGCTCCTGAGTTACATCTTGTATTATACTCCAGAGCTGCACTCACTATTCTGCTGGTGGAGTCACTGTGTACATACATTACTTATCCTGTACTGCTCCTGAGTTACATCCTGTATTATACTCCAGAGCTGCACTCACTCTTCTGCTGGTGGAGTCACTGTGTACATTACTTATCCTGTACTGCTCCTGATTTACATCCTGTATTATACTCCAGAGCTGCACTCACTATTCTGCTGCTGGTGGAGTCACTGTGTACATACATTACTTATCCTGTACTGATCCTGAGTTACATCCTGTATTATACCCCAGAGCTGCACTCACTATTCTGCTGGTGGAGTCACTGTGTACATTACTTATCCTGTACTGATCCTGAGTTACATCCTGTATTATACTCCAGAGCTGCACTCACTCTTCTGCCTGTGGTGTCACTCTGTGGTATTTCTCTTGTATGTAATCAACGAAGGAGACCCCTGTAGACCCATGGATGTGCATCAGATTCGTATTTCGGTCTTTCGTGTGGAGAAGTCCTCAGCTCCTTGCAACCCCAGTCATGTTCTTGAGGAGCAGATGCTGTAATTACCAGCAGAATTACGAGTTACGGTGGTTTATCTGGCAGGGGAGCGCTGAGGATCTCAGGAGCAGCTAATTAACATTTCCAACAACTCTTCAGTTACAGCGGAGGTAAATTAATAACGTCTCAGGAGGCAGACGGGGTTTGGCTGGGGAAAGTTCTTGGAAACTTAGTTGCTGGGTTATTGATGGCTCCCGTCTTGGTTCAGGGTTTTTTTTTGTCATCACTGTATGAAGAAAAGTTATGGAACATTTTCTAATATACTTTGCATTTCAATCCTTCACCATTTGCAAGGTTCCTGCTTGCTGTCAGTGAACGAGAACTGATAGTCCAATTGTATGTTCTCTGTCAACTAAATGCATCAGCAGCACCAATCTCCCTCTTGTTCAGATAGTTGGTTGCACCAGAAACCGCATTCGGAAAGTCTTCAGACCCTTCCACTATTTTACATGTTGTTATGTTGTGCCCTTGTGTTTCCCCCCTCATTCTGTACTCCGTACCCCATAATGACAAAGTGACAACAGAATGGTAGAAATCTTTCTAAGTTTGTAAAAAATGAAAAACTACCATTTTGCAGTGACCTAAGTATTCCCACCCTTCGGTACGACACGTGACATTCGGCTCTGGGGTCTCCCGCTTCTCTTGAGCATCTTTGAGATCTTTCTACACCCTGATTGGAGTCACCCGGGGGAAATTCAGCTGATTGGACATCATTGTAAAGTACACTACCCGTCTATATAAGATCTCACGGCTCACAAGGCATATCAGAGCCAAAACCAAGCCATGAGGACAGAACTGCCTGCAGAGCTCAGAGACAGGATTGTGTGGAGGCACAGATCTGGAGAAGCTACAAAACATTTCTGTTGCAGTGAAAGTTCGCAAGAGCCTCCATAATACTTACATGGAAGAAGAACAACCAGGACTCTTCCTAGAGCCACCCACCCCCAAACTAAGTAATCGGGGAAGAAGGATCTTGGTAAGAGAGGTGAGCAAGAAACCAATGGTCACTCTGGATGAGCCCCAAAGAGCCTGTGTGCAGATGGGAGAAACTTCTAGAAGGTCAACAATAACTGCAGTCTCCACTAATCTGGGCTTTATGGCAGAGCGACCAGAAAGAAGTCTCCTCAGTAAGAGACATGGAAGCTGCCTGCAGTTACCAAAAAGCACCTAAAGGCTCTCAGACTGCGAGGAAAGAGATTCTCTGCTCTGATACCAAGATGGAACTTTTTGGACTCAATTCTGAGTGTTCTGTTTGGAGGAAACCAGATGCCGCTCATCACCGGCCCAATACAATCCCTACAGTGGTGGTGGAGCATCATGCTGGGGGAGGGAAGACCGGTCAGGTTGGATGAATACCAGGCACCGCTCATCACTGGACTAATACCGTCCCTACAGTGAAGCTTGGTGGTGGAGCATCATGCTGGGGGAGGGAAGACCGGTCAGGGTGGATGGAAACCAGGCGCCGCTCATCACCTGCCCAATACCATCTCTACAGTGAAGCCTGGTGGTGCAACATCATGCTGGGGGAGGGGGAGACCGGTCAGGGTGGATGGAAAGCTGAATGGTGTAAAGTAAGGAGATAATGAAGATCTGATCTAGAGCACAAGGGACCTCAGACCAGGCAGAAGGGTCACCTTCCAACAAGACAATGACCCCAAGGACACAGCCAAGACCACACAGGAGGGGCTTAGGAGCAAATCTGGGAATGTTCTTGAGTGGTTCAGCAGGACCCTGACTTGTTCCTAATCCAACATCTTTGGAGAGACCTGAAGATGGCTCCACAGACGGTCCCATCCAACCTGACGGAGGGCAGAGAATCCCCAAATCCAGGGGTGCAAACCTTGTGGCATCATCCCCAAGAAGACTGGAGGCTGCAATTAGTGTCAAAGGGACTTCTACCAAGTACGGAGTATGGGGAGGTATGTGTGTGTGGGGTGGGGGATAATACTTAGGTTACTGATAAATAGGAGTTTTTAATTTTTCAAAAAAGTAAAAAAATTTCCCCCGTTCTGTTGTCACTTTGCCATTATGGTGTCCTGAGTGTAGAGTGAGGGTGAAAACTTTTTTTAAAATGCATGAGACCGCAACATAACAAAATGTAAAAGTGGTACTGGTGTATCTTGTCTCCACCACAAAAATGGGTGGAGACCTGGGATTATGCTGCGGGAGGTATAGGGTACGCCCACAGCTGCTGATGTGTGATACCTTCCTGTCTCAGCTTCAAGTGGCTTCCCCGCCGGCTTCCATGCAATGGGCCCGGCTGTAATTGTGTTGCCTTCGGCCTCCCTGCAATATGGCATGCTGTCCACACACCCCAGAAGGTGGCCCCGCTCTCTGCCTTAGCACAGTTGCGGGAGAGGAGACTGACAGTGTGCAGAAGCACAGAGCGCTGGGGAAGGATGAGGTGGAGCGCGGGCGCCTGGAGAGGAGACTGACAGTGGTGGCCGGAAGCACGGAGGAAAGGACAGCAGAGCGTGGCTCTCACATGGCACGGCGCGGGGGAAACACAGTGACAGCAGGGCCGTGAGCGGAGGATGGCAGGGAGCGGGGGTTGGAGCAGCAGAGTGACAGCGGAGATGCGAGCGGGGATGCCAGAGCAGAGGGAGCCGATAGACAGCCGACGGAGGCTGACAGTCATAGCGGCCCAGGGAGCACAGGCAGTGGGTTCAGCATGGGAGACTCACAACAGCAGCGGGGTGACACGGGTCGGCATGGCAGATGGGAGGTGAGACACTGACAGCAGCGTCTTCAGCAGGGGAGATGGGAGCGCTGTTGTGGGTGTCAACAAGCCCTCCATACAACTCAACCAGGCTAATCCATGTCGCCACCCATTCTTCCGGTGGAGACAAGATACACCAGTGCCTGTAAAAGTGAGAGTCTGAAGCTTTTCTAACCCCCCTTCCTATAACAGTGCAGGTAAATTGTATTAGTCTGGAGTCCACACGGTGATTGTCTAGAGTGGATACTACTGAGCTATGGATACATTTGGATTTCCATTGTAAGGAAACAGAAACCCTGCAGTAATCCTTCCTTTGTCTGGTCTTGATAGGCAACATTAAAAAATCTCTATATATTGCAATACTGACGTATTTCAGTATATATTAGAAGCAACCAAATGATTGCCAGCTCAATTCACCTGTGAAGATTAAATAAAGGGGTTCAAAAAGATTTAATGTTTTTTCAACACTAAAAAAATGTTTTAAATCCTCTTTCCCGTTTTCCCTGTAAAAAAAAAAAATTGAACCCACATATTTGGTATCACCGTGCATGTAAAAGTCCAAACTATTAAAATATCTCAATATTTATCCCACACGGTAAAAGCTGTAAAAAAAAAAAAAACAAGTAATGCGGGAATTGCAATTTTTTTTTTCCCGGTTCCCAAATAATTTTAATAAAAAGTGATCAAAAGCTTCACGGTGAGAGCTGGTTGTACGGCACTGCAGGCTGAGAACGCTACTACTGACAGGCTGGGAACAGGCCTAGATGTGCAATACAAAAGTTAGGGTACTACTGCTCCCAGCCAGCCACAACTGTAAAGCACACGGTCAGATGTAGCCCTAAGAAGGACCGTTGGGGTTCTTGCACGGAGGATCAGGACTGTAAAACTTTCCCTATAGAAGCAGCTCTGTCCCTAAACTCAGCGTTATGCACTGCAGACTAAGAACGCTATAGCTGAAATGGCCTGCACAGCCCGAGATGCTAAAAAACAAAAATTGGTGCACTACTGCTCCCAGCCAGCCACAACAGTAATGCACACTATGAAGAGTAGCCCTAAGAAGGACCGTTGGGGTTCTTGATGACAGGATCCTACTCTAACACTATCCCTGTATAAGCAGCAGCACTTTCCCTAACCTCTGCCAGCATGCGTCTGAGGCGAACCGCGGGCGGGACCAGTTTAAGTACTCGGCGGTTACCTGATCGGCCCAGCTAATCACTACTGTGGTAGGGAGAGGGCTGGTACGTCGCAGCAGGAAGTGGTAATGCCTTCCCCGCATGTCTATTGGCTAGAAAATGGCGCTAAACATGCGGGGAAGGAAATTCAATTGACTCGAGTACCGCGTGGTGTTCGTCTCGAGTAACGAGCATCTCTAGTACCCTAATGCTCGGACCAGTGTGCTCGGTCATCTCTAAGTATAATGTAGCATACATAAAGAAGGAACAGGGCAAAAATAACTTTTGAAGTGACAGCAGTAAATTTGTATTCCTGACCCCAATTCACACAGCTGGAGCTCCAAGAATCTTGGCTTCACAATGACCCCAAAAGCAAGTCAATATCACTAATAGAACTGGAGCTAAAAGTGTGTAAAGATGAATGAGCTCTGCTTGTCTGAAACCAACGGCCTGCAGAACAAACAAAGCTCATCCTAAACTGTAGGGGGTTTGGATAGAAAGGTCCAAGGAGGAAACCATAAGTTATACATGTCCTATGTTATCTCTGCCACGTAGCTGGGACTGAAGGAGCAAGGAATTAAGGAAGGTAACAGTAACATAGTATGCAAGGCTGAAATAAGACATAAGTCCATCCAGTACAGCCTGTTTCCAACCATCCTACCCCCCTTGTTGATCCAGAGGAAGGCAAAAAAAAAAGCAATGAGGCAGAAGCCAATGAGGTGCACCAGAATATGGATTTCTGGCTATCAAAGATGACCAGGCACCCAGAAAAGCGGGTAGAAGGCGTTAATTATGCCTTTTTAGATCTTACATTTACACCACCCTATTGGTCCTGTGGTAACACGATTGGTGATACATTAAACTCAATGAAAAACTTGAGCTCCCTCTAGTGGTGGGGGCAAGCAGAT
Organism: Eleutherodactylus coqui; assembly: GCF_035609145.1. NCBI lineage: Eukaryota > Metazoa > Chordata > Amphibia > Anura > Eleutherodactylidae > Eleutherodactylus > Eleutherodactylus coqui. The sequence goes on from NC_089838.1 coordinate 3,303,330, forward strand.
AGGATGTTCTCATTAAACTCTATGCCCAGGTCGGGAGATCCGTCCAAAGATAATTATGTGTCTATGAGAAGGACTAAAAGACTTTCCTCATTTTGGCCTCCTCATCATCACAACATGGGGAAAATGTCTTTAATAAGAAGGTGGGAGCAGAAGATGTAACACCGACACACCAGCCGCTCTACGGAGACTCCAGATGTGAACGTTATTACTTCGCAGCCTCTCGCTGCCGCTCTCACATCGGATAAGCTCCTGTGTTCCCTCTTCGCAGCGGCTCGGAGCCGTACAATTAGGAAAGAGATGACAAAATGAGAACGACACTTCCCCTGGGTGGTTTCCAGCATCTATCGCACCAGATCTCCGTCCCTTCTCTTTACTAAGACAGAAAATTGACTTGTTCTAACTTTGTACTTAACTCTGTGTGAATTATGGATACAAATTGTCCTGATTATCGTTAACCCATAATGTACAGGTCTGAGAGATAATCCTAGTATCTTATCTATCTTATCTATCTAATCTATCTATCTACGCCTGCAATAGCATCCCGGGCCACTGCATTATGGATGGAGCTGTCTGCTTCCAGTTGTGTCCATAATAATGACAATGGGCCTAACGAACAGCAGATCAGTGGGGATCCCAAGTGGTGGACCGTTGCTAATCAACTAATGATGTCCTATCCTGTGAATAGACTATCAATAGTAAAAGTCCTTTAAAACCCTTCAGCTTAATGTTTGTTACAGGAGCAGAATTAAACGTGCTATTTCCACCTTTGGCACTCTCACCTATCTCTTATTCTGGCTCCCACCTTCCCTGGCACAGCTGTATATGGTGGATAGGGGTGATTAGGAATACGAAAACAGCTGAGTGGGCTTTGTAACACTATTTTCAATACTCCTTTAGGAGTCAATGTACCCACAGTAGCCCCAATAGTAATAGAGGCCCCTGAAAATATACTTTCCTCCTGGTCTTCAGAGTGCCACTGCTTCTCTGCTCGGCGCTGCAGTGGGTGGAAGTGTGTGCGCCTGGACGCCTCCTCCCTTCTCCTCTCCTCCTGCTGAACCAAGGAGGAGAAGTCAGGGCAGGAGGATCCCGGGTGCACACAGAGTGATTACCTACCAGAGAGCCACAACACCCCGGTTGGTAATCACCTTCATGGTGACCCTGCATAATGAAATCAGGACAGATGTCCCAAAAGTAGTACCAAAGGCTGTCCCACGTAGGGACCCTAGGGAAAGCGGAACACAGGGTCTCAAAGTGGGACTGTCCCGCCTAAACTGAAGTGTCTGGTCACCTTAACATACACTATACTGAGAGCAGAAGGGTATATGTGCTGCGAGAGGGGGCAGGAGCTGGTCTGCGTTATGCTCCAAAACGCTATGACAGACTATGGGGCGGCAGCATGAGTAATGCAGTAATCTTCCTGATCGAGCTTCAGGGGGACCAGTGACTGTGTGACAAGTTTAGGGGCCAGGTCACAATTGAGACCCCCTGTAACCCTATAGCTATGCCACTGTCACATGAGAAAAATGTGATATTTGTCATAGCAGAAGAAACAGAACTTGATTTTGGTCACAGAACCAGAAGCCAATGTTGCTTGTAGTTGCAGGGGAGAGTTTACTAGATGTAGGTCAGAGGTGCAGAACTCGATCATAGTCACAGCAGCAAGAACAGAAGTTGAAGATCTTGATGTTAGTCACAGTTGCAGGAACAGAATTAACAATGTACAGGAAAAAGAGCTGGGTTTATGTTGGTTACAGGAGCAGGAAAATGATGTCATGTCCACAACTCTTGAGGTTCTGATGCGCCTTTGAGATTGGGGCTTGATTCTAAATGTACAACCTGCTCCAAGAAATAAGCGTGAGATTATGCATTTCTTAGAGTACTCCTTTAAATTTACAATCGCAAATAAAGTTACTGGGATCTGAATTCTCCCATGTGTCCAAATTAATTAACGATGATTGTAGAAAGAGACATCAACTGTGTCACCACTGTGCTCTTTCTGCTGAGGCCAGCCCAGTTTAGGCTTTAGTAATAGCACAAATAGGAAAAAAAGAAAAGTGTCATGTCCGGTCAGGGTAGACAATTCCCTAAATGTAACAAATCCTTACAAAATCGAATATTGATGAATGAATACACAATGTGATGTCATCAATAGTTGATGGACAGGGGTCTCCCGTTTGGGATGCCTATTGATCAGCTGATCGTCTGACCTGTAGTCAGTGCAGCAGGCTGCATATTGTCATCAATGGTCAGCACAGGAAGTGGGAACGACACCTTCCTGTGGGTATTTAAATCAATTGGAGCGGAATAGCAGTGCAGCGCTCCCACGTCCACCCCGGTCTGCTGATGGACAGAGGTCCGAAGGGACGGATCACGTCCATCAACTACTGATGACATCCAGAGAATAGGTCATCAGCTAACAAAAACCCGGACAACCCCTCGAAGAAAGTACAACTAGAGGGAAAGCTGCAGATTTACCACAGACAAACAATTTCTTGATACACCATGAAATCAGCTAGTATGTTTCAAAGCAAATGCTCCCTGGCTCTGTGGGCAGACAAGGGTTAACAATTCCATTATAGCTGTATTACCTACAACTGGAGATATCTGAACAGCCTGGAATCTTCCGAAGGCCCGGAGTGTAATTTACAATACTTTGTCCTTGTTCTTGCAATGATTGTTGGAAGGATTCCTCTGTTATGGGATGTAAGAGAGATGAAGTCTCTGCCGCTCTGCCAGCTTCTGCCCCGAGGACACACTATTTTCCATTTCAAAAAACCAAACCGGCCCATATGACATCGCCGCTTTCCCAGACAGACGCTGCAGCGACTCTACACCACTGAACCGTCTACAATTCCAACCAGAGCGAATGTTAACCCTTTCTGTATATCATAAAGGGATGTATATGTGCACTCATAGGGCAAAGTCACACGAGCGTGTATTTGTGCGCACAACACACCACATCTATTAGAACCGCTGGTCTCCTATGATGTGTTCACATGTCCGTGTTCTACAGGCGTGAAAATACTGGCATCTGTAAAGATAGGACAGGCGTGCACCGCATAGGTCCATGCTCCGCAAGAGTCCCCATGGGGGATTCATTAATTAATACTGTGACAGCACAGTGTTCAGTGAAGAGGGGACTCCCCGGGAGATGAAGGAATTCCCTGTCCCAGCTGTGGCAGAGGATCACGCCTATCTCCCATTGCTTTCATAGCGGCCGACGCTGCAGCCGACCCATTGAAAGCAATGGGATGCAGGCAAACCCCGCAGTGATTTTCGGGGAAGGGCTTAAAATGTAAGCAATTCCATGAAAATCACCCCTAGCTTGTGTAAAAAAATATATATATTCACCTATCCGACGCTGTCGGGCTCAGCGCGTCTTGAGGCTTGGCTCCCAAGCACTGTAATGAATTTCTTTAAACGGGCGGGGATTTAAAATTCCCACCTCCTGAAAAGGCTATATCTGATTGGCCGAGTGTTCAGGCAATCACAGGCAGTACTCAGCCATTCATTGAATGATAGCTGAACAGTATTATAGTAGTTATATTCTTGTACATAGGAGCAGTATTATAGTAGTTATATACTTGTACATAGGGGGCAGTATTATAGTAGTTATATTCTTGTACATAGGAGGCAGTATTATAGTAGTTATATTCTTGTACATAGGGGGCAGTATTATAGTAGTTATATTCTTGCACATAGGGGGCAGTATTATAGTAGTTATATTCTTGTACATAGGAGCAGTATTATAGTAGTTATATTCTTGTACATAGGAGCAGTATTATAGTAGTTATATTCTTGTACATAGGGGGCAGTATTATAGTAGTTATATTCTTGTACATAGGGGGCAGTATTATAGTAGTTATATTCTTATACATAGGAGCAGTATTATAGTAGTTATATTCTTGTACATAGGGGGCAGTATTATAGTAGTTATATTCTTGTACATAAGAGGCAGTATTATAGAAGTTATATTCTTGTACATAGGGGGCAGTATTATAGTAGTTATATTTTTGTACACAGGAGCAGTATTATAGTTGTTATATTCTTGTAAATAGTGGGCAGTATTATAGTAGTTATATTCTTGTAGATAGGGGGCAGTATTATAGTTGTTATATTCTTGTACATAGGGGGCTGTATTATAGTAGTTATATTCTTGTACATAGGAGGTAGTATTATAGTAGTTATATTCTTGTACATAGGGGGAAGTATTATAGTAGTTATATTCTTGCACATAGGGGGCAGTATTATAGTAGTTATATTCTTGTACATAGGAGCAGTATTATAGTAGTTATATTCTTGTACATAGGAGCAGTATTATAGTAGTTATATTCTTGTACATAGGGGGCAGTATTATAGTAGTTATATTCTTGTACATAGGGGGCAGTATTATAGTAGTTATATTCTTATACATAGGAGCAGTATTATAGTAGTTATATTCTTGTACATAAGAGGCAGTATTATAGAAGTTATATTCTTGTACATCGGGGGCAGTATTATAGTAGTTATATTCTTGTACATAGGGGCAGTATTATAGTAGTTATATTCTTGTACATAGGGGGGCAGTATTATAGTAGTTATATTCTTATACATAGGAGCAGTATTATAGTAGTTATATTCTTGTAAATAGGAGCAGTATTATAGTAGTTATATTCTTATACATAGGAGCAGTATTATAGTAGTTGTATTCTTGTACATAGGGGGCAGTATTATAGTAGTTATATTCTTGTACATAGGGGGCAGTATTATAGTAGTTATATTCTTGTACGTAGAAGCAGTATTATAGTAGTTATACTCATGTACATAGAAGCAGTATTATAGTAGTTATATTCTTGTACACAGGGGGCAGTATTATAATAGTTATATTCTTGTACATAGGGGGCAGTATTATAGTAGTTATATTCTTGTACATAGGGAGCAGTATTATAGTAATTATATTCTTGTACATAGGGGGCAGTATTATAGTAGTTATATTCTTGTACATAGGGGGCAGTATTATAGTAGTTATATTCTTGTATATAGGGGGCAGTATTATAGTAGTTATATTCTTGTACATACGGGCAGTTTTATAGTAGTTATATTCTTGTACATAGGGAGCAGTATTATAGTAGTTATATTCTTGTACATAGGGAGCAGTATTATAGTAGTTATATTCTTGTACATAGGGAGCAGTATTATAGTAGTTATATTCTTGTACATAGGAGACAGTATTATAGTAGTTATATTATTGTATAAGGGGGCAGTATTATAGTAGTTATATTCTTGTACATAGGGGTAGTTTTATAGTAGTTATATTCTTGTACATAGGGAGCAGTATTATAGTAGTTATATTCTTGTACTTAGGGAGCAGTATTATAGTAGTTATATTCTTGTACTTAGGGAGCAGTATTATAGTAGTTATATTCTTGTACATAGGGGGCAGTATTATAGTAGTTATATTCTTGTACATAGGGGTAGTATTATAGTGGTTATATTCTTGTACATAGGGGGCTGTATTATAGTAGTTATATTCTTGTACATAGGGGGCTGTGTTATAGTAGTTATATTCTTGTACATAGGAGGTAGTATTATAGTAGTTATATTCTTGTACATAGGGGGCAGTATTATAGTAGTTATATTCTTGTACATAGAGGCAGGATTATAGTAGTTATATTCTTGTACATAGGGGGAAGTATTATAGTAGTTATATTCTTGTACATAGGGGGAAGTATTATAGTAGTTGTATTCTTGTACATAGGAGCAGTATTATAGTAGTTATATTCTTGTACATAGGAGGCAGTATTATAGTAGTTATATTCTTGTACATAGGAGGCAGTATTATAGTAGTTATATACTTGTACATAGGGAGCAGTATTATAGTAGTTATACTCTTGTACATAGGGGGCAGTATTATAGTAGTTATATTCTTGTACATAGGGGACAGTATTATAGTAGTTATATTCTTGTACATAGGGGGCAGTATTATAGTAGTTATATTCTTGTACATAGGGGGCTGTATTATAGTAGTTATATTCTTGTACATAGTAGCAGTATTATAGTAGTTATATTCCCCCACATGGTGGCAGTATTATTTAGGGACTCTAGAATTGCCTTTTCTTTTAGCATCAATTGGCTCACAATTAGGAATTTTGGATATCAAATTTGAAATACCTTTCCCTCATACTGGGAGTACAGCTAATCTGTGTTTTGTTGCTGATTGTAATTGATATATGTTATTATGCTGTTTAGAGACTTCAGTTTATTTTGGCTCCCTGCTGCTTTATGTATATTGCGCTGCTGTCTATTTACCTACTGACTTTATTGTCATCATTGCATTATTATCGATACGTTGTGTTTTAGTTTAATTAATACATTGTGTCTTTATAGGGGTGCACTTAATGCAGTGGTTTGCTGTTTGTGACACCTCTGGGTAGTATTTATTATTGGCGGTGCTTGTTTTGAGGGATATAAAATGTAATGATGTTGATACAGTTTGTGACTTGTCCCGGACACAGTGATTGCTCTTCATACATTGTTGAGTCCGTGGATTCCTAATTACTAATGTTCTCCTACATGATATCAGCAGAGGTTTTGATGCCGCTCTGTCAGACGGTTGTTGAGATCTCTCCAGTAAACCCGCCGCCTATGAATCACTGTGGCGCTCACAAACACTTAATCATGCAGACAACAGTATCTGCTGAACTGGGAGAGGGAGAATGGGACAGACAGGGATTATTGATGGCAGAAGAGCACCGCCAGCCCCAAAATAGCTCCATGAACACAGGGCAGCTACCGGGGGAGATGCGGGAAGGAGGAGGGGCTAGTGTGTGACGCCAAGACAGGGAAAAACGGGAAAGAAGATAATGATGTCACTAGAAGACATCATGGGATGTGAACAAGCTGGCAGTGAACGGGTTACTTGCATTTACCAAGGTGACATTACAATGAGAATAATAGCAATAATTAGGGTTCACTTTCTTTTTTCACCGGCCTGCTCTCACTGCTGTGTTGAAGATGGGAAGTGATAATCACATTCTGCCCATTTTCAGCCCTGCCCCAGTGCTGTTGCCCCGTGGAACGTTGATCTAAATCCTCTGAATGTTAAAGGGGTCATTACGATTGAGTGATGATGAAATATCACTAAAACATATCTTTACATACCTCCAGACTTTTGGACGATGAAGAGAGGGGCAATTCTTTGTGGCAAATTTCTATAATAAGCCACACCCCCTTCATGGTAAGCTACTGGTGCCTCTTAGGTATAATGAACAAGCTTTGGTCCGGTGTCACCAGTAGAGGAAAATGTGATTGTTCCCAGCAAGAGAAACCAGATAATCTTGTAGATATGATAGCTTGTAATGGCCAACAAAAATACATAATGTAATAGCAGCTTGTGAACCTCTCGGGTTCTTCGTCAGCTCAAAATGGAATAGATCTGAAGAGGCATGAATATTTACACACACTTCTAACATACATACTTATGACGCGGCACAGACATGGATGTGATTGGTTCGCACGTAAAAGGAATTCTGCAACAGCAAAAACTTTTTTGTCTAGGCACTGATAGCGGAGTGAAAGGCTTATGGTCCCTGAATTACTGTTGATGGGGTTTTCACCAGGCCAGCAGTCTATAGATGTCTCATAGCTGCCATTCACCCATAAATCCTGGGGAATCATTTAACCCCGTATTCAGCGTGTCAAAGGTTGTTATCAATTTATATTCCCAAATTCTTCTGTGATTTTGTGATTTGAAACCCCCCTTCAATATCATAATAGTAATAGCATATTGTAATAGCAGCTTGTGAACCTCTCGGGCTCTTCGTCAGGCCAAAATGGAATAGATCTGAAGAGGCATGAATATTTACACACACTTCTAACATACATACTTATGACAAGGCACAGACATGGATGGGATTGGTTTGTACTTGAAAGGAATTCTGCAACAGCAAACAAACTTTTTTGACTAGGCACTGATAGGGGATTATAAATTTATGGTCCCTGAATTACTGTTGATGGGGGTTTTCACCAGGCCAGCAGTCTATAGATGTCTCATAGCTGCCATTTACGCATAAATCCTGGGGAATAATTTAATGAGACATCTATAGACTGCTGGCCTGGTGAAAACCCCATCAACAGTAATTCAGGGACCATAAACTTATAATCCCCTATCAGTGCCTAGTCAAAAAAGTTTGCTTGCTGTTGCAGAATTCCTTTCAAGTACAAACCAATCCCATCCATGTCTGTGCCGTGCCATAAGTATGTATGTTATAAGTGTGTATAAATATCCATGCCTCTTCAGATCTATTCCATTTTGGCCTGACGAAGAGCCCGAGAGGTTCACAAGCTGCTATTACAACATGTATTTCTGTTAGACGGTAAAAGCTATCATATCTACAAGATTACTTGATTTCTCTTGCTGGGAACAATCACTTAGTGCCTCTTAGTGACCCCTCACAGTAATAGTGGCCCCTTTATTAAAACTTCAGCTCTACATAAACCCAGTAAAAGAAGAAAAGGGAGGAGAAAAAACAGGAAAAAGAAAAGGAGGAAGAAGGAAACAGAAGGAGAAGGAAGGAGGAAAAAATAAGACAGCAGGAGAAGGCAGAGGAACAAGAAGGAAAAGGAGGAATAAGAAGAAGCTTTTTTCTTATTTCTTCTTTCCCTTCTTCTTTGTCTTCATTAACTTTGCTTTATAAACCGCTCACAAGTACTTCGATATCCTCCTAGATGACCTAAGAGTGTCATACGGAACTTTAATGGCTCTTAGACAGTTTACACACCGGTTTTAGGGGTATTTGTAAAGTTCTAGTTTGGTTCACACTAATTCGGACCGAACAAAACTTTTTTGCTGACATTCAGAAAGTTTGTTGATCACTACATAGTAGATATTGTATCGGAGCGGATGGCTCTGCCTTGTATACATACTGCTGCTGCCTTCTGTTGGGGGGTAGTGATCCCCATTGTCTTCTGCTTGGGCCATAGAGTGAGGTTAGTCGGTAGGGCCTGTTTGTCTACTGGTTGTAGTTTTGATAAATAGTCTATTAATTATACAGCGCTCAGAGTAACATCTCGGAAAACATCTCATCAGGGCAGGTTAATATTGTCGGCGCACATTTGCAGCGCTTATTACACGTCTGCCGATCGCCTTCAAGCACCATTAGAGCATTTAATTAACCAAAACGAGGAAAGATGAGCTGCAGCGAAATAAACATTTCCATTCAAGGTGACGGCATTAGCGTGGGGCTCTCGCCCTCGGACTGCGCCTCCTGCAATGAGGCTCATGGGTCATTTAATAACATAACAGCTGCAGAACTTTTCCAGTCTATTTCTGTAATAAAAATCCAAGCGCAAAAAGGGAGGGGAAGATGGCGGATCAAAGGGACGTAATAAATGGGGACAATCACGACTTATTAGACGGGGTCCCATGATGAAAAGTTAATCACAGCATACCCTGTAAGAAAACTAGGGCAGCAAGTGTTCACTTTCCCCGCAGCACCGCCACTGGTGAAATGAAGAACTACACACTCCCACTGTAATCAGATGGCTGCCTATGAACTGCACAGACGTTCTGGGTCCTCCAGAGTGAGAGACGCTCTTTGTAGCACACGCTTCTGTTTAATAGATGAGGGGTCTGAAAAATGGAGGTCATTTCCTAAAAGAGTTTTAAAAATATGTTTCATAAACCAGACAGGTCCTTTAGTCCATTAGGAACCTTTCACATGGTAATAGTGACCCCTCAATACGCCCGCAGGGTATTAATGTTCCCTTTGGGCCCCCATTAGGTAATGGTGCCCTCTTTGTCCCCTATTAGATAATAGTTACCCCTTGTGCCCATATTAGGTGATGGTGCCCTCTTTGTGCCATGGTTAGGTAATAGTGGTCTCTTTGTACCTCCATTAGGTAATACTTATCCCTTTGTACCCTTCTTAGGTGTTGGTGAACTCTTTGTGCTGCCATTAGCTTCTGGTGCCCTCTTTTTATTCCCATTAGGTAACCCTTACCCCTTTGAGCCTATATTGGGTGAAGGTACCCTCTTTCTGTACCCGTTAGCTAATAGTTACCTTTTGTGCACCCATTTAGTTAATGTGCCCTCTTTGTGCCACGCTAGATAATAATTCTTTGTGACCCACTAGGTAAAATCATTACTAAGCTGTTCCATAGCAGTAACCAGTATGATTTAAGCAGGGCGCACATGCTTTTACCATGCTTTTGCACTTTTAGAACTTCTTACTTTTAAAAATGGTGCACAATATGCTAATGATCTGCTTTGAGTCAAAGAGGCGTCACTGAGAGGTCTCCGAGTCAGTGCATCATTCTTCAAGCCCAGCCCCTTGTCCAGCTGGCAGCACCCGCTGGGTCCGTACATCAGTACTCCGATTCCATGCATGCACTGCACATCCCTCCTGCTGTGTCTTATGGCGCATGCGCAGTGCTTCGGTCAAGTCAAGGGATAGACACCTCGCTCCATGGCACATGTATAGGGAGGGCTTGGCAGCGGCAGCAATGATCCTCAAAGTGCATGTGCATTACGCCGCTGAAGTCTCGGCAAGTAAGGGAGCGCTGAGGTGCGCAGATGCGGGCAGGGTTTGCTTTGGCGCCTGTTCAGGATTACAGCGAAGAAGAGAGACCAGTATGCATGCCAATCACAAACACAGGCGGCCGGGCGCAGCGCTTGGGGAAAATCTGACTTTTTTTCAGCAAAATCTGACTCTTTTCAGCTCGTTAGAATACAGCGCAGGAAAACTGCAAAAAACGGCAAAAGCGTATTGGAAACCAAATGGCAATAAGAGAATCTGATTACAGGAACCTCTATTAGAGGCTTACTGTGGACTGCGCTGAAGACGCTTGATGACCGACTCCAAGAGTCCGTATGAACGGTTGTTAATCAGAGTGCTAGCTCCGATGACCGGGATAATAATTGTCTCACTAGGTCCATTAGTGACAATATACGCTGGGGTGACCAGTGATGACTCTCTTCCTGGCCCGATGGTGCGGGTGCAGTGTTGTTGGAGGGGAGGAAACAGAGGAACTGCGCCTCCAGCCTATTGGCGTATTGGCTTTCTCTGACCGGCCTGTTACTCTTTTCCTAGAGGACACTCTCCGTAGCAATGTGACCGCTACATCACTAACTGGGAGAGATTCCCCCTCCTCTCGGGCTACAGCTACGCTGCTCTCTGCACACTCTGCAAGCTTTGCAATGTTCCCCAGAGGGAACAGTCCTCAGGACTGTCTCTGCAACACTGCAGTAGACAAGGAGAAACTCCTGCATCAACCTCTGTCCTGCATCAAGCGCCTCTCTCAACAACTTCCCATCTCTTCTTCCTGCACAGCTCTGCCCCTCTGTTCCCGCAGTCTCTTAAAGTGACAGTACCATCAGAAAGAAAACCACATCATACCATCTTTAAACAGCGATAAACCATAGCAGCGAGGTGCATGTCAGCTGGGGTCTCACTAAATACACTCACTACAAGTACAGCAAACATAAATGTTAAACGAGCTTCCAACATCTGCAGCCTGACCTCTCACGCCTCCAAGGAGTTATATCCTTCCCACACCGGACACCCAATGTCACCGACGTTGTTTCTACAGGAGTTTCGCACACTATACCACCTTTCGGTATTAATGCCCGCGATGCAGATTAGTCTCCACCCCTTGGAACGCCTGCGGTACATTGCTGTCCACGGCTTTATTACAGCGTGACATATGGCTTTCATGTACAATGCTGCGCTCTACATCTGGCACCTTCTGCACCATTACAGCCGTAATAAACATTGTACATTACATCATGGACCTTTTAACATACATCAACCAACCAACTGGCTGCGCAAAGTCTTGCACTAACTGCGTGCCTTAACTAATACTAAAAGATGACAACACTAACCCTTATGGGTAACGCCAACACTCCTACCCGAGCCAGGGATTTTACACATAACTATCCCGGCAAAATTAGCACACTGATGACTGATGGCTTTAGTGTTCACCTGCGCTGTATCCGCTATGCAGACCTCTTCAGTGTCTGGAAACTGTAGGGAGGACGATTCCCTCTCCTTCTCCCTTGTGCCGCAGAGTCCCCAGCCCTAGCAGTCCAGCTGAAGAAGTGAGCTGCGGTTCCATGGAGAATGGGTACCACCTAGGCCCTAGCATAGCAGCGATAAGTAGGGTCAGTTGTAGACTAGACTGTTACCGGTCAGGCAGGCTTCATAGATGGGTGGCGGATCTTTCACTGCTGCACAGAACTTTAATGCCGGCCTTTAGTCACTCACTGGGCTCTTGGATGCTCTAATGAGGGGAATAGTGCTGAAATCGAGTCGACACCACCCGAAAAGCACTGTAGCTGTTGACCTTATAATATGGCCTCCACCACTTTAACCCTTTAAGGTCCAGAGTGTTTTCATTCTTTAGGGATTTTACCCATGTGGTGGTTTTAGGGCTTCTACCCACTGGCCATATTTTTCCCTGCGATGCGACAGCGATGATTATGAACCCTATGATTTTCAATGTTTTCATACTCATTTACGATTTTTCACTCCAGCTTCGCATCGCAGAGAAGAAATCTGCAATATCACTCAGCGTTTTCAATGGGGCCAGCGTCGGCCCAATTGAAAACATAGGAAGTATATTGCGGACCTCTGCTACAGCTGTGGCAGGGGTTTCCTTCATCCTTGTGGGGACCAGGGGGATGAAGGAATCCTCTACCACAGCTGTGACAGAAGTCCAGAATGCTATCCTATTGCTTTCAATGAGGTCGGCACTGCTGCTACCAGCCCCATTGAAAGCAGTGGGTTGTAGGCAACCCCGGAAGCGTGATTTTTGGGGAAGGGCTTGAAATATAAGCCCATCCCTGAAAATCATCCCTAGCTGGTGAAAAAAAAAATGATATACTCATCTCTAAGGTGCGTCCTCCGGCTGGCTGTCTGCACGGCTGTGTCACCTCCTCCAGTGGGATAGATAAGGCTGCTTGCTCTGTGCTCCCTGGTGGCAGTGGCCTCTACCACTTAATGACTTGGCAGGACTCTGATCTGCTCTTCTCTGTTGCTGCTGCATCGCAGTTTGGAAAGTTCTGAGACCTCCTTTTAATCCTTGCATTGTGAGCATGCTTTGAAACATTGGATCCAGGACTGTTGTTGTCAGAGGCAATAGATATTGGCTTAAAGGTCGCTATACTTGCACCTCAAGCTATGTCATATATCTACCAACGTACAGGGGTGTGCAACCTGTGTCGCACCAAGATCAGCCGGGGAGACACAAGTACCAGCCTCACCACCACCAGCATGTGCAGGCATATGATGGCCAAGCACCCCAAAAGGTGGAACGAAGGCCATTCACCGCCTCCGGGTCACATCACTGCCTCTTCCCCTGTCCCCCAACCTGCCACTCAGATCCAACCCTCCCCTCAGGACAAAGGCACAAGCGCCTCCCGGCCTGCACCCACACCCTCACCTCCTCTGTCCTCCACCCCATCCAGCAATGTCTCTCAGCGCAGCGTTCAGCTGTCGCAAACAAAAGCATTGGAGCGAAAGCACAAATACGCCACCACGCACCCGCACGCACAAGCTTTAAAGGGGTTGTCCTGCGAAAGCAAGCGGGGTTATACACTTCTGTATGGCCATATTAATGCACTTTGTAATGTACATTGTGCATTAATTATGAGCCATACAGAAGTTATTCACTTACCTGTTCCGTTGCTAGCGTCCCCGTCGCCATGGTGCCGTCTAATTTCAGCGTCTAATAGCCCGATTAGACGCGCTTGCGCAGTCCGGTCTTCACCCTGGTGAATGGGGCCGCTCGTGCCGGAGAGCTGGTCCTCGTAGCTCCGCCCCGTCACGTGTGCCGATTCCAGCCAATCAGGAGGCTGGAATCGGCAATGGACCACACAGAGCCGACGGTGCACCATGGGAGAAGACCCGCGGTGTATCGTGGGTGAAGATCCCGGCGGCCATCTTAGTAAGGTAAGGAAGAAGAAGAAGTCGCCGCAGCGCGGGGATTTGGGTAAGTACTAAACGTTTTGGTTTTTTTTAACACATGCATCGGGTTTGTCTCGCGCCGAACGGGGGGCCTATTGAATAAAAAAAAAAAAACGTTTCGGCGCGGGACAACCCCTTTAAACTTACACATTGCCAAACTGATCAGCCTGGAGATGCTGCCGTACAGGCTTGTGGAAACAGAGGCTTTCAAAAACAAGATAGCAGTGGCAGTCCCGCGCTACTCGGTCCCCAGTCGCCACTATTTTTCCTGGTGTGCCATCCCAGCCCTACACCAGCCCGTCTCCCGCATCATAAATTGTGCCCTCACCAACGCGGTTACTGGGAAGGTCCACTTAACCACGGAAACGTGGACAAGTACTGGCGGGCAGGGGCACTATATCTCCCTGACGGCACATTGGGTGAATTTGGTGGAGGCTGGGACCGAGTCAGAGCCTGGGACCGCTCACATCCTACCCACACCCATAATAGCGTGTCCTACCTCGGTGCTGGTATCTGCGGTGTTTTATGCCACCTCCTCCAAACCCTCCCCCTCCTCGTCCTCCGCCACCTCTACCTCTCAATTAAGAAGTGTGAGGCAGTCGATGTTGCGCGGCGTGGCAGCACAGCGGTGGGCAAGCGCCAGCAAGCCGTGCTGAAACTAATCAGCTTAGGTGACAAGAAGAACACCTCCCCCCGAGCTGTTGCAGGATCTGACAGATCAGACCGACCTCTGGCTTTCGCCGCTGAGCCTCCAACCAGGCATGGTCGTGTGTGACAACGGCCGTAACCTGGTGGCGGCTCTGCAGCCTCACACATGTGCCATGCCTGGCCCACATCTTCAATCTGGTGGTTCGGCGGTTTCTGAAAAAACTACCCCTACTTGTCTGACCTGCTTGGCAAGGTGCGCCGCGTCTGCACACATTTCCGCAAGTCCAATACGGACGCTGCCACCCTGAGGACCCTGCAACATCGGTTTCAGCTGCCAGAGCACAAACTGCTGTGCAACGTGCCCACACGGTGGAATTCTACGCTCCACATGTTGGCCAGGCTGTACGAGTAGCGTAGAGCAATAGTGGAATACCAACTCCAACATGGGCGGCGTAGTGGTAGTCAGCCTCCGCAATTCTTTACTTAGGAGTGGGCATGAATGGCAGATATCTGCCAGGTACTCGGAAACTTTGAGGAGTCTACCCAGATGGTGAGCGGCGATGCGGCAATCATTAGTGTTACCATCCTGCTGCTTTGCCTGCTGAGAAGTTTGCTGCTAAGCATAAAGGCCGATGCTTTGCGGTTGGAACAGGAGACGGGGAATGACAGTATGCCGCTTGATAGCCAGACCACCCTCATGTCTATCTCAGCGCGTTTTGGAGGAGCAGGAGGAGGAGGGGGAAGAGATAGCTGGGAATACTGCAGAGGGTACCCATGCTGCTTGCCTCTCATCTGTTTAGCGTGTATGGGCTGTAGAGAAGGAGGAGGATCCTGAAAGTCATCTTCCTAGTGAGGACAGCGATGTGTTGCATACTGGTACCCTGACAAACATGGCTGACTTTGTTAGGCTGCCTTTTCCGTGACCCTCGCGTTAGACACATTCTGGCCAACACTGATTACTGGGTGTACACCCTTCTCGACCCACGATATAAGGAGAATCTTTCCACTCATTTCTGAAGAGGAAAGGGGTACGAGATCGATGCAATGCCACAGGGCCCTGGTGGGAAAAGTGATGCTAAAGTTCTCATCTGACAGTGCTAGTGGCAGAAGACACAGTTCCGAGGGTCAAGTAGCAGGGGAGGCACGGGGATCAGGCAGCATGTCCAGTGCAGGCAGGGGAACACTCTCCAAGGCCTTTGCCAGCTTTATGGCTCCCCAGCAAGACTGTGTCACCACTCCCCAGTCAAGGCTGAGTCGGAGGGAGCACTGTAAAAAGATAGTGAGGGAGTACGTAGCCGATCATACCACCGTCCTCCGTGATGCCTCTGCTCCATACAACTATTGGATGTCAAAGCTGGACACGTGGCACGAACTTGCGCTATACGCCCTGGAGGTTCTGGCCTGCCCTGCCCCTAGTTTCTTGACAGAGAGGGTGTTTAGTGCAGCTGGGGGAATCATCACGGATAAGTGTACCCGCCTGTCAACTGCCAGTGCCGACATGCTTACACTCAAAGATGAACAAAGGCTGGATTTCCCCAGATTTCTCTTCTCCACCGGAGAACCTAATGACTCTTTTCGCTGCAACAGGAGAAAAAAAGCATTCTCTATCACAAGAAAAAAAGGGTGAATTAGCTTTGTCAATCATGCTCGGATATTATTACTCCTCCTCCTCTTACTCCTCCTCCTAAAACAGCATGTCATCACGCTGAACTGCCAATTTTTCTGCGGCCCAAAAGGCTTTGAAAAATTGTAAAAAAATTATAAACAAAGTTTCAAAAGTATTGAGACTTTAACAGAAACCAATTTTTTTTCACAGGGCTGCCTCCAGGCTCTGTTACAAATTAAGCAACAGCGAGCTGTATCTTTAAAAAATGTTTCTGGGTTTCACCTGCCCTCGCAGTTGAGCAATTTTTCAAGGGTGCACTTGTACTCTTGGTACACCAATTTTTCGGGCCCTCTCCTATACTGTTATCTAACCAATTTTTCCGGCCTTCAACTACACTCATGGTACACCAATGTTTCAGGGGTTCACCTATACTCTTGCTACAGAAATGTTACAGGGGTCTGCCTATACGTCTGCTGCAGGAATGTTACAGGGGTCTGCCTATACGTCTGCTGCAGGAATGTTACAGGGGTCTGCCTATACGTCTGCTGCAGGAATGTTACAGGGGTCTGCCTATACGTCTGCTGCAGGAATGTTACAGGGGTCTGCCTATACGTCTGCTGCAGGAATGTTACAGGGGTCTGCCTATACTTCTGCTGCAGGAATGTTACTGGGGTCTGCCTATACTTCTGCTAGAGGAATGTTACAGGGGTCTGCCTAGACCTTTGCTACAGAAATGTTACAGGGGTCTGCCTATACTGTGGGTGCACAAAGACTTCCTATTGCAGTGTTTTACCTGTCTGGCACAAATACACTGACTGACTAGGATAGAAATATGGGCCGAGATCTTTGTTGGGGTGAATAAGTTGGCGCTATACAAATACCAAGATTTATTTATTTCCCATTGCGGTGTTTTACTGGTCTGGCACAAATACACTGACTGACTAGGGTAGAAATGTGGGCCGAGCTCCTTGGCGGGGTGAAACTCTGCCATGGGCGAGCCCAAGGAATTCAAAGACTTCCCATTGCGGTGTTGAGCTATCTGACACCTACACAGAATGAATTGTGTGGGGACACATAGATTTCCCAGTGCTATGTAACTCGCGGCACCTTGGGTCACACAAGGTGGAGGCTGGGACCGAGCCTGACCCTGGGCCCGCTCACGTGCTTCCCACACAGAGTATTGCTGCATTGTGGAGATGTGTAGAAGTGCTGGCACCTGAGTCCCCTTTATGCCCACGTTTGTGGCTCCTGACAATTTTGTGACGGAGGTGGCACGGGATTGGAATGATGATCGTACATCAATTCTCATCAGCATTGTGGGCTATCGCCCACACTTTCAAAGAGGGTCGCTGCCTGGCCCTGCCAACCCTCTGCGGTCTGTGCTTCCGGTTCCTCCTCATCCAGTACGCACTTATAAATTG
The DNA here is from genome assembly GCF_035609145.1 of Eleutherodactylus coqui. Classification (NCBI taxonomy): domain Eukaryota; kingdom Metazoa; phylum Chordata; class Amphibia; order Anura; family Eleutherodactylidae; genus Eleutherodactylus; species Eleutherodactylus coqui. The sequence goes on from NC_089838.1 coordinate 3,320,948, forward strand.
ACATGAGGGTGGGGTGGCTATGAAGCGAGCGTGTGGCATGAGGGCAGCTGAATGCTGCGCAGGGAAACTTTTGGGTGCGCTATGGACGCAGGGTCGTGCGGGGGGTTGGACAGTCATGCCAGCATGTAACCCAGGAGAAGAGGCAGCGGTGTCACCTGCTGGCGGTGATTGTCCTTGGTTGCAGGTAGTGTGGTGCTTAGCTAAGATGTGCCAGCACGTGTGCCTTGCTAATGAGGGTCTGTCCCAAGTAAATTGTTAGGGGGGTGACCGCCAGGCTCTTGCCCCCATTGTGGCTTAATAGTGGGACCTGGAAGCCTCAGATGCAGCCATGCATGCTGCCCCTGCCCTTCCCTATCCATTTCTGTGGTGTTTCCATGACTTTCTGATGTTTTCTGGTGTTTGACAAGTCATCACCTATGCGAAGCATCGGTCCCACACAAAAATGCTCGAGTCCCCTATTGACTTCAATGGGGTTCGTTACTTGAAACGAGCTCTCGAGCATTACGAAAAGTTTGACTCGAGCAACGAGCACCCGAGCATTTTGGGCTCGCTCATCTCTAATAGATAGATACAAACAGTCACCAACTGACTTATGTTGTGCTGCTAAAAGATCATTACTGAACTATCATGTAATTTATCTGCTATTTCGTTTAATTACGATTTACGGAGTTCTTTTTTTCTTAAGACTCTTCGTGTGTTGTGCGTGGGAACCTCCTTATGTTCTCGCAGTCTTCTGATCTCGCTGCACCTGTTACTCTTATTATTTATTTCACTGATTTATTTTCTGATGGCAGAAAACGAAATTAATAATTTATAACAGTAAAAAAAACTGTTCTCCAGGCTCCACCCCTTTTAGTTAAACGTGTCTAACCTGGAGGGGCTGCAGGAGGAGTGGAAGACAATATGGAGCCTTGTGTGCTTTTTCTTCACCTTTAATTGAGAAACGGGATAGGAAACAGGAAACCATACTGACTGCCAAAAGTATTTTTGTCACTTTTTCGGTGGCCCTTTAAAGGGATGTCTGTTTACTCCTTTTCCAAGAGGACTATTAGGAGTTAAAGGGTCCTTCCAAGACTGGAAAAATATATGCAGAGAATACCATAAGCCTAAATAATAAGCCCTACTCACTCAATAAATAGCCCGCTGGTGAAATGCAGCCCCCTCAGTCTCTGCTGCTAGAGTCCCAGAGGCTTCTGCAGCGGTCATGGGTCGTTCTTTGTTCACTGGCTGCAGTACTCACAAGCTGTAGCCAGTGATGGGGTGTAGTGGTCACGTGATCAATGTGAACAATGAACAGGACATGACCGCTGCAGGGGTTTCTGGGATTTGAGAGGAGGGTATCAGGTTGGCTGCCCTGGACCGGGTGGCAAAGAGTGTCTGAGGACGGGCCACCAGCCTTTCATGGCAGAATTACGAATGAATCCTGTGATTGGCTGAGCGGTCATATGTACAACGAACAGCACATGACTGTTGCAACAGCTTCCTGGTTCCGACCGTGTGAAAGTTGCCTCATAAGTAAGTAATGCTATATTTTTTTTTAAAGGAAACCCTTTTAATACGCTCTTTGTCAAAACCCCCCAGCCCCCAAAAGAAGTTATTTTGCTGTAAACCTCGTCCATCTGTAATGATGGGAGTTGTGGTGATTAGATGAACGGTCTCGTCACCGGAGGCCCTAAAATTGGTTCCCCCCCTCGGCCTATAAGAGGCTCTCGGAGGCTCCTTGTGTGCAGTGACCTTCTTTTACTTGTAGAGCTTGTTGGCCACTAGATGCCTCTACGACACAGAGAAGAGATTTTGCCCCATTACCAGAGTCGGAGAGGGGCGCATTATTGGGATGTAAGAAGCTGGATGGTTGTCTCGATTAATTGTCCCCCACCGGGCCGTTCTGTCCAGACTGTTAGGGGGTGTTAGGACCAGTGGATGTGTGAGGGCACACAAGGTGACCAGGCACAGAACACCCACTACAGACCACCAGTAGAGAGGAGTGTCTGACCAGACTGTTAGGAGGTGTTGGGACCAGTGGATGGGGGCACACAAGGTGATCTGCTCAGAACACCCACTACAGACCACCAGTAGAGAGGAGCATCTGACCAGACTGTTAGGAGGTTTTGGGACCAGTGGATGTGTGAGGGCATACAAGGTGACCGGGCTCAGGACGCCCCCTACAGACCACCAGTAGAGGAGCGTCTGACCAGACTGTTAGGGGGTGTTGGGACCAGTGGATGTGTGAGGGCATACAAGGTGACCTGGGTCAGGACGCCCCCTACAGACCACCAGTAGAGAGGAGCGTCTGACCAGACTCTTAGGGGGTGTTGGGACCAGTGGATGGGGGCACACAAGGTGACCGAGCTCAGGATCCCCGACAGACCCCAAGCAGAGAGGAGTATCTGATCGTCTGACAAGCACCATCAGCTCCAACTATTTAGTTGTTCGCCATCCAGAGACAGGGGGCGCCATCGTCACACCACTGTGTCTGCCTGAACCATTTCCAGGTGCTTGGCTGAAGCACATTTGGTCTCACCACCCACATTACATGAATGGCCTTTGACCTGCACCGTCGCCTCCGTCTGCAGTGTGCTAAAAACTAAACTGGACTGCTACAAAACCAGGCTTTCTTCAGGGATGTAACCGGTTTAGTTTGGGCGCTGATGACGGACGTGTTCATGTCAGGAGACCTCGGGGTGAGCGCTTCAATCCTCTTTTTGCTGTGGAGCGGCACACTGCCCCCTGCTGCTGTGATGGCCTGGGGGTCCATCACATATGACAGTCGGTCCCCCCTAGTGGTGGTACGAGGGACAATGACAGCTCAGCGATATGTTCAGGACATCCTGCAGCCACATGTGTTCCTCTCATGGCGGCTTCCAGCAGGATAATGCCCGGCCGCACACACAAGGGGGTCCCAGGAAGCCCCCACAACATTGTCACACTTCTGTGGCCGCCCGGTCACCAGGTTTATCACCAATAGAACATGTATGGGACCATCTGGGACACTAAATTGCACAATTCATAGGCTCAGTTACAGCAAATGTGGAGTGATATGTCGCAGGATACCAAACAGAACCAATATGCCTCCATGCCTGCCCATATCACATCTTGTATCCAAGCTAGAGGCGATACAACAGGGTACTAGAGCCTCCATGCCTGCCTGTATCACATCTTGTATCCAAGCTAGAGGTGGTACAACAGGGTACTAGAGCCTCCATGTCCGCCTGTATCACATCTTGTATCCAAGCTAGAGGTGGTACAACAGGGTACTAGAGCCTCCATGTCCGCCTGCATCACATCTTGTATCCAAGCTAGAGGCGGTACAGCAGGGTACTAGAGCCTCCATGCCTGCCTGTATCACATCTTGTATCCAAGCTAGAGGTGGTACAACAGGGTACTAGAGCCTCCATGTCCGCCTGCATCACATCTTGTATCCAAGCTAGAGGTGGTACAACAGGGTACTAGAGCTTCCATGCCCACCGTATTACATCTTGTATCCAAGCTAGAGGCGGTACAGCAGGGTACTAGAGCCTCCATGCCTGCCCGTATCACATCTTGTATCTAAGCTAGAGGTGGTACAACAGGGTACTAGAGCCTCCATGACCCCGTATCACATCATGTAGCCAAGCTAGAGGCAGTTAACAAAGTTATTAGAGCCTCCATGCTCCCGTATTACATCTTGTATCCAAGCTAGAGGCGGTGCAACAGGGTACTAGAGCCTCCATGCCCACCATATCACATCTTGTATCTAAGCTAGAGGTGGTACAACAGGGTACTAGAGCCTCCATGTCCGCCTGTATCACATCTTGTATCCAAGCTAGAGGTGGTACAACAGGGTACTAGAGCCTCCATGTCCGCCTGCATCACATCTTGTATCCAAGCTAGAGGCGGTACAGCAGGGTACTAGAGCCTCCATGCCTGCCTGTATCACATCTTGTATCCAAGCTAGAGGTGGTACAACAGGGTACTAGAGCCTCCATGCCCACCGTATTACATCTTGTATCCAAGCTAGAGGCGGTACAGCAGGGTACTAGAGCCTCCATGCCTGCCCGTATCACATCTTGTATCTAAGCTAGAGGTGGTACAACAGGGTACTAGAGCCTCCATGACCCCGTATCACATCATGTAGCCAAGCTAGAGGCAGTTAACAAAGTTATTAGAGCCTCCATGCTCCCGTATTACATCTTGTATCCAAGCTAGAGGCGGTACAACAGGGTACTAGAGCCTCCATGCCCACCATATCACATCTTGTATCTAAGCTAGAGGTGGTACAACAGGGTACTAGAGCCTCCATGTCCGCCTGTATCACATCTTGTATCCAAGCTAGAGGTGGTACAACAGGGTACTAGAGCCTCCATGTCCGCCTGCATCACATCTTGTATCCAAGCTAGAGGCGGTACAGCAGGGTACTAGAGCCTCCATGCCTGCCTGTATCACATCTTGTATCCAAGCTAGAGGTGGTACAACAGGGTACTAGAGCCTCCATGTCCGCCTGCATCACATCTTGTATCCAAGCTAGAGGTGGTACAACAGGGTACTAGAGCTTCCATGCCCACCGTATTACATCTTGTATCCAAGCTAGAGGCGGTACAGCAGGGTACTAGAGCCTCCATGCCTGCCCGTATCACATCTTGTATCTAAGCTAGAGGTGGTACAACAGGGTACTAGAGTCTCCATGACCCCGTATCACATCATGTAGCCAAGCTAGAGGCAGTTAACAAAGTTATTAGAGCCTCCATGCTCCCGTATTACATCTTGTATCCAAGCTAGAGGCGGTACAACAGGGTACTAGAGCCTCCATGCCCACCATATCACATCTTGTATCCAAGCTAGAGGCGGTACAACAGGGTACTAGAGCCTCCATGCCTGCTTGTATCACATCTTGTATCCAAGCTAGAGGCGGTACAACAGGGTACTAGAGCCTCCATGCCTGCTTGTATCACATCTTGTATCCAAGCTAGAGGCGGTACAGCAGGGTACTAGAGCCTCCATGCCTGCCCGTATCACATCTTGTATCTAAGCTAGAGGTGGTACAACAGGGTACTAGAGCCTCCATGACCCCGTATCACATCATGTAGCCAAGCTAGAGGCGGTACAACAGGGTACTAGAGCCTCCATGCCTGCTTGTATCACATCTTGTATCCAAGCTAGAGGCGGTACAACAGGGTACTAGAGCCTCCATGCCCGCCCGTATCACATCTTGTATCTCAGTTCTCCACAATAAATGGTCCTTTTGCTCTGATATTGTAATCACTTCTATCAATGTTACAATCAAACAGTTTCTTTCCATCCAACAACTTCTAGGGCAGGAATTGGTGCTGACAGTGAGTGCGCATATGTATGTGTGTGTGTGTGTGTGTATGTATATATATATATATATATATATATTACACACACACCTCTTCTAGGGGAGGGATGACACTGACAATGAGTGTTCTGTATTTAGGATTCTTATCTCTAAATCAGACACAAGAACTGCTGCAAAAAGTGTCCCTTTCTATGGGACATTAATTTGAATGAGAGCAGTGTAATACCTCACTTCACCTGTGGGTGAGCTGCAGGGAAACTGAACGTTTGCCATCAAGTTCCAACACTCATTATAGCTGACTGCTGGGAATCTCAGCCGCATTACAGAAAGGGACTGTCCAAAGTGAATAACCCCTGTAAGCCACCTGCCTGGTAATCACCGATCACACATACAACTGTGGCAGGAAAGACGACAGATGCAGCGTCTGGTAAATAAGGGGTTACAGCGGAGGTGAAATATGTGCTGCTAATTGGGTTCTATTGGTATAGAAAAATAATAGGCAGATGAGGAGTGGGCTGGGTCACAGCTCCCCCTGATGTCCAGCAGAGGTAGTGCAGGAGAAGACTCCAGACATGAACGATGTCTATACAGTTATTAAAAATCCCTTTCTTAATTATTCACAGAATGAGCAGCAAATGAGCCGTAGAGCCGAGAGTTAATTGAAAGTGAGCCAGAGATAGCTGAGGTGGCAGATAACTGCGAGAGCCACATGGGGATATAATAGGGGCTCCTGTGGCTCTATGTATTAACCCTACAGGTGTTTTATATACCTTATAAGACCTCTATATACTGTGCTGGTTGGCATCTTTCACTGATACTTGGGGTACAAGATAACACAATGACACCTGGGGGACGGGATAATGACACGCTGACACTTGGGGGACGGCATAATGACCCGCTGATACTTGGGGGACGGGATAATGACCCGCTGATACTTGGGGGACGGGATAATGACCCGCTGATAATTGGGGGACGGGATAATGACCCGCTGACACTTGGGGGACGGGATAATGACCCGCTGATACTTGGGGGACGGGATAATGACCCGCTGATACTTGGGGGACGGGATAATGACCCCCTGATACTTGGGGGACGGGATAATGACCCCCTGATACTTGGGGGACGGGATAATGACACGCTGACACTTGGGGGACGGGATAATGACACACTGACACTTGGGGGATGGGATAATGACCCGCTGACACTTGGGGGACGGGATAATGACCCCCTGATACTTGGGGGACGGGATAATGACCCCCTGATACTTGGGGGACGGGATAATGACACGCTGACACTTGGGGGACGGGATAATGACACGCTGACACTTGGGGGGGCGGGATACTGACACGCTGACACTTGGGGGACCGCATAATGACACGCTGACACTTGGGGGACCGCATAATGACACGCTGACACTTGGGGGGCGGGATAATGACACGCTGACACTTGGGGGGCGGGATAATGACACGCTGACACTTGGGGGGCGGGATAATGACACGCTGACACTTGGGGGACGGGATAATGACACGCTGACACTTGGGGGGCGGGATACTGACACGCTGATACTTGGGGGGCGGGATACTGACACGCTGACACTTGGGGGACGGGATAAGGACAGGCTGATACTTGGGGGGCGGTATAATGACACGCTGACACTTGGGGGGCGGGATAATGACACGCTGACACTTGGGGGGCGGGATAATGACACGCTGACACTTGGGGGACGGGATAATGACCCCCTGATACTTGGGGGATGGTATAATGACACGCTGATACTTGGGGGACGGGATAATGACACGCTGACACTTGGGGGACGGGATAATGACACGCTGACACTTGGGGGACGGGATAATGACACGCTGACACTTGGGGGACGGGATAAGGACAGGCTGATACTTGGGGGGCGGTATAATGACACGCTGACACTTGGGGGATGGGATAATGACACGCTGACACTTGGGGGACGGGATAATGACACGCTGACACTTGGGGGATGGGATAATGACACGCTGACACTTGGGGGACGGGATAATGACACGCTGATACTGAGGGGACAGAATAATGACACTCTAACACTTGGGGGACGGGATAATGACACACTGACACTTGGGGGACGGGATAATGTCACGCCGACACTTGGGGGACGGGATAAGGACAGGCTGACACTTGGGGGACGGGATAATGACCCGCTGATACTTGGGGGACGGGATAATGACACGCTGAGACTTGGGGGACGGGATAATGACACGCTGATACTTGGGGGACGGGATAATGACACGCTGACACTTGGGGGACGGGATAATGACACGCTGAGACTTGGGTGGACAGGATAATGACACGCCGACACTTGGGGGACGGGATAAGGACACGCCGACACTTGGGGGACGGGATAAGGACACGCCGACACTTGGGGGACGGGATAAGGACAGTCTGATACTGGGGGGACGGGATAATGACACGCTGACACTTGGGGGACGGGATAATGACACGCTGACACTTGGGGGACGGGATAATGACACGCTGATACTTGGGGGATGGGATAATGACACGCTGAAACTTGGGGGACGGGATAATGACGCGCTGATACTTGGGGGATGGGATAATGACAGGCTGACACTTGGGGGACGGGATAACGACACGCTGACACTTGGGGTACAGGAAAATGACACGCTGACACTTGGGGGACGGGATAATGACACGCTGACACTTGGGGGACGGGATAATGACACGCTGACACTTGGGGGACGGGATAATGACACGCTGACACTTGGGGGGACGGGATAATGACACGCTGACACTTGGGGGACGGGATAATGACACACTGACACTTGGGGTCCTGATGCAACTCAGTAAGAGTCATTTAATGTATACTGACAACCACTTTCATGTTTAGAAAATAGTCAGAGGTTGTCAAAGCTTCGCCCATCCCTCTATTTTCCGTATTTCTGAGGTTACAGCTGCAGTTTGTGCTCCAGAGCTGCACTTCCTGTTAACCAGTATGGAGTGCTGCTTTGGTCACTCACCTGGCAATGGGCACCATGCAGTACCAGACTTGGGAATAAGAGGGGTATATGCTGCTGTTTTATGAAGTAGGACCCCCTACCACCTATTAGGTCATGATAGATATATATACGAGCTCTAGCTAGGAAGGGGTTAACGAGACAGCTGCATATATTCTAGTTACTGAGTAATCTCTATCTAGAGTAAATAAGGTTGAGCCTGTCTATAGACTCACTCAATGATTTATTGTTACCTTAAAGGGCCGGTACCCCTAATTTAGTCAGTTTATAATAGTTCATGAGCGTTATAAGACGAGCTGTGAATATCAGTCACATGGATGCCTGCAAATATCTCTCCAGGGTCTCAGTGCTGCGGATATGTAGCAGAGACTAGTGGAGCCCTCCCCTCTCCCCTGCCCAAATATTCTGATAACAGATGACAATAGCTGTGCTTAACCCCTTTGTGACCGCAATATACCTTTTTACTGACCCCCACTATTGGGCTTTAAACCTGCACATACATCTTTTTAAGGCCGCCTGCACACGGGCGGGATTTCCGCCACTGAAAGCCTGCATAGGAGTGCATTACAATACGCACTCCTATGCAGACGGCCGCGGTTTGGCTGCGCGAAATCTCGCGCGGCAAACAAACCGCGGCATGTCCTATTTCTGTGCGGGGTTCGCAGAGCCTCGCACAAAAAACGTCACTCACCCGGCCGCCGGCTCCGGTCTGCATGTGCCGGCTGCCCGTCAGCCGGCACATGAAAGAGCCGGGGCCGCCAGGCATGGCTGAGTACGCGCTCGTCACTGCAGGCGCTGGGGTCGGGTCCCGCGGCGAGAATTCTTGCCGCCGGATCTAACCCACCCGTCTGCAGGTGGCCTAAGGTGGTGGCAAGGCTGACTACTGACAGCGGAGCTTCTGCTCTAACTGCAGGGAGAGGAGAAACCTCCGATCCCGGCAGTTTAACCCCTTACAACAAGTTTAACGCCATAATCAAAATCAATTGCAACATGTAAGCAAATTAGAGGGTGAGGGGGCGCTTTCCGTCACTCAGCAACCCGCAGGGGTCCTAAGGTACCAATGGGTTCCAGTGGCAGCCAGCAGTCTGATGAAGGCCTCCATGGCTGCCATGCAACACAGCGTATTAGGCTCCGCCTCCTCTTAACGGATTTAAAAACAGTGTCAAAAAGTTCAATAAAGTGTAATTCAAGGGATTCTCTGGTTATGCCAGGAGAAGGGGCGGTGACACTGCAGCCAATCAGTGGTCATCATCTGTCACAGGAATCCCCGGGACGGCAGTGAGCTGCAGCGCTGGATGCCGGCGGCTACGGACGGGTACATGCACTTGGCTTATTATTTTCACACAGGAGGTCCTATTGAAAAGGGACAGTAATCGGAAAACCCCTTTAAAGGAAAAAACTATTAAAAGTGTATTTTCCCTGCAAAAACCCATTTTAAATAGATAAAATACCCCCAATTTAAAAAAAACCTATAATCGGTATTACCGCGTTCGTAACGGCCAATGAGAATATTTTGCCATGTCAGCGAGTTACGGCTCTTGCAATGCAACTATGAAAATCATTTGGTCCTTGAGGCACAAAACAGGCCGGTCCCGAAGGGGTTAACTGTGGGCTCCCCTGGCCGGTGGATGCAGTGATGTGTATCTAGTGGAGCTCTACAACCTTATCTCCCTGGGATTAACCCCTCAGCCAATCATGAGTCACCGATGTCGCCATTCAGGATGAGTTGGGCGTGTGCCTCCAAGGCAGAAGATGTTACCTGTAAGAGTGGCGCTACGGACATTGGTAACGTCATGGTTGGACTATGTCTTGGGAGATACGTGTTAGGTGGCTTTAGCTGCAGCCACCGGAGGTTGAGCATCTACTGTTCATAGGATTATTCCCAACAAGGCTTTATAATAACCGTCTGATGTGAGGAGACCCCGTAGAGGACCGATGACGCACCGCCGGACCCCTCCAAAACCGTACTTATCGTATTCCATTGAAGAGATATTGAAGAAGCCATGTTCTGCGGCCAAGGAAAACGTAAACCGGGAATATTCCTCAAGGAAGGATCCTCAAGACTCAGCATCAATTTCACCCGTCTTAGGGAACATCAGTAAGTGTATAGATGTGTACTAAAGATGATGATGATGCAGCAGAGCCGAGTTGGTCATTTGGTTTGACTCATGTGGATATAACCACGGGTTATCTGCAGGATGGTGTACGCATTCAGCTCTGCTACATCTGTTAACAGTTGAAAGAGATTTCCCACAATACAAAAGATATGTCATGGAAGCTCTAATCAGAGGAGGTCCAACCGCTGAACCCAAAAAGGCGCACCAAGTGAACTCCAACCGGAGGCTCTTAATAAACTGAAATGCTTGCCGCACATCAATGTCACCTTGGGTTGTGATGTACACACTCAGCTCTGCTGCACTAATAGACTCACCTCCACCATATTGACTACATTGCTTAATCAACTCTGCTGTAATGATAAATGCAGCTTCACTACATTGACAAACTCAGCTCTACTACACTAATTGACTCAGTCCTACAATATTGGTAAACTTATCTTTGTAGATTGATAAAGCCAACTCTGCTGTAATGACAGATGTAGCTCCCCTCCATTGACAGACTGACATGCTACATTAACAAACTCAGCTCTTCCGTACAAATAGACTCACCCCCCCCCCCCCCCCCCACCCACTATATTGGCAAACACATCTTTGTAGGCTGACAAACTCCGCTCCACTATATTGACTATATTGATACATATGGGTCTGCTGATTGGCAGACTCAGCACTGCTGCATTGATACTCAGATCTGCTGTAATGATAGACACAGAGCCAGGACATTGACAGACTACGATATGCTACATTGTCAGACTCAGCTCTGCTACATTGATAAACATAAGCCTACTAGATTGACAAACTCATCTTTGTAGACTGACAAACTCAGCTCTCCTATATTGATAGACTTCACCCTACTACGGTATATTGAGAAATTCATCTTTATAGATTGACAGACCCAGCTCTGCTATATCAGCATATTCGTGTTTGCTGCTTTCCTAGACTCAGCACCTCTGCATTGATAAACTCAGCTCTGCTACATTGCTGCTGTACTGATAGACGCAGCTTCACAATAGTGACAGTCTATGATATCCTACATTGACTAGATCAGCTCTCCTGTTTTGACAAACACAGCTCTGCTGTACTGATATACTTGGGTTTGCTGCATTGCTAAAGTCAGCTCTGCACATTGACAGTCCGGCATGTGCCGACTCCAACGCTTGCACCATGTTTGTCCTTCGGCTCCTAAAACGGAGCCATACTGGAAGTTCTAGCCGAGGCCTGCAGCGGGTCTGAACGGGGTCTAAACTACTTTACAGGGCATATTCAGCTCTTTTGCATTGACAAACTCAGTTTTAATACGTTATTAAACTCAGCTCTGCTATGTTGAATGGATGAGCTCAGCTACATTGAACAACTCTGCCCTCCTGCACTGCTATATTTTCAAACTCCTCTCTACTACACTCACAAATCAGGCTATGCTACATTGACAAACTCCGCTCGTCTTAGCAAGCTCAGTTCTATCACATTGATAAACTCAGCTCTGCTATGTTGATAAACTAAGCTTTACTACCATAAAGCACTCAGCTCTGCTACATCTATTTGCCTTTCTCAGTTGTTCAGTCATTCATGCCAATTAGGAGCCTGTAAACCCCGTCAGGTTGGTGATTTTTGGCAGTAGTTTTTATCATGTGATTCGCGGGATTCACGGACGCGCTGCCACAAGCCACAGAATATCTGACAGACACACAGCGCAATTATCTGCTGAGATGGAAAGTGGAATTCACTCACAGAAATACGAGCAGCGGCAGAGAAATGGTCTCTGTATACAGACACGGGGAACGATTATACTGGGGAGATCCTGGCAGGGCAAGGTGGGGCTCAAAATACCAAATATTATACCTTCCAGTACGTAGCTATGGTCAAATGGTTTTTAAAGGGCAAATTTATAGTACCATATAGTGCCAAGATAATACAGCCTATAAATCCCACATAATACCGCCATAAAGTATCAAGATAATACTGCCATATACAATTCGCTTAATACCACCATATAGTGCCAAAATACTGCCGTATATAGTTCATATAATAGCACCATATAGTGCCAAGATAATACTGCCATATAAATCCTACATAATACCACCATATAGTAGCAAAATACTGCCGTATATGGTTCATATAATAGCACCATATAGTGCCAAGATAATACTGCCATATAAATCCCACATAATACCACCATATAGTAGCAAAATACTGCCGTATACAATTCACTTAATACCACCATATAGTGCCACAATAATACTGCCGTATATACTTCATATAATAGAACCATGTTGTGCCAAGAAAATACTGTCATATTAAGCCAACGTAATTCTGCCATTTAGTAGAAAGATAATACTGTCATATACAGCCCCTTATAATACTATCTTATAACGCCAAGATAATACTGCCATATACAGTCCACATAATACCACCTTATAGTACACAAATAATATACAATCCAAGTAATACTCCCATAGAGAGCCCACAAAGTACTGCAATATAGGTCCCCAATATGATACTACAGATCAAATCCCAGAAAATACCGTCATACATAGCTACGTAACGCTGGAAGGTTCCAGCAACCTAAAAATACACGTGGCCATGGGCAGATGCCTCACTTAACACTCCTTGAATGATGGAGGGTGCATGAAGCATTCTGCAGCAGCACAGAGTATTTCAGAATACGTGAGCGCAGATCGTGTAATACTACCATATGGCGGTAGGTTGTACTCCTCTGTGAGGCGGACATATCATGCATTAAACGGCTGTGACCACATTTACCGCACGCTGACCTCTGTGATGGGATTCTTCATGGTGCGCGCCCATTAACAAAGTTTTACACCAAATCTATTTAAGACTTCAGTGTGTGAACGCCACATTTCCGTTTTCGCTCAGCGAGTCACTTAAAGTGCCGTAATAAGGCGTAATCGTAACCACGTCTTATTAACCCCTTAGTCACGCGGCCTGTTTTGGTCCTATTGACAGGGCAATTTTGGGGGGATTATCTCCGCTTTTCAAAACCCATAACTTTTTCTTTTACTGTCGCCGCGGCCGTTTGGGGGCTTGTTTTTTCCGTAATGAGCTGCACATTTTATTGTTACTGTTTTGAGGTACACAAGGCTTTTTTGATCGCTTTTATGGTGATTTTGTTTTGGTATGCGAAATGAACAAAACTATCATTTTGGCATTTTTTTTTTTTGAGCATTAGCTGTGCAGGATACTAATTGTGCTCGGATTCTCGTAGAGGTCGTTACGCATGCGACAACACCAAACATGTTTCATTGCAAAACCTGTAGAGTAGAGCACACCCTCAGCAGCAGGAAGACCAGACCCCGTGTTCTGAGGGCCCCATACACCCATAGGTCTGATCACTATGCTCTTCGATACCGCTGGTTAGGAATTAGAGACTCTTCAGCCGATGATGATGGAGAAACGCCCAATAAATTACCCCTTCAGTCACGTTCCTCCTGTTTTTAAAAAAACTTTAAGAACAGTTTTATCAAGTAGCAACGAGAAGAACGCGGGGAATTAATGACTTCTATTAAACTCTTACATTTCCACTATGAGCGACTTCAGCAGAACACTGAGCGCCATTCTGAGTTATGACTGTATGGCCTCATCACAATATCGGATGGCGCTCACCCACCGGAAATTTATCATTATATTAATACGTTCAAGTGAATTATGCAACGGAAATCCAAAGTTCTTCTTTCAGCGTCTAATAGAGTACAGACAGTATCGTTACTCTCAGTACTGAAGTCTTTGGCCTTGACAGAACAGCTATATTACTTGTCTGCTCTTCCTCGCACAATGCAACTACTATAATACTGCCTTCTATATACAGGAATATAACTACAATAATAATGCTCCTATGTACATGAATATAACTACAATAATACTGCCCCCTATGTACAAGAATATAACTACTATAATACTGCTCCTATGTACATGAATATAACTACAATAATACTGCCCCCTATGTACAAGAATATAACTACTATAATACTGCCCCCTATGTACAAGAATATAACTACTAGAATACTGCCTCCTATATACAAGAATATAACTACTATAATACTGCCTCCTATGTACAAGAATATAACTACTATAATACTGCCCCCTATGTACAAGAATATAATTACTATAATACTGCCCCCTATGTACAAGAATATAACTACTATAATACTGCCCCCTATGTACAAGAATATAACTACTATAATACTGCCCCTTATGTACAAGTGTATAACTAGTATAATACTGCCCCCTATGTACAAGAATATAACTACTATAATACTGCCCCCTATGTACAAGAATATAACTACTATACTACTGCCTCTTATGTACAAGAATATAACTACTATAATACTGCTCCCTATGTACAAGAATATAACTACTATAATACTGCCCCCTGTGTACAAGAATATAACTACTATAATACTGCCCCCTATGTACAAGAATATAACTACTATAATACTGCTCCTATGTACAAGAATATAACTACTATAATACTGCTCCCTATGTACAAGAATATAACTACTATAATACTGCCCCCTATGCACAAGGATATAACTAGTATAATACTGCCCCCCTATGTACAAGAATATAACTACTATAATACTGCCCCCTATGCACAAGGATATAACTAGTATAATACAGCCCCCTATGCACAAGGATATAACTAGTATAATACTGCCCCCTATGTACAAGAATATAACTACTATAATACTGCTCCTATGTACAAGAATATAACTACTATAATACTGCCCCCTGTGTACAAGAATATAACTACTATAATACTGCCCCTATGTACAAGAATATAACTACTATAATACTGCCCCCTATGTACAAGAATATAACTACTCTAATATTGCCCCCTATGTACAAGAATATAACTACTATAATACTGCCCCCTATGTACAAGAATATAACTACTATAATACTGCTCCTATGTACAAGAATATAACTACTATAATACTGCTCCCTATGTACAAGAATATAACTACTATAATACTGCCCCCTATGCACAAGGATATAACTAGTATAATACTGCCCCCTATGTACAAGAATATAACTACTATAATACTGCTCCTATGTACAAGAATATAACTACTATAATACTGCCCCCTGTGTACAAGAATATAACTACTATAATACTGCCCCTATGTACAAGAATATAACTACTATAATACTGCCCCCTATGTACAAGAATATAAATAGTCTAATATTGCCCCCTATGTACAAGAATATAACTACTATAATACTGCCCCCTATGTACAAGAATATAACTACTCTAATATTGCCCCCTATGTACAAGAATATAACTACTATAATACTGCCTCCTATGTACAAGAATATAACTACTATAATACTGCCCCCTATGTACAAGAATATAACTACGATAATATTGTTCCTATGTACAAAAATATAACCACTATAATACTGCTCCTATGTACAAGAATATAACTAATATAATACTGCTCCTATGTACAAGAATATAACTACTATAATACTGCTACCAATGTACAAAAAAACTACTATAATACTGCCCCCCTATGTACAAGAATATAACTACTTTAATACTGCTACCTATGTACAAAGATATAACTACTATAATACTGCCCCTATGTACAAGAATATAACTACTATAATACTGCCTCCTATGTACAAGAATATAACTACTATAATACTGCCCCCTATGTACAAGAATATAACTACTATAATACTGCTCCCTATGTACAAGAATATAACTACTATAATACTGCTCCCTATGTACAAGAATATAACTACTATAATACTGCCTCCTATGTACAAGAATATAACTACTATAATACTGCCCCCTATGTACAAGAATATAACTACTATAATACTGCGCCCTATGTACAAGTATATAACTACTATAATACTGCCCCCTATGTACAAGAATATAACTACTATAATACTGCTCCCTATGTACAAGAATATAACTACTATAATACTGCTCCCTATGTACAAGAATATAACTATTATTATACTGCCCACTATGTACAAGAATATAACTACTATAATACTGCCCCCTATGTACAAGAATATAACTACTATAATACTGTTCCTATGTACAAGAATATAACTATTATTATACTGCCCACTATGTACAAGAATATAACTACTATAATACTGCCCCCTATGTACAAGAATATAACTACTATAATTCTGCCCCCTATGTACAAGAATATAACTACTATAATACTGCCCCCATGTACAAGAATATAACTACTATAATACTGCTTCTATGTACAAGAATATAACTAGTATAATACTGCCCACTATGTACAAGAATATAACTACTATAATACTGCCCCCTATGTACAAGAATATAACTACTATAATACTACCCCCTATGTACAAGTATATAACTACTATAATTCTGCCCCCTATGTACAAGAATATAACTACTATAATACTGCCCCCTATGTACAAGTATATAACTACTATAACATTGTCCCTATGTACAAGAATATAACTACTATAATACTGCCCCCTATGTACAAGTATATAACTACTATAACATTGTCCCTATGTACAAGAATATAACTACTATATTACTGCCCCCTATGTACAAGAATATAACTACTATAATACTGCTCCATATGTACAAGAATATAACTACTCTAATATTGCCCCCTATGTACAAGAATATAACTACTATATTCCTGCCCCCTATGTACAAGAATATAACTACTATAATACTGCTCCTATGTACAAGAATATAACTACTATAATACTGCCCCCTATGTACAAGAATATAACTACTATAATACTGCCTCCTGTGTACAAGAATATAACTACTATAATACAGCCCCCTATGTACAAGAATATAACTACTATAATACTGCCCCCTATGTACATGAATATAACTACTATAATACTGCCCCCTATGTACATGAATATAACTACTATAATACTGCCTCCTATGTACAAGAATATAACTACTATAATACTGCCCCCTATGTACAAGAATATAACTACTATAATACTGCCTCCTATGTACAAGAATATAACTACTATAATACTGCCTCCTATGTACAAGAATATAACTACTATAATACTGCCCCTATGTACAAGAATATAACTACTATAATACTGCCCCCTATGTACAAGAATATAACTACTATAATACTGCTCCCTATGTACAAGAATATAACTACTATAATACTGCCCCCTATGTGCAAGAATATAACTACTATAATACTGCTCCTATGTACAATAATATAACTACTATAATACTGCCCCCTATGTGCAAGAATATAACTACTATAATACTGCTCCTATGTACAAGAATATAACTACTATAATACTGCTCCTATGTACAAGAATATAACTATTATTATACTGCCCACTATGTACAAGAATATAACTACTATAATACTGCCCCCTATGTTCAAGAATATAACTACTATAATACTGTCCTCCCATGTATAAGAATATAACTACTATAATACTGTCCCTATGTACAAGAATATAGCTACTATAATACTGCCTCCTATGTACAAGAATATAACTACTATAATACTGCCCCCTATGTACAAGAATATATCTCCTATAATACTGCCCCCTGTGTACAAGAATATAACTACTATAATACTGCCCCCTATGTACAAGAATATAACTACTATAATACTGCTCCTATGTACAAGAATATAACTATTATTATACTGCCCACTATGTACAAGAATATAACTACTATAATACTGCCCCCTATGTTCAAGAATATAACTACTATAATACTGCCCCCTATGTACAAGAATATAACTACTATAATACTGCCCCCTATGTACAAGAATATAACTACTATAATACTGCCCCTATGTTCAAGAATATAACTACTATAATGCTGTCCCCTATGTACAAGAATATATCTCCTATAATACTGCCCCCTGTGTACAAGAATATAACTACTATAATACTGCCATCTATGTACAAGAATATAACTACTATAATACTGCCATCTATGTACAAGAATATAACTACTATAATACTGCCCCCTATGTACAAGGATATAACTACTATAATACTGCCCCCTATGTACAAGGATATAACTACTATAATACTGCCCCCTATGTACAAGAATATAACTACTATAATACTGCCATCTATGTACAAGAATATAACTACTATAATACTGCCATCTATGTACAAGAATATAACTACTATAATACTGCCCCCTATGTACAAGAATATAACTACTATAATACTGCCCCCTATGTACAAGAATATAACTACTATAATACTGCCCCCTATGTACAAGGATATAACTACTATAATACTGTCCACTATGTACAAGGATATAACTACTATAATACTGTCCACTATGTACAAGAATATAACTACTGTAATACTGCCCCCTATGTACAAGAATATAACTACTATAATGCTGCCCCCTATGTACAAGGATATACCTACTATAATGCTGCCCCGTACAGAAAATAACCCAAATATTTCTTTACCTATTTAGGGTCGGATCTCGCTCCCCAGCAATGTTCTCATTCAGATTTGCTGTGTGAGGACTTTTCTCCTTCCTTGTGGCATGAGGATGGTGATGATGAGATGAGCGATTCGGTGGCGGGCAGTCTCTGCAGTAAGTGGTTTTTATATATCTACCAGAACAAACTGCTCCTATATGTGTATTATACTGTATACCAGGACCCTTCATATCTGTGTACTACACCATCCCCCCAGTAGGGGTCTCTGTTCACACTGCTGTATAACTCTTTCTGTACAGATTAATGTCCGCAGTGACACTTGCAGGTTGTAGTGTGCATTACACCCAGATGGAAAAAAATCAAGAATACAGGTAACGTTCTAACAGGCCTGGATCTTTCCTGTCCTCAGGTTGTGTCCGGTATTGCAGGTCACGTCTATTAGAGTGAATGGAGCCGAGTTACCTTTCTTCTGTTCCGACTCCTCCATGTATTACATGTGGCCATATTGGCTGCTGTAGGGGTAAAGTTTGGCCAATGTGCATTTCCCCGGTTGTTGACCGCTCATCTGTTAAGTCCAGACAATCCTCTGTAATATTTCACATTAGTGAATGGTCCCTGGCTTTCACAATACAGACATACATCTCTCCTCAAATCCTCTGTGCTGCTGGCACTACTCCCTCCACTTGTCTCTATTCCCCTCTGAGGTCCTTCCAGTTGCACTGCCACCAGTAGTATATCCATGAGTTTGGACATGTCACTGCATCCTACAGAACTGACAGTCATTTCCTGAAATCCTCTGTGCTGCGGTGCTGCTCTTTTCTCCCACCTGTCCCCATTATCACATCATGACATATACAGCTCTGTCCTCTCTACCATAAGTGGACCGGTCACTGCCTCCCATACGTTCAGCACACCTTTCTCCTGAAATCCTCTGTGCTGCTGTTGCGCTCTTCCCACCGGTCTCCATTCCTCTCATCACCCCTATAACATGAGTTCTGTCCCCCATAACATGAGCGGACAGCCCACTGCCTCCTACAAGCTCAGCACACTCCTCTCCTGAAATCATCTGTGCTGCTATCCTCTCTTCTGTGGATTTGCACCAAGATATGAATTTTGCTTTGTAGGTGAACGCAAGAACAAACGGCGGATTAGAACCACGTTCACCCTGGAGCAACTCGAGGAGCTGGAGAAGATCTTCCACGTGACACATTACCCCGACGTCCAGACAAGAGACAAGCTGGCCGCCAGGATCAAACTCCCTGAAACACGAGTTCAGGTACCTCAATGATTTGAGCTGGGAAGGGGAGTGACTATAAGGGGTAAATACCCTAGATAGATACTTTATTAGAGACCCCCATCTAGTAGAGCATTGGACGCCCTTTGGTCTTCAGAACCGCAGCACCCTTGTGGGATGTTCCCAGTATGTAGTGGTTAGTACCTTCCAAAAATGGTCCAAAGAGAGAGAACCAGTGATCAGCAACAGGGTGATTGGTGACCAAGGCTCATTGACATGTGAGGGGAGTGAAGACATAACCCAACTGGACCGTTCCCACAAAAGAATTACTGAAGGTAATGGTGATGGCAGACAACGGGCATTGCAGCTCGCTGTCCCCCTGCAAAACTGTCGGAGTCCCCATGTATAAGAGAGCATAAGGAACCCCCTGTGAACTGCAGCTACTCTGCGCTCCGTGCAGCATGTGACAGCTCTGGGGCTTTAGCCTTGAGAATTTGGCTCTGCCCCCAGATTACATCTCACCTGTTACAAAATGGTGTACTCATCAGGATGCTTCAACCAACAGCAACACCCCCTCCCCATTGACGTTTAGGACTTTGAAACTGAAAAAGGAGGGATGTATGGGGACATAAGGAGCCCCCTGTGTACCCCAGCTACTCTGTGTGGCATTTGACAGCTCCATGGTTTTGGCTACAGCCTTAGGACTTTAGTTTCAGCCCATATGACATCCCACCTCTTGCAAACTGGCATAGGCAGCAGGATGGAGGACCACAGCAGCATGGATGTTGTGGACTTTGCTGAGGACAACCACTGAAAAAGAAGGGAGGGATGTATGAGCGCATACGGAGCCCCCTGTGTACCCCAGCTACTCTGTGTGGCATTTCACTGCTTTGGGGCTTTGCTTGCAGCTTTGGAATTTTGGCTGCAGCCCGGATGACATTTTTATAAGGGCGCCTTCACACTTGCGATCGCGAACTTTCTAATGTTCAAAACGCATCACTAAAAAATCACAAACACTAACTTGCAATTTTTTGTGTAATGTGTTTTTTAAATTAGAAAGCCCTATTGACATTTGCATTAAAAAAAATGCAACAATATCGGGATCGCAAGTGTGAAGGCACCCGAAAAGATGAAACAAGTCCAGCTCTCCACCTCCTCCGAGCTGCACGGACCGAGTGCGCATACACATGGACACGAGCTGTGTGAATACATGCAGGAGAAAATCCAGCTCCTCCAATACGTGAAAAATAGTATAAAATAAAAAAGCTTTATTTGAAAATGATTAAAAATGCTTTGATGTGAATCCGCAGCACGCCGGGTGGTGTTATTCCCTCTGACGTATTTTCGATGCCATCCGGCATTGATTTTATACTATTTTTTCAAAGTCTTAGATGAGCTGGATTTTCTCCTGCAGATGACATCCTACCTGTTCCAAACTGGCGTAGTTGGGAGGATGGCACAACCAGGCGGAGGGCCACAGTAGCATGGGCATTGAGGACTCTGCTGAGGACAGCAACCAAAAAAGAAGGGTGGGATGTAAGAGCCCCATGGGTACTCCAGCTACTGTGTGTGGCATTTCACAGTTTCGGAGGTTTTCACCTTCGGGACTTTGGCTCAACCTCCAGATGATATTCGACCTGTTACAAATGTGACCACCATCCACTGCTGAAAGCAAAGGCAAGTGCGGAAACCAGGCCTCAGTAGGTGGTATCCATGTTATGGCTGACCAGTGTGTATATAGATGATGTGATCACCCTATCTCGCCATGGTCCTGGCGTCTTACTCCTCCGGAGGTCTCTGGGCCCTTAAGATTGTTGGAGCCCGGTTGTAACTGCTGCCAGTACAACGTTATGGTATTCTACCCATGTTGCACTCCACTTGAAACTTCAAAGGCAAGTCGCACTGAGCGGAGACGAGGGGGCAACCGAAGACAAATTAGTACGGCAATAAATTAATTTCACGTAACGGACGCTTACAAAGATGAGAAAGTGATACGACCATGACGGATGAATCAATGACTTTTATGGATGGACTGGAGGCTTCTGCGCTGAGCTCCATGCCAAATGTTTATAGCGTTCATGGGGAGATGAAGAACAGAGTGATCCGTGACCATTATGGATTCCGCTGCGGATTTTGCCCATAGGGAATCATTGCCATCCGCGGTCCATTAAATTGATGTTTGCACCCGCGGATGGCATTTTAAAAGAATTGCGTTTTTCATGCGCGGGAGAAAAAACATGGCATGCTCCATTTGCCGCAGATTCCGCGCGGATCGGCCATATTGCTATCACATTGATAGCAATGTGTGCGGATATCTGCATGCAAAGAAATACCATTTAAAGCAAATCCGTGCGGAATCTGCCGCAGAAATCCACTGCAGATTCTATGCGGATTGTATTTTTCTAGTGGACATGAGGCCTTAGGATGCAGATTCTGGCGTGGATTCTACACCAAAATCTATAAAGAAATCCGCCCCCCTTGAGTTCAGGGAGACTCTGTGCCACAGTTCATGCGCCGTGGATTTTTCCGTGCGCAGATTTGAAATCTGCCTTTTGGAAACAAAACCGCTGAGCTGCTCGTTGCTGATGTGGAACATCTGCACTCCATTCAAGCGCCACCCAACGGAGCTAATCTGTGGGCAAATCCGGGGCGTGGTCAACTGAAAAGCTTTGTCAGAAATTCGCACTGACCACGGGGATTTCTAACCTGCGTTTTTATTAATTTTGTGTTTTTAATGAAGCAAATAAAAAATATTTATAGTTTTTTTTTTCTCAAGATTTGGTTTCAGAATCGGCGCGCTAAGTGGCGGAAATATGAAAAGCTTGGCAATTTTGGAGGCCTCCAGCACCTTACTGCAATAGACATCGTCCCAGCGCCAAAAGCAGATTCTATGGTAAGATGGCATGATGACACGGATTACATCTGTCTGTATTTAGTCCTTTGCTGCATTGCAATCCATGTTAGAGGAGACATTGCTGGAGCCTGGGTAGGTGAAGAATTCACTAAACACAAGATATGATTAGCTTCTTCACCACACTAGACCACCAGGGATGCTGACTTCAACCCTGTCCATTTTCTCGATCACCAGAGATGGTGACATTGACCCCATTAATGCCCTAGACCACCTGGGATGTTGACATAACCTCTTTTCTTGCTCTAGACAACCAGGGATGTTGATATTGACCTATTTCCTTCTCTAAACCACCCAGGATGCTGTCATTAACCGCTTTCCTGCTCTAGGCCACCAGGGATATTGACATTGATTATTTTTCTGCTCTAGAGCACCAGGGATGCTAATATTAATCTCTTTCTTGCTCTCGAGCACCAGGGATGTTGACATCAACCCCTACCCTTTTCTTGACAACCAGGGATATTGACATTAGCCCTTTATCTGCTCAAGACCAGCAGGGATGCTAACATCAACCTCTTTTATTGCTCTAGACCACCATGGATATCATCAACCCTTTCCCTTTTCTAGACCACTTGGGATACTGACATCAACTCTTTCCCTTTTCTCAACCAACAGGGATGTTGCATGGACCCTTGTTCTGTTCCCCTAGACCACTATGGTGATTGATATTACCCCAATTCCTGTTCTAGACCACCAGGGATGTTGGCATTTTGATCCCTTCCCTTGGTTTGATCATCATAGATGGTCCTTTCTAGACCATGAGGGATTATTACATTATCCTTACTCTGCTTTAGGGTACCAGTGATGATGCTAACATTAATCCCTTCCCTGCTCTAAACTACAAAGGGCGCAGAGATTAACTTCTTTCCATGAATACTTATATTAACCCCCTGTCCTAGACCACCATGAATATTTACATTAACCCCCTCCCTGTCCTAGACCATTAAGAGTTTGGGCGCTGACCTATTTAAGACATAACATTTTATACATTTTGAGCATCTTCTTTTCCTAATTGAATTCCTCCAATTCTACAGGACTTCAGTTTACAAAGGAAGTCATCTCCAGACACAGAATTGCCACGTGTGTATTACTTACCTTTTCGAGGTCACCTTACTACAGCAATGTCCTTGGTGCCAAACGTGGGTTCCATAACTTCACAGCAGCGACTATCTATGAGGCCGGCGCCCTACTTCATTCCCTTCCCGCACAGAGTCGGCTACAGCGGCATCCTGGCCACTCCAACATAACTCCATCATGTGACTGAGAATTCTTCGAGATGTCTATATGACATTTTTGCGCTATGTGGAACGAGCGGCTCAGTGCGAAATGCAGCAGATGGGGTCTGCGCTTCATCAGAGGAAGAAATATATCTGTAACTAACGGCAAGCGGTTAATTGCTCCTCTCCAGAGGATGACAAGAGACGCTGCGCCACAAAAAGTCGTTTATCTGTTGTTTAGAAACTACCGACCAACAAGCGGTGCCATCACCAAGAACACAGGAACAATTACAACACCTTCTCATTTATTTATACCCTCCATGCCGGCACCAGAATAGGAGAAAGTGCGAGCAGATGTTCCCCAAGTCCATTTAACTTGGATTCATGGGGCTATTTGAGAAAGACAAGTCGAAGTGATGGCTTCGAGGATTTATATGCGTGAGAAGTGGAGAATGAAGACCATCGGCTGACAAGTCGGCAGAAAGAGGGTTTCCAGAGACACATTTCCTGGATGGGAGTGATATGAGAGAGCGGGAATCCCATCTGCCCGCCGGTTTGTTTTGTAGAATAAGTTAGCAAAATGGAAGTTTTTAATGTTCCTTCTCTTGAAATTAGAAGATGAGATTCTGCAGCTTCTTCCTCAAGTGGATAAGAGACACAATGATCAAGAACAATTAACAATTCACCCATACAGAGAGTTTTATGGCTTTTCAATTACTGGTAGAGAGGAAGTAATAAGCACACAGTAAAGTGGCGAGCATACTGTACGGAACGTATGGTGAAGTGGTGAGGATATAGAGGTGAGTATACAGGGAAGTGGTGAGCATACAGTAGTGAGGATAAACTGAAGTGGTGAGCATATAGAGGTGAGCATATAGTAAAGTGGTGAGCATATAGGGAAATGGTAAGCATCCTGTGAAGCGGTGAGCATACAGTGAAGTTGTGAACATGTGAGGTGGTGAACATACAGTGAAGTGGTTAGCATTCTGTGAAATGATAAGCATATGGGGTATAATAAAATGTTGAACTTAAAGCATGGCCGTGAGCTTACAATGGTGGTCATATAGTAAAGTGGTCAGCATACTGTGATGAGCTTATAATGAAACGCTAGGCATGCAGTATAGTGGTGAGCTTACAGTAGCGAGCATACAATATAGTGATCAGCTGTATACAGTGACATTATGAACATACAGTAACTTTGTGAACCCTCAGTTGTTATCATGAAGTGGTAAACATACAGTCATGAGTGTGCAGTGAAATAGGGAAGATACAGAGGTGAGCATACTGTGCATTGGTGAGCCAACAATGGTGAACCCATACAGTGAAGTGGTTAGCATATCATAGTGAGCATGCAACGGTGAGGTGAGCTTACAGCAGTAAGCATACTGTGAAATGATGAGCACACAGGGAGGTAGTGAACATACAGAGGGGAACATACTGTAGTAGCCTACTGTAGATTGGTGAGCATACAGTGGTGTGCCTAATGTAGAGTGGTGAGCATACAGTGGTGTGCCTACTGTAGAGGGGTGAGCATACAGTCATGTGCCTAATGTAGAGTGATGAGCATAATTGATGCTAAGATACCACTAGACACCTAGTATGATTAATCTCTTCCCTAGACCACCAGGGGGTGCTGTCATTAACCTTTATCCCTGCCCTAGACCACCGGGGATGCTAAGGTTAACTTCTTCCCTATCCTTGACCACCAGGGAACATTACATTAACCCTCTACACTACCAAGGATACTGAAATTTACCCCTTTCCATTTCTTATTAAATGATCAGGGATCATTACATTAAACCTTACCTGATCTGGACCACCAGGGATGCTAAAATCAACTCCTTCTATATCCTAGCCCACCAGGTATCATTACATTAACCCTTCTCTCCTATAGACAACCAGGGATGCTGAAATTAAGTTTCTTCCTTGCTGTAACTCATCAGGGATCATTGCATTAATCCTTATCTGCTCTAGACCACAAGGATTGCTTATATTAACTCCTGCAATCCCCTAGGCCACCAGGGACTATGAAAAGTGCAGGGAAGGTGGAATTAAAAATACCCTGGGAATATTTGCTCATAGAAGGTCTTCATGAGAAGCCACATCCCCAAACCCACATCTCTTTCTATCAGGAAGCTTCGTCATTCCTCAGTTTTTATGTTTTGAGTCGAGTCAGTGCTATATCAACTCCAAAATCATTACAAGCCGTCAGTCAATTAACCTTTTCTATGAGTTCAGTATAATTCATTGTTCCCAGGATCCAGTCCTGCCTTACATCAATGAGGCTTATCTCCCCGCTGTGGAAAATACATCGCCTGCTTGTACGGCAGACTCTGGCACCAGACTGCAGTGCGCTACACACTAGATTACTGCTAACAACATCAACCTGCAGGGCACGCTACTTCACAAAGACATATCTCTATGCAACCCGACTGAAAGACCAAGACATTCCCTTCCTATTGCCTGCGGAGTAAGAGTCGCTTCCTCCAAGTTTTTGACACTCGGCATGATGTGCAATGGATAGAATATATATTTAGATAAATATATTCACCGCTTCCTTGAAACTAATTGGGCCAATTCTATTTCAATATGGAGTCTGCTGCGTAGTGGAGGGTGAGAGGTGGGTGACATGTGGGCTCATTAATCACAAGCCACGGCGTTCATAATACAAATTCACAGCACGCCAATTACTGCAAGTAATATCGCACTGAGCAGAAGAGCAAATTAGGGTCACCAACGCATTTCGAGTCGTGATGCCTTTTGCAATATTGTAAAGAAGACAGAATACATCTAGATGCTAAAATCTCAGGGTCAAAGGTTACAGACTTGAATGATGATTTTATTTTTCTCCTGGGGTAAAATGGAAGGAACCGGATGATCTGCGAATAGCGCCTTTCTAAATAAATTCTGTGGTTCATGGAAGCTAATTGGGACCATTGCGTCTTAAATATGGAGTTCGCTGAGTAGCAGAGGGATGCAGCAGGCTCTTTATTGATAATGTAGATTCCTGGTTGGTTAGAGAATAGGTGATTGGAAGTGACTTCACAGCGAGCATGAGATCAAAGTACGTTATCAACGCATTTTGGGTCTTGATTTTTATAGGAGTATCTTTCTTGCACCCAAATATTACAGTCCTGGGTGCAAATATCACAGACCTGATTTTATTTTCCTCCTCTTGAGTAAAATAGGAGGAGTGGAATTATATTAGACCAACCAGTCCCAATAAATTCTCCAATGGCTTGAAACGCGTTGAACCATCCGTAGTTGAATATGGAGTGTGCTGTCTAGCAGAGGAATGAAGCAGACTGGTTATTGGCACTGATAATGTAGATTTGGGGTGTGCCAGAGAATGAGTGAAATCTCAGTGAGCATGGGACCAACATGAGAACTAACGCATTTTGAGTCTTGACATTTCTATTATATGCAGTATAGGAAAAAGGACACACTTTCCTGTCCCCCATATACTCAGCTATGGGTGTGAAAGATTACAGATCCGAATCATGATTTTATTTTTCTTCCCCGAGTAAAACAGGAGGCATCAAGTTATATTAGCCTGTCTGAATACATTCTCCAGAAACCTGAAATGAATTGGGACCATTCTGTCTTCATTTTGAAGTTTACGTCATAGATTCACAGTGTGATATAAAAAATGACCAAAAGTGCCATCACACTAAACATAAGACCCAATTATTGCTACCAACGCATTTTGAGTCCATTTCTACTATACCGTAGAGAGCAGAATATATTTTCCTGGCACTCGTGCTGGGACACTGAGTTGAATACGGAGTCTCTTTTCTAGAAAAGGGATAAAGAGGCTCATTATTAGCACTGATCCTGTAGATTGATGGTGTACTAGAGAATTAGTGACTGGAAGGGACATCACGGTGAGCACAAAGAATTTCAACGCATTTCATGTCCTGACAGTTGTATCCTATTATGCAGTATAGGGAACAGGATGAATCTTCCTTTCCTATCTCCCAGATATTCAAACATTGGTTTCAATGATTAAAGACCTGAATCACTATTTTATTTTCCTCCCCTGGAGTAAAATCGGAGCTATAGGATTATGTCAGCCTGTCTCAATACATTCTTCACTAACCTGAAACAAGTTGGCCCCATACTGCCTTTATTATGGAGTATATGTCATGAACGGTAGACTCAAAGTGCAAGCGAATAGGTGACTAGAAGTGACATCACAATGAACATACTTTAAGACCAAGTTAGCGTTACTAATGCATTTCGAGTCCTAACACTTACAGTATATCATATTATACACTATAGGGGACAGGATGGATCTTCCTGACACCCAGGTACTCAAACATGATTGGTGGAAGTGATTACAGACCTAAATCATGATTTTTTTTTTCTCTTCTGGAGTACAGTAGGAAGCACTGGATTATACCAGACTGTCTCAATACCTTCTTAAGTAACCTGAAATGAGTTGGTAATATACTGCCTTCATTATGGAGTTTACGTCCTATATTGTAGATTCAAAGTGTGAGAGAATAAGTGACTAGAAGTGGCATCACACTGAACATACTGTAAAACCAGATTAGTATTGCTAACGCATTTTGAGTCCTGATATTTTAACTATATGTCATATAGGGGACAGAATGTGTCTTCCTGGTAATTAAAGATCACAGATGTGAGTGTTATTTGTCCTGGGGTAACACAGAAGTACAGTGGAATAACTTCGGTTTTACCTTCAAGCTAATTGGAGTCCTTCTGTCTTCACTACGGCGTCTGCCGCATAGCAGAGAACGAGAGGTGGGTGATATGTGGGATCATTAATTAATAGCAAGCACTGTATAATATATACTCACAGCATGCCAGCAACTGGAAGTGATATCACACTAAGCATGAGAGGAAATTAGTGTCACCCAACGCGCTTCGGGTCCTGTCACCTTCAGCATTTTACATAGAGAAAGGAGTGTGTTTTCCTGGCACCCAGATGGTAAAGCCTCGGGTGTGAAGATCAGAGCCTTGAGCCAAGATTTTAGACTTTTCAAGTTGGTGGCATAGCAAGAAGTTTAGATGATATCAGATGTGCGTTATCTGAACTATCAATGGGAAGAGCTTATTGATATTCAGTGCGGGCTGAGATGCTAGAAGGCAGTAGAAATACCTTACATTATACATATCTGCTACCTGTAATGGATGAAAGAAAGTGGAGAATAAAACTTTTTGGCTAAACTTTTTGGAAATGTTGTGCACATTTTTAACAGATACGTCGGTTTTGATGACTTATGATGTGATTTTTGTTGTGCATTAAAGGGGTTTTTCCGAAACTTTTACTATTGATGACCTATCATCAGGAAAGGCCATTAATAGTTGATTGGCTGGGGTCCACCACTTGGGATCCCTACCAATCAGCAGTTTGCTGAGACTGCTGTCAGTGCGGACAGGGTTGGAAACGGATAGCGCTGTCTATATTGCATTGGCCGGGGTTGGTACTGCATTGAATTCAATGGGCACCGTGCCTGTAATACCAACTTGTTGGCAATGACACTACAGGCAGTACTATTTGCTTCCAGTACTGTTTGTACTGAGAGTAGGCTCGGCAGACGGCTTGATGGAAATTAAATGTTGATGACCTAACCTGAGGATCCATAGTAAAAACCCCGACAGCCACTTTAGAGGAGTTGTACACAATTGACTTTTGTCACCTAGTTATAGGATAAATGATGAAAGTCTGATTGGTGGGGGTCTCAGCTCTAGGACCCTGGCCAATCCCGAGAGTGGTGGTCCTGTATCTCCCTCTTTGCTGCACCCACAGCCGTTGCACATGACGATTCCGTTCTTTTCATTTCAGTGGGGTAATAGAAATAACCAAGTACAAGCACTCGGCTACCTCCAACCGTCACATTGAAGATGAACCATCGGTACCGTCGTTCCATTTAATCCCCTCTTCACTGTGGTGGGTGCAGCAAGGCCGCAGCGAGAAGGAGAGGATGACACGGGGCCCTTGATTTCCGGAATGTTGAGGGTCCCGGCAGTGAGACCCCCCACGATCAGACTTTTATCACCTCGATGGATATTGTGGCCTCTCCACAAAGTAACTGCAGTCCCCTTTACAAAATAATTGTAGCTTCTTTGTGACTCCTCCCACAAATTGTGCCCTCCACAAAGTGACTGAACCCCCTCTATTGCCTCTCATAGCATAATTGTGGCCCCTCTATTGGCTGTTAGTCCCTGAAATTCTATCCAGATTCATGGACAACTCCATTTTAGAACAGCAAGCACGTCTGGACCAAACTTTTTTCACATCTCCATCTATCATAGCAAAGTTCACCTGTTATGGCGAACCCTCTGCCATCCTGTTATTATAGGATAGCCATTTATGTGAATGGCCTCCTGTAATACTACACTTCTCCTGTAGTGGCCGCTGCAGGGAAAATATCAAGCTGGCAACTTTCCTTGGCAAAATTGGCTGTTTGACAGGAGCTTCGAGAGCAGGGATCGGGGCAATTAACTGATCATTCTGACCCCACATTCTTTTTCTGTAACGTAAATGGTTTTCCGGTTATAAACTATTAATGGCCTACGTGCAAGATAGGCCATCAATAGTAGATGGGCGGAAGTCTGCCACCAGGGACCCCTGTCAATCAGTTGTTTGTCAGGCCAGTGTGTTTCTGCACTGAGCTGATTTCTGCAGGAAGTAGACAGCCCACTGCAGTGGGCAAGCTTGGTATTACAGGCAAAGTTCCCATTCACGTCAATGGGAAGTGGTCCGCAATACCAAGCCTGGCCACTGAAGTGGAAACGGAGCTGTCTGCTTCCTGCAGAAATCAGATCAATGCATGAGCCCACCAACCAGATGAACAGCTGATCATCAGGGATTCCTGGTGGCAGACCCCTACTGATCCACTACTAATGGCCTATCCTGCACATAGGCCATCAATAGTTTACAACTGGAAAACCCAGGTTTTCTGGTCACATACAAATCAAATAGGATGTGTCATGTAGATTTTTCTTAATTAAAAAAGGCTAAGAATGCAGCCTATAACTGGTAAGGGGCAATGCATTTTGAGCTGTGTGCTTTGGACAAACGATAAACGTGGCAAAAACTAAACGTGTGCATGGAGCCAGGGGCATGTGGTTCAATACTGTGTAGCCAAAGATACGGTGTATCACCATGCACCATATTTTAGAGGTATCTCCCCTTACAGCGTACCTAAGTTTTCAGATTTGTTGAATACGCCACCATGTGGTTCTACATGAGGGATTACACACTTTCTGGCCACTAAATCACTTATAGCCTGCAGTTTTTCTCATTTTCCCTATGCATGGTTTACATCTGTTTCTCCATTCTCTCAGGACTGGTGGGAGGAGCTGTAGCTGTGTGCTGAAGACTCTACACAGAGAACTGCAGTGGGCTTGCTTTCCAAATGCTAATTGCACACACAGACATCATCTCATCAGGCAGGAGTGTGACGAAAGATTTCGCAGTGTGCCTGTATATAAAGTGCAGGAGATCTCCCCATTACCTCTACTAGTAGCTCTACTAGTAGCTAGTAGCCATTACCTCTACTAGTAGCTCTCTATGTGTGTCTCTATCTCTCTCGTCCTCCTATCTGCATGCAGCTAAATGAGCACATATTCATCTCCTGCTCTGTTCTAGTGTCCCCACCTCAATTAAGAGCTAGTAGATAGTGGACAGCAAGATGCAGGGAGACCAGACGTCAGTGGGATTGTGCAGCAGAAAATAATTTTATGTAAATAAAGTAGACAAAAAACAATCCCTAGAAGAGTTTTCGTTTAGCTGCAAAACTCATCCTGCGGCTCCATCTCGGGCAGATCTGTAAATGATGAGAGTTGTGGTGATTAGATGGACGGTCTTGTCACCGGAGGCCATAAAAGTGATTCCCCCCTTGGCCTATAAGAGGCTCTTGGAGGCTCCTTGTGTGTAGTGACCTCTTCTTCCGCTTGTAGAGCTTGTTGGCCACTAGGCGCCTCTACGACGCAGAGAAGAGATTTCACCCCATTACCAGAGGGGGGCGCATTATTGGGAATGTGAGAAGCTGGAGGGTCGTATCGATGAATTGTCCCCACCGAGGCGTTCTGGCCAGACTGTTAGGAGGTGTTGGACCAGTGGATGGGGGCACACAAGGTGACCGGGCTCAAAACACCCGCTACAGACCACCAGTAGAGGGGAGAGTCTGATCGTCTGACAAGCACCGACAGCTCCAACTGTTTCATTGTTAGGGGCTTGGCTGAGGGACATTGGCTCTCACGGCGCCAATTATGTGTACTGCCTTTGACACCCACCATCTTCTCTGTTCGCATTGGTGTCATGACTGTTGCCAAGTGGAACTGGGTTGTTTTCAGTGACAAATGCAGGTTTAGTTGGACGCTGACGACGGCCGTATTCATGTTTCGAGACCTCAGGGTGAGCATTTGAATATTGCCTTTGCTGTGGAGCAGCATACTGCCCCCTGCTGGTGTGATGGTCTGGGGTCATTGCATATGACAGTCGGTCCCCCCTAGTATCGGTACGAGGGACAATGACAGCTCAGCGATATGTTCAGGACATCCTGCAGCCACATGTGTTCCTCTCATGGCAGCTTCCAGCAGGATAATGCTCGGCCGCACACACACGGGGGTCACAGGAGCCCCCACAACATTGTCACACTGTGGCTGCCCAGTCGCCAGATTTAACACCAATAGAACATTAGAAATGTGGAGTGATATGCTGGAGGATACTATACAGAACCTGTATGCCTACATGCCCGTCCGTATCACATCTTGTATACAAGCTAGAGGCGGTACAATAGGGTACAAGAGCCTCCATGCCCCCCCTTTCCGTATCACATCTTGTATCCAAGCTAGAGGTGGTACAACAGGATACTAGAGTCTTCATGCCCGCCCGTATCACATTTTGTATCCAAGCTAGAGGCGGTACAACAGGGTACTAGAGCCTCCATGCCCGCCTGTATCACATCTTGTATCCAAGCTAGAGGCGGTACAATAGAGTACTAGAGCCTCCATGCCCACCCATATCATATCTTGCACCCAAGCTAGAGGTGGTACAACAGGGTACTAGAGCCTCTATGCCCCCCGTATCACATCTTGTGTCTGTACTGGGTCAAAGCTGGGTACCTTTGGGTGTTGTTTGCCTGCCCTGTGTGGACCATCTTTGTGTCTCTGTGTTTTTTCTATGTGTATCCCTGTTAGTCTATGTTTTGTGTTGTTGCGTCTGTCTCTCTAACCTGCTCTGTGTGGTGTGATTGGTTTTTAAGAGAGGTTGAGGGCGGAGTTAGCAGAAGTAGAGAAAGAAGTAGAGAGATGTTGTGGGTGGAGGAGGACATGCGAGCAGGAAGCTGATGCTCTGGTGCCCTTGCCTGGGCGGGTCTATCTCATTTGCTATGGGATACATGCGCTCCGGGGATTGAAGCCCGCAGATTGGATCCTGTTTAAGGAGTCAGCGGTTGTGATCACGCATTCTCCTGCTTAACTACTAAGTCGAGAGGCAGGACTAACTCCACTACTTCAACTCTGAGGACAAGTCAGTCGTAAGTGTCTACTCTGCAAAAATGCCGTTAGAACACCGAGAGGAGGGACACAGGCAGTGGTGAGATGATGTTATGTGTATAAGTACTTCCCCCAGGAGTTCGTCCATCAGATAACTGGTGACATCTGTATGTCGGGTAAAGAGTGACTTCTATGAGCAAGTGTGTCAGAGTCTAGGCAAAGGAAAAATTGCCAGAAGTGTTGTCCCTGGATTAATTACTGCACTGTATTCTTGGGAAATCACAGCTGGATATTGTGAGTTAAAAAAAAGCTGCATGCCTTCGGTTTGGAAAGTATACATTGACTGTGGACTCTTTTATTGGTTTTGGGTGATTTATACCTTGGAAGAGGCACTGGCGTCACGTTGGGGGTTTGATTATTTCCATTGTGTGCAACTGAGCTAGGCCCCATACGGCCATTGTGGGGAGGGATTGAGGAACCACCGTGACCACCATCTTTTTCCCTGTGGTCTCCTCTGCAGCGGCCGGTGCTCCGCTCAGACGCCGCATATCCAAGCTAGAGTACAACAGGGTACTAGAGCCTCCCTACAAGGGGTCAGTTTTTCACAATAAATTCTTTTTGCTCTAATATTGTAATCACTTACTTGGACCATTATAATCACACACAGAAAGTTTGATTACATTCTGACAACTTCTAGGGGAGGGATGGTACTGACAATGAGTGTACATAACGGTTTTGCCAGTTATCACATAAGCACAAGCGATACTTCTAGGAGGCTATACTTCTGTAATCTGCCATCTGAATCAGAGGATTCCGAGGTTCAGCACAGACCACAGAATGCCATATAAGAGGACAAAGGAATACGGAAGCTGATTTCTTTGCTTTCAAGGTCATTTCACATGTAAGGTAAATGGCAGCAGTGCTACAAATGGCTTTTAATGAATGCAGTATTTTACAGTCTTCGTCCGCCCGCACTGTGATCGTTAGAGAGGACGATGCGTTGTATAATTAGCGGCACGGCCTGCAGATCCGAGGCTGAACCATACCAGCTTCTCCTAATTAACGAGATTACATCTGGAATCAGACACATTACCTCGACTTCAGAAATGTCAGCAAGGACAATGGATTATGCATCAGCAAGGGGAGCGGGATAAAACAAAAAGGTGACAGGCGAAGATCAGATTCCCTGATAGACACCCCAATTCATCAAGTAATAAGTGTACAGAAGTAGCAAAGTTTAACTTGAGTGTGATAATTTTCTGCAACAAGTTAACATCGTGTAAGCCATTGAAAAGCTGTTGCTATCTCAACATAACAAAAGTAATGGCAAAGTAATTGAAAGGACAAATAAACGGTGGCACAGAAAGGTATCTTAACATGTTAACAGTCAGGTTAAACTTTGCTACATCTGTACTTATACCAGGGCTTTTCTACATTTCATGGTGGCAACTACAGAAGTTAAGCACACTTACCTCATTCATGCCTCCTTGTCCACTTGCTTTTTCTGTGCCAGTCCGTAAAAAAAAAGTTCAGGAATCTATGATACATCCCTTGTACCTGGTAAGACACATTCTGTACACTTCAGGACTATCTCACTAGATCGCATACACTTCTAAGCCACAGAGCTTCTCATTAAAGGCTACGGAAAACTTTGCAGATGAAAAAGCAATATACACATATCTTACGGAGTCCCTGCAGAAAATAATGATGCCGTTATCTGTATTTTGCGTTGAGTCTTCCTTTACATGCATTTAGAAAGCTTCATACTTGGCATACAGACTCTCCTGGATTCAAGTTTCTAGCTGGGGTGTTCCCAGCAGTGATCAGTTGGTCTCTCTCATGAAGGTGCACAAGATCATCTTCTCGTTCAGAGGCTGTGTAGCATAACCATGCCCACTCAATACTACACAGCTATTTCTCACCATCTCTCTGAGTAGCTGTGGGACTATTTGCCCTCATTGCTGCAAAGAGCATAACATTCACCCAGAGTGAATTACAGTCCTCTGTAATAGTAGTTTTTCTGCTCGTTGTCCT
The DNA here is from genome assembly GCF_035609145.1 of Eleutherodactylus coqui. NCBI lineage: Eukaryota > Metazoa > Chordata > Amphibia > Anura > Eleutherodactylidae > Eleutherodactylus > Eleutherodactylus coqui. Next base: position 3,356,680 of record NC_089838.1, read on the forward strand.
CCTGATCTTCACCCACCATCCCCAGCACTGTGATACAGCCCTCTGTAATAGTAGCTTTCTCTGCTCGCTGTCCTCCTGATCTTCACCACTCTTCCCTGGCACTGACAGTCCTCTGTAATAGTAGTTTTTCTGCTCGTTGTCCTCCTGATCTTCACCACCATCCCCAGCACTGTGATACAGCCCTCTGTAATAGTAGCTTTCTCTGCTCGCTGTCCTCCTGATCTTCACCACCCTTCCCTGGCACTGACAGCCCTCTGTAATAGCTCAGTGGAAAGGCAGTCAATGCACCTTCACAACAGTGCAGCAGGCTAAAGAAGGAGCTGAAAACAACATGTCAGTTTACTCTGACCGACAGACTTTGCCTGACTGACGGTCCTCCAGCCTGCAATGTCTTGGGAAACAATAAACAAGCATAGAAATCAAACAATCTGATATTTTTCATAGAAACTAATTACAAAAAGTGACTGCAGAGACTGCATTGCAGGTAGAGAGAGCTGCCAAATGAGTGAGGAGTCAGCGTGGAGAGCCATGTGAGACGTCTTCTGGAGAATCTGTGCCTGTTGGAGAGGGTCAGTGGCACTTCAAAGGAGGCAGCTCATGTTTGAGAAGCTCAGCTCCATAATGATCCAGGACTGACGTACCTGGAAGAACAAAGCTGCAGGGCCTACAGCCAGAGACCCCGCTACACAGGATCCACATCATCCTGCAGCTTTGGTAATCCGGGTACCCCAACATACATCCAAAGACACGTCACTTACATATGTCCAACGTGCTTGGTATCCTAATGTAAGTGAGGTAGGCTCTTGTTAAAAGGCCCAACATGTGCCCACGGGTACTGACTTAAAAGCAGGCCTACCACCTAAAATATGCAAGCTGGCGCCAACACCAGAGGAACACATGTTCATCTGCCAGTTGCGGACAAGTTATCGGACATTTGTGTTACTTTTGGAGTGTGCGCGGCCGACCGCCATTGCTGGGTTGAAGCATTCGGTGGTACTGCCATGTGCTCTGCAGTGAAATGGGTTGTTTATCTCTTTGATGTATAACACATTGTTACCAGACCCCCCTCATATTAGAGTGAAGCGGACTCTTAGTTAGTCGGGTTGTCTAATATTTCTGAATAATCACATATTGCTCATCTATTAACAGAAACTTCTCTGCAACTTTATATCCATGTTTATTTGTTAAAATAAGAAAAATATTTTGGTAAGCCCGGTGTCCGCATTGTACCCCGATTCCTGTGTTGCCTGTCCCTACCGCAACAGTAATACTCACTTACTGGGGCAGATTTCATGGCGCTGGGTGCAGACAGGGGGCAGTAATGGAGATCAGAGCAGGAAGACCTTACTAATCAATGAGGCCTCATTAGTTGTTTCACTGATCAATCAGAGCTTCTATCACTGGTCATTGAGACCTAACTGACGGGCTGTAGTTCACAGTGTGCCCTGAAAGTTCCCCGGCATCACTCTTCTGTGCTAGGGGGTATCATCCAGCCTCTGTCGTGCCTTCTCGCTGCCCTCCTGCACTGGCACAGATAGCTGAGCTGTCAGAATGAAGAAGAGGCTGCAGAGACACAGACTGCAGGGCTGGAAGAATGCCAGATCCTGTCCTGTGCTCACCCCTCTAGCTACCCGCTCAGGAGTAGATGTGGCTCCTATATGGCTGGCTAGACCACAGGTCACAGATGGCCAGAATATAGGCATCTGCAGGAATGGCAAGTATATATAATGTTGGTGTATGTATACTGGAGCCTCCATCACTGAACCTCCATCACTGAAAGGGATGAAATAGTGCAGCATGCAGCGTTACTTCATCCTGTACAATGTCAGAAAGAAACCAAACAGACGCCATTAGAGTCATACGATGGATACATTGGACCAAATGTAATTTTCCTGCTCCCCAAGCAGAGCAGAAAAATGGAATCCTTTAGCGCTAATGAGCTCTAATATGTATGTGTGTAATGTATATGTATCCAATATGTATGTGTGTAATGTAATGTCATCATCATCATCGGCTATCACTTGTGGCCAAGCATGATGGCCTTCCAAGTATATGGGCTTAGTGGTGGGCCGTAGGTGACTATAGAGACCCATTCTTGATCTGCAGGTTCTTTTGCAGTGGGGACATCGGTTTCCAAGTGGAAGACGGTCCTGACAAGGGTTGGCTTGACATTCTTTCCTCTTAATAAGTTTCTCTTTTTCACCATCCATTTGTGAATCTTAGAAATTCACAGTGCTGTTGGTAACGGCTGACCCCCAAATTGAGCGCTCAAGGGTCAGGGCTTCCCAGTTCTCAATGTCAATACCACAGTTTTTAAGGTAAGCTTTAAGTCTATCCTTAAATCTCTTTTGCTGATCGCCAAGATTCCGTCTTTCTTCTTGAGTTGAGAGTATAGTAGTTGCTTTGGGAGACGACAGTCGGACATTCGCACAACGTGGCCCGTCCAGAGAAGTTGATGGCGAAGGATCATGGCTTCAATGCTGGTGGTCTTTGCTTCTTCCAGAACGCTGACATTTGTCCGCCTGTCTTCCCAAAAGAATTGCAGGATTTTTCGAAGGCAGCGCTGATTAAATCCTTCCAGGAGTTGAGAGTGACGTTTGTAGATGGTCCACGGTTCGCAGACATATAACAGGGTTGGAAGGACAATAGCTTTATAAACCAGCATCTTGGTATCCCTAAGAATGTCCCGGTCCTCAAACACTCTCTGCTTCATTCGAAAAAATGCTGCACCCGCAGAGCTCAGGCGGTGCTATATTTCGGCATCGATGTTTGCTTTTGTGGAGAGGTGGCCGCCAAGGTAGCGGAAATGGTCAATACTCTCCAGCGTTACACCATTAAGCTGTATGTTTGGCATTGCAGAAGGACTAGTTGGTGCTGCTGATGGAGCGCTTTGGTTTTCTCGATGTTTAGTGAGAAGCCAAGCTGTTTGTATGCTTCCGCAATGATGTTTAAAGTGGCTTGTAGATCTTCTTCTGAGTGAGCACAGACTGCGTTATCATCAGCATGTTACAGTTCTGTTGTTGTGACCTTGGTTTTGGCTTGAAGTCTGTTAAGGTTAAATAGTTTGCTATCTGTCCAATAGATGATTTCCACGCCGGTGGGAAGATCCCCATCAACAAGGTGCACCATCATAGCTATAAAGATGGAACATAAAGTTGGGGTAATAAGTTAACACAACCCTGTTTGACGCCTACTCCACGTTACACAGATCACTTTGGTGTCATTGCTGTCCAAGACCGTTGCCATCATGTCATCATGGAGGAGCTGCAGGATGTTCACCAATTTATTAGGGCATTCGATTTTTTGGAGTACTTATGATTGTGTGTCATGTATATGTATCCAGTATATGGAACGTCACCGCTGCATAGACAAGTAAGAAAAGACCCTTTCCAAAAGCATAGCAAATAGAGATGAGCGAACGTACTTGTCCGAGCTTGATACTCGTTCGAGTATTAGCGTGTTCGAGATGCTCGTTACTCGTAACGAGCACCACGCGATGTTCTGGTTACTTTCACTTTCATCTCTGAGACGTTAGCGCGCTTTTCTGGCCAATAGAAAGACAGGGAAGGCATTACAACTTCCCCCTGCGACGTTCAAGCCCTATAGCACCCCCCTGCAGTGAGTGGCTGGGGAGATCAGATGTCACCCAAGTATAAAAATCGGCCCCACCCGCGGCTCGCCACAGATGCGTTGTGACAGAGATCAGGGACAGTGGTATCGTGTTGGAGCTGCTATAGGGGGAGCGTTAGGAGTTAGTGTAGGCTTCAAGAACCCCAACGGTCCTTCTTAGGGCCACATCTAACCGTGTGCAGTAGTGTGGAGGCTGCTTTTTGCAGTGTTGCACTTTTTTTTTTTTGGTATATCGGCCGTGCAGAGCATTGCGCCCTGCAGTAATACTCCAGGGCCAGAAGACATATATTATTGACTGAATATACGCAGTGGTCCTTTTCCAAAAAATATTGGGCAAAAAATCTATTTGGCCTGCCTGTCACTGTGCTCAGTGTTCTGGGTCCGTGTCTGCTGGGGGTAGTAGTTCTACAAATAAATACGCAGCCAGCTAAGTGTTACAGCAGGCGTGCGCCAAATTATTTCCTGGCGTTCCGTAAACGAAGTCAGCCTCCAACCACAGGCCAATAAGCCGCACATTTAATTACAGCGTTCTGTTTCTGCACTACTGCTAATACACCATGCTGAGGGGTAGGGGTAGGCCTATAGGACGTGGACGCGGGCGAGGACGCGGAGGCCCAAGTCAGGGTGTGGGCACAGGCCGAGCCAGTGCGGTGGCCAAGGGTAGAGGCAGGGCCAGACCGAATAATCCACCAACTGTTTCCCAAAGCGCCCCCTCGCGCCATGCCACCCTGCAGAGGTCAAGGTGCTCTACGGTCTGGCAGTTTTTCACAGAGACGCCTGACGACCGACGAACAGTGGTGTGCAACCTTTGTCGCGCCAAGATCAGCTGGGGAGCCACCACCACCAGCATGCGCAGGCATATGATGGCCAAGCACCCCACAAGGTGGGACGAAGGCCGTTCACCGCCTCCGGTTTGCACCACTGCCTCTCCCCCTGTGCCCCAACCTGCCACTGAAATCCAACCCCCCTCTCAGGACACAGGCAGTACCGTCTCCTGGCCTGCACCCACACCCTCACCTCCGCTGTCCTCGGCCCCATCCAGCAATGTCTCTCAGCGTAGCGTCCAGACGTCGCCAGCGCCACTGTTTGAGCGCAAGCGCAAGTACGACGCCACGCACCCGCACGCTCAAGCGTTAAACATGCACATTGCCAAATTGATCAGCCTGGAGATGCTGCCGTATAGGGTTGTGGAAACGGAGGCTTTCAAAAGCATGATGGCGGCGGCGGCCACGCACTACTCGGTTCCCAGTCGCCACTACTTTTCCCGATGTGCCGTCCCAGGCCTGCACGACCACGTCTCCCGCAACATTGTACGCGCCCTCACCAACGCGGTTACTGCCAAGGTCCACTTAACAACGGACACGTGGACAAGCACAGGCGGGCAGGGCCACTATATCTCCCTGACGGCACATTGGGTGAATTTAGTGGAGGCTGAGACAGAGTCAGAGCCTGGGACCGCTCACGTCCTACCCACCCCCCGAATTGCGGGCCACAGCTCAGTGGTGGTATCTGCGGGCGTGTATGCTTCCTCCACTAAACCACCCTCCTCCTCCTCCTCCTACACAACCTCTGTCTCGCAATCAAGATGTGTCAGCAGCAGCACGTCGCCAGCAGTCGGTGTCGCGCGGCGTGGCAGCACAGCGGTGGGCAAGCGTCAGCAGGCCGTGCTGAAACTACTCAGCTTAGGAGAGAAGAGGCACACGGCCCACGAACTGCTGCAGGGTCTGACAGAGCAGACCGACCGCTGGCTTGCGCCGCTGAGCCTCCAACCGGGCATGGTCGTGTGTGACAACGGCCGTAACCTGGTGGCGGCTCTGCAGCTCGGCAGCCTCACGCACGTGCCATGCCTGGCCCATGTCTTTAATTTGGTGGTTCAGCGCTTTCTGAAAAGCTACCCACGCTTGTCAGACCTGCTCGGAAAGGTGCGCCGGCTCAGCGCACATTTCCGCAAGTCCAAGACGGAGGCTGCCACCCTGCGGACCCTGCAACATCGGTTTAATCTGCCAGTGCAATGACTGCTGTGCGACGTGCCCACATGGTGGAACTCTACGCTCCACATGTTGGCCAGACTCTATGAGCAGCGTAGAGCTATAGTGGAATACCAACTCCAACATGGGCGGCGCAGTGGGAGTCAGCCTCCTCAATTATTTACAGAAGAGTGGGCCTGGTTGGCAGCCATCTGCCAGGTCCTTGGAAACTTTGAGGAGTCTACCCAGATGGTGAGCGGGGATGCTGCAATCATTAGCGTCACCATTCCTCTGCTATGCCTCTTGAGAAGTTCCCTGCAAAGCATAAAGGCAGACGCTTTGGAATCAGAAACGGAGGCGGGGGAAGACAGTATGTCGCTGGATAGTCAGAGCAACCTCATGTCTATATCTCAGCGCGTTGAGGAGGAGGGGGAGGAGCATGAGGAGGAGGGGGAAGAGGCAGCTTGGCCCACTGCTGAGGGGACAGATGCTGCTTGCCTGTCATCCTTTCAGCGTGTATGGCCAGAGGAGGAGGAGGAGGAGGAGGGGGAGGAGCATGAGGAGGAGGGGGAAGAGACAGCTTGTCCCACTGCTGAGGGTACAGATGCAGCTTGCCTGTCATCCTTTCAGCGTGTATGGCCAGAGGAGGAGGAGGAGGAGGAGCCTGAAAGTGATCTTCCTAGTGAGGACAGCCATGTGTTGCGTACAGGTACCCTGGCACACATGGCTGACTTCATGTTAGGATGCCTTTCTTGTGACCCTTGCGTTACACGCATTCTGGCCAATATGGATTACTGGGTGTACACACTGCTCGACCCACGGTATAAGGAGAGCCTTTCCACTCTCATTCCCGAAGAGGAAAGGGGTTCGAGAATGATGCTATACCACAGGACCCTGGCGGACAAGCTGATGGTAAACTTACCATCCGACAGCGCTAGTGGCAGAAGGCGCAGTACCGAGGGCAAGGTAGCAGGGGAGGTGCGGAGATCAGGTAGCATGTACAGCGCAGGCAGGGGAACACTCTCTAAGGCCTTTGACAGCTTTATGGCTCCCCAGCAAGACTGTGTCACCGCTCCCCAGTCAAGGCTGAGTTGGCGGGAGCACTGTAAAAGGATGGTGAGGGAGTACGTAGCGGATCGCACGACCATCCTTGGTGACGCCTCTGCCCCCTACAACTACTGGGTGTCGAAGCTGGACACGTGGCCTGAACTCGCGCTGTATGCCCTGGAGGTGCTTGCTTGTCCTGCGGCTAGCGTCTTGTCAGAGAGGGTGTTTAGTGCGGCTGGGGGAATCATCACAGATAAGCGTACCCGCCTGTCAGCCGACAGTGCCGACAGGCTTACACTCATCAAGATGAACAAAGGCTGGATTTCCCCAGACTTCTCTTCTCCACCAGCGGACAGCAGCGATACCTAAACAATACGTAGGCTGCACCCGCGGATGGAAGCATTGTTCTCTCTCACCATCAAAAACGGGGACCTTTTAGCTTCATCAATCTGTGTATTCTATTCCTCCTCCTCCTCCTGCTCCTCCTCCTGAAACCTCACATAATCACGCCGAACGGGCAATTTTTCTGATGTACATTAGTACTGTTGATACAGCAATTTTTGTGGGCCCTCGCCTACAGTGTAATCCAATTAATTTTTTGCCCACCTGCATTACAGCTGACGTAACATCAGCTGTGATGGGCAATGCAATGGGATATTTTTATGTACCGCCGGTGGCTTCCTGGCACCCACCCATGCTGTGGGTCCACAGGGAGTTGTAACTACATGTGTCCACTTCTAAAGAACCCCAGTCTGACTGGGGCATGCAGTGTGGGCCGAAGCCCACCTGCATTTCATCTGACGTTAGCTCTGCTGTCCAGGGCACTGCAATGGGATACATTTATGTACAGCGGGTGGGTTCCAGGGAGCCACCCATGCTGTGGGTGCACACGGAATTCCCATTGCGGAGTTGTACCTGCCTGTGACTATTTATAAAAAGCCCGGTCTGACTGGGGCATGCAGACACCTTGACAGAATGAATAGTGTGTGGCACATAGGTTCCCCATTGCTATGCCCACGTGTGCAGCTCCAGATGGAGGTGGCACAGGATTGGATTTCTCATTGCTTCTGTACAGCATTGTGGGCTATCGCCCCGCCCCTTTTAAAGATAGTCGCTGCCTAGCCGTGCCAACCTCTGCAGTGTGTGCCTGCGGTTCCTCTGGCAGACACACTTATAAATAGACATGAGGGTGGCGTGGCATGAGGGCAGCTGAAGGCTGTGCAGGGACAGTTTGGTGTGCGCTGTGGACACTGCGTCGTGCGGGGGGGGGGGTTGGGCAGCATGTAACCCAGGAGAAGTGTCAGTGGAGTGTCATGCAGGCAGTGATTGTGCTTTGTTGGAGGTAGTGTGGTGCTTAGCTAAGGTATGCCATGCTAATGAGGGCTTTTCAGAAGTAAAAGTTGTTGGGAGGGGGGGGGGCCCACTCTTGCCGCTATTGTGGCTTAATAGTGGGACCTGTGAACTTGAGATGCAGCCCACCATGTAGCCCCTCGCCTGCCCTATCCGTTGCTGTGTCGTTCCCATCACTTTCTTGAATTGCCCAGATTTTCACACATGAAAACCTTAGCGAGCATCGGCGAAATACAAAAATGCTCCGGTCGCCCATTGACTTCAATGGGGTTCGTTACTCGAAACGAACCCTCGAGCATCGCGAAAAGTTCGTCTCGAGTAACGAGCACCCGAGCATTTTGGTGCTTGCTCATCTCTAATAGCAAAGATGAACTCCAGCGCTCAAAGTGTTAATCTAGAAATTGATGCTGTAATCCATAGAGTAAATTCGGAAGTACTGAAAAAGTGTCCCTGTGTGACTTTCTCCAGTGGTGCGATGCCATTAGAGAAGCATCCCTGTTCAGCCACTTTTTTGCAACTAGAATGATCAGGCAGCTAGCTGGGTGACAGATAGAAGGAGGGGTAGAGGGAAGAGAACCAGGGGGGCTACTCCTGAACTGGCACAACCCAACAAGTTTGCAAAGTTGGCAGATGAGGGGGGTGCCATTACAGAGCCAGCACTGCTGAAGCATGATATGGCCCCTGACCGGCAGGGAGATGACTGCTCCAGTAAGAAGGGGACGGGGAGCGCAGGGCAATATAGACAAGTCCTAGTGGTGGGGAAGTCAATTATAAGGGGGACAGATAGGGCAATCTGCCTCAAAGACCGGGATCGGCGGTGTGTTGTCTTACTGGCTCTCGAATTCAACACATCGCGGATCAGGTTGACAGATTCCTGGGAGGGGCCATATTGGCTCCAATGACAAAGTTAGAGGTAGGTGGAAGATCCTTAACACCTTAAGGAAATTGCCTATTTTGGGCATTAGGACGCAACTGTTTTTGGCGGATTTTCATCTTCATTTTTCAAAAACTATAGCTTTTTTATTTTTCCGTCGCAGCGGCCGTATAAGTGCTTATTTCTTGCGTGGTGAACAGTAGTTTTTATTGGTACAATTTTGGGGTCCATGCAGCTTTTTTGATCCCTTTTATTGCGTTTTTTGCAAGGCAAAATGAAAAATATCATTTTGCCTTGGTTTTTTAGACACTTTTTGCCGTGCAGGATACAAAGCATGTTCAATTTATAGTATGCATCGTTACGGATACCGTGATACCGAATACGTGACGGCTGGCTCCTGCTGCCGGATAGGACAGGATCTCTTCTGATCTTGCTCTATCCACAGGACATAAGTGTACATCCTGTTGCACTAAGTACCCCTCTGCCAGGGCGTACATTTACGTCCTGTGGCGTTAAGGGGTTAAAAACAATTTTTGAAGGGTTTCTAAGAGATGCTATCTTTTAGTACCTCAATGGCTGTATAACTCGGTATCGGCGGGTTAATGAGAGATCGCTTGTGTCACACGAACCTGATCAGCTTCTACAAGGAGGTAAGCTCTCGACTGGACCGGAGAGTCACTGGATTTTGTGTATCTGGACTTTTTCCAAAGCATTTGATGCTGTGCTGTATAAAAGGTTGGTATATAATGAGAATGCTGGTCTGGGCGAGAATGTGCGTAAGAGGGGAAGCAACTGGTCAGTGGTAGAAAGCAGAGGGGGTTATAAATGGTACATGCTCTGGTTGGGTCACCGTTACTAGTGGGGAACCACAGGGGGCAGTATTACAGAGGTCGCTGTTACCAGTGGGGTATGACAGGGGTAGGTACTGCAGGGATCATCGTTACTAGTAGCGTACTACAGGGGGCAGTATATGAAGGGTCACCGTTACTAGTGGGGTACCACAGGGGGCAGTATTGTGCCCTATTCTTTTTAACATATTTATTAATGACCCGGTAGAAGGATTGTGCTGTAAAATAGCAATATTTGCAGATGACACTAAGCTATGAAAAGAAATTAACACAAGAGGGAACACAAGGCGGTTGTAGGAGGATCTAGATTGGGGGCAGAAAAGTAGCAAATGAGGTGTAACACTGATATAAATGTGAGGTCCTGCACCCAGGCAGAGGAAATACATGTCACCATTACACACTAAATGGGAAACCACTGGGGACAACGACATGGAGAAGGACTTGGGGGTTTATAACTGTAAGCTTTACTGGCACGACCAGTGTCAGGCAGCTGCTGCTAAGGCCAATAGGGTAATAGAGTGCATCAGAGAAGGTCTAGGGGGCATGATGAGAACATTGTTCTTCCTCTTTACAAATCATTGGTCAGATCACACATGGAGTATAGTGGACAGTTTTGGGCGCCGGTACTCAAGAAGGACATAATAGCTTGAGCGGGTACAAAGGGGGCAACTAAATTAATAAACGGAATGAATGGACTACAATACCCAGAGAGGTCATCAAAATTGGGGTTATTTAGTTAAAAAAAAAAGACAACTCAGGGGCGACCTAATAACTATTGTGGCAAGTGGGGGTTACTTGCCCCGGATCTCTTGCTTACTGGCAGCACCGCAATGATGGCCTCAACGGACCTAAGCTCCACCGGCTTCGAGGGCCCTGAGCTTGGGAGGGAGGGGAAATTTAACCTGTGTAGCCGCAACCTTACAGCTGTAGGTTAACTAAACCAAACTCTGCAACTGCGCTCAGAGGCCCCCTACAGGCCACTCTTGCTTCTGCATTGTCACATATCCCCTTTCCCATGACAAAGACCATCGGTCTTTTCATAAGCAACTTAGACCTCCCCCAGGATCAAATACTTGCTGAACTCTAACAAGGGAGCTATGCCGTCCCTTAACATTTTCTTTTATTTATCTGATAAGCTGTCTCTTCTTGTCTTCAGCCTTATCATGTCTCTGCACATCTCTCTCACACTGCGCCCTCACAGCTTGTGTATTAACTTCCCAGTGCCACTCTGCCTTCCCTGGGACTGGCAACTCATCCTCAAACGGCATCTTCACTTTTCCTAATTGTAGATTCAATGCTTATTTTTCCAGGAGCCTCTGCTCCAGCACCATACTGGTCAGCCATTTCTCTCTCCATCTGCTCCAGCAGGTCACATTCTTCTGCATCTTCAGCAGACATGGCTTTCTTCTCCATTGCCTCTTTCATCTCCATCATCCGACGGCTATCACTCACAAGTTGCTGCCTCTTTCTGTTATTTGGCTCCCCTATTTCTTCCTCTTGCTCGTTCAGGGTCTCTCCTGCTTGATTTATGGCAGCTTCAGTGTCTCTCTTACAGGCATACTTCTGTATCACTTCAGGAGCTTTTACACCTTTTCGTGATCTTATATGATGAGCTTCCATTCCATTAACCTTCTCCCTTAAATACTTATGGCATCGTCCAGGCCGGGAACACTTTTCCTCTTTCTCTAGTTGTGCTGGATTCTAACTGGTCTCTTTTCCTCCACACCTACAGCATCTTGACTTCTGCTTCTTGCAGTTTCACTGTTGAGTTCATCCCTTTCCTGTTACACTTGTCTGCTGGCACACTCTGCCGCTGCAAGCTCTTCCTGCATATGGATCATTTCTACTTCCATCTGCAGGTTGGCCACCATCATGTCTGTCAGTTTTCTGCGCAACCTGTGGACTTCAGCCTCTTCACACTTCATCAAATCCTGAGACTCTGCAAACCATTCATTTACTTCTTGCCAGGTCTCTTTTAACTGAGACACCTCATCCTGCCATTGTTTCTTCAACTCTGACACCTGAGCCTGAAGTGTTGAATTCTGTTCTGACAGATTTCTCTTAGTTTCTGTCTCTTCCACTAACTGCTTGACTAATTGTCTTCAGCTCTGCACTAAGGCCAAGCCTCTGCTGCGTCTCTTCTTGCACCAGCTTCTGAGCCTCTTCACTCTGAGCTTCCAGCTCTGCCTGCAGTCTGATCACCTTCTCAGACAGCTCTGCCTGGACTCTGTCATCTTCAGTGATTTTTACTTGCAGCTCTTGAAGCTGCTTCTCTACTGCATCTATCTTACCTTCAGATTCATACTTGTCTTCCAGCAGCACCTCTCTACCTCATAGGTCAGCTGAGTACATTTACTTTCCAACATTTCTTTCACCTTTTCAGTTTTCTCCAACCATTTGAACAGTTCCCCCATAACTAGAGCATGATTCTGTTCACGGTCCTGGATCTGGGCTTCATATAGTCCAATTTCCTTTTCCAGGCTTGTCTGTATCTGGGTCACCAATCTCTCATGCAGGACTTTGTGAGCTTCCTTAAACTCCAGTCTGTCTTTCAAGATCTCTGCTTGCTTTTCTGCCTGATGACAAGCAGATGTCTCCATTCCAGCTTTTCCTTGAGCTCTGTTACCTACAACTCCCCTTCACTATCTCTCTGGGCTATCTGCATGTTCAGCTCTGCAACTTGATTATGCAAATCTGCAGTTTGATTCTGTGCATCTGCAGAAGCTCTTTCCAACTTTCAACACATCATCTGCAATTCTTGGGTTTTCGTTTGCAGTTTCCTACAGTCCTGTTTATACTGCTCCTCCAGACATACTCTGCGATCAGCCTCATCGCTGGCTACATCTCTGAGGTCTTGTATCTCTTCATGGGTTGTTGAAAGATATTCCTCATATTTCTTCTCACTTTTCAATTCTTTCAAGGCTTGTTCACACTGGGCGGTTTTCTGTTCCAGCAACATCATGTGATCCATTTTAGTGTTAGTTAATCTTATGAGGCTTTCCTTCTCCTCAGCCTTGACTGTCAGTGCAGCCATCTGCTTAATTAGGAACAGCTTTGTCTCCTGCTCCTGGGCTTTGTTCTAATTCAACTGTTTCAGCAGCTCCTCCATGCTTGGGGGGTCATTTCGCCACTTTTCGCTATTTTTTTTCTTCTGGACCACAGGGCCCACAATGATTACCTCATCTGTCTCACTAGAAGCAGCTTTTTTTCCCACTTTTTTCTCTTCATTGCACTTTTAATGGATTTCTGGTTGCCGATAGCAACTATTTCTGTTTCCCTGGAAACTACAGCTACAAATCCTCTTTCTCCCTCTGAGGCATATCTGTGCCGACTCTCATCTGGGCGTTGGCTGAACGCTCTGTAGCAACCTGTTCACACTCTGACTTACTTTGGGGAACATTGCTACACATACTAGACCCATCACATAAAGGGGAACATCCCACCATCCCCCACACATGATACTGCTAGGTTACAAAACTTTCTGCACCACACTTTTAGTAACAGGTTCTGGGCATGTTTTCACCCAACGCACACACTGCAGTTTACCCAGAACCCTCCTGCAAGGAAAACATGTGGTTATGCAGAGATTCCCACACATCGGCGTTAGTTCTTATAAGTCCATGTGGCATATAACCACAGCAGGGTTCTTTTAGGTAGTCTCCTGTGACCACCACCATCTTGACTTGCACAGTCCAAGAAACAAATATATTAACAACAAGTCCATTGACTGGGGGGACTCGGACCTCCATTCCGAATAATTGAACCTTTACTGGTTTTTATCGTAGGATAGGCCGCAGCTTTATTAAAACATTTCAATAACAATTTGTAAAATTTTTCTAAAAGATTTTAAATGCTTCCATGCTTCATAAAACATGAGTCCAAAAACAAACCAAAAAAATGAGGTATAAGAAAGCCCCATAAAATGGGCTTGAAAAGCCACCTTCCCAACCGCTGCCGGCATGGAAAGTAACAACTCCTGCAATCCTTCATCCGTGACAACGTCCTTTTCTGTAAATACTCCACTGGGTCATGAAATCTCCCCCCCCCCCCCCCCCCCCCCCCGGAGCATTGGATGGGCAGGCGTCTTCTTCCTTCTTCTTCTGGACCACAACTATCAAGCTCCTCCTCTTCCTCTGTTTCCTTAACCCTTCTCCGGCCTTCCTATCCCGGTCGCTTCTCTGCCCCTTTTCTTTTCCACAAAGCATGCCCCCCAGTCCTTGGCAGCTTTGTTAGTTACTTTGCTGTTTTACAAACTTGCCAGGCAGACGTCCTCCTCAGTCTGGTCCTTCATTGTCCTCCAAGGTAACCGCAGCTTCGGCCTCCTGGCCCTTTTACCTCAGCTTGCGTTGCTCCTCAGCAACCAGAGTTTTTAACCCCTCTGGCACTTTAAAACTCAGCCTGCAGCTTTTGTTGCTCCACAGCAACTTCACATTCAGCCTCGTGGCTCTTTACACGTTGCCTCCAGCAGCAGAAGTCCACTTTACATGCCACTTGCAGCTTTGTGCTCCATTCCGTGTCAGAGCATCCTCCACCATACGTGGCAGGTGGGGGTTACTTGCCCGGGAACTCTTGCTCACTTTCCCCTGCTAAGGGTGGCAGCACTGCAATGTCGTCCAGAAACACAAGGTAAAGTCCAAATGCCCGTTCCTCCAGTGTTTATTTTAGCATAGCAACTTATTCAGCTTACACAGAGTCCAGCATATCATATGCAACTTCACCCTGACAGGCAATAAGTGAAGGGCCGACTACCCCATATTCACTCCGTGCTTCCGGGTCCCTCACAGACCAGCACCAGGTCTACATAGAACTCAGGGCCTGACAAGCCTCAAAGGACCTAAGCTTTACCGGCTTCAAGGACTCTGAGCTTGTGAGGGACGGGAAATTTACCCTCTACCTCCAGAGTAAAGAAGTTTTCTACACAACACAGAAGGGGGTTCTTTACTGTTAGAGCAGTGAGATTGTGAAACTCTCTGCCTGAGGACGTGGTGATAGTTGTCACTCTTGGACAACGATGGTCTGTAGTGCCGATCTAGAATGACCACGACCGAGAGCATTGTTCCATTCAGTGCAGATGTCGGAGGAGGTACCGTTGCCTATCTGTTGCACCCATGGGTGCCGCAAACTACCAGTAGGCCTCCACCATCCGGCAGGGGGTCGTCTCTTGATTTTCCGAGAAATTGCTGCGGTTAGAGCACCGTGAGCCCAGAACAGCTTCTGACGAGATGCAACATGACCAAAAAGTGCAAGTTGTCTCCTTGTTATTGTTTCTGTGATTAACTCTGTGCAAGCCTGGATCTCGCTGTTTCTGATAAAGTTGAACCAATGGACACGGAGAATCTGGCGTTGGCATCGCATGTCAAAGGACTCCTGACACTCAGTGGTTTGCAACAGCAAGGTCCAAGTCTCAGAGATGTACAATAATATTGGCATTACGCAGGTCTGGTAAAATTGAATCTTAGTCCTGAGTGTCATGTTCTGCCTCCACCAGAGTTTATCCAGGGACCTCATTGCCGAGGCTGCCAGTGTTATTCTCTGCAGGATGTCTGGAAGCTCCCTCCAATCTGTGTGCTGAACACTGCCGAGGTACACGAACTCCCTGACAGCGTTGTCTCTCTGGCCCTTTACGTCTAGGTCCGGAGGGATTGCGCCGGCTCCTAGATTCTGCAGCTTGGTTTTTTGTCAGGAGGTGCGAAGCCCAAGACAGGACGCCTCAAAATCGAACTGTTCCAATGAGTGTCTCAGATGATTAGATGCGACATTCAAGAGTGAAACATCGTCGGCGTAGTCCAGGTCGGTGAAGTGGTACTCCGGAAGAGTGACCCCATTACATTGGACAATATGCTGAAGAATCCAGTCCATGGCCCTGCAGAAGAGTGCAGGAGACAAGACGCAACCTTGTCGAACACCAGACGAGGGGTCTCAAAACTAGCAGAGGTTGTACTGAGGATACGGACTTTGGCGGATGTGCCCTGATGCATGTCTTTTAGTAGGTTTAGAAGGGATGTGGGGATGCCAATGCCACGCAAGGCCTTCCAAAGGGGCTTCTCTGTCGACCGAGTCGAACACTGGCTTGAGATCGACATACGCGACAAGGAGCGGTTTGTTAAATTCTCTGTGTATCTCTGAGAGGAGCCTAAGAGTGAGTATGGCATCCATGGTGGAGCGGCCTGCCATGAAGCCTGACTGCTGGGGTCTCTGCTTGGAAGTCAGGAGTGGTTGTATCCTTGAGAGTAGAACATGCGCGAAGACCTTGCCGGGAACCGAAAGGAGCGTTATTGGCCTGTAGCTAGTGCATGCTGTTTTTGGGCCCTTCCCCTTGTACAGGGCGAGGATGATGCCCTCCATCCATTCGACAGGGACTTTCCCACAAGACCAGATGCGCAGAAATAGTTGATGTAAAGCAGTGCTTATCGACTCAATTGCACGTTTCAGCAGTTCAGGTGGAATGCCATCTGAGCCGGCGGCACATCCGTGTCTAATTTTCTGAATAGCAGAACATATCTCTTCCCGTGAGGAGCATTCATAGACAAAGAATGGTCATCCACGGCAACGGATGCAAGGTTATCAAGGTCATGGCACGGATTAGCCGGTGAATGGTTTAGGACGGATGAGAAATGTTCACGTCAGCGTTGAAGACTCTCGTCATGGTTTGTACAAGGACTGCCACTGGATTTGTGGATTGGCGTATGCCGGCTGGCCCCTGAGGACCCTCGGATTCTGGCGACTGCTTTGTATGCTGCTCTTAGGTTGTTTGAATTTAGACCCTCCTCAACTTCATCAGCCAGTGCATTATAGTACCGCTCCCTCTCTTTCTTGGCCTTTGCTCGGAACACGCCCTTCAGCCTCTTACATGCCGCGTGGTCGTTTTTAGCATGGGCTTTCGCCTTCGCTTCAAGGACCTGCATAGTACTGTCCATTAGCCAGGGTGTCTACGGGGACACCAGTATCCGAGAACGGTCTTTGCGGTTTCACGGATAGCATCTCTTGTGACATTCCAAGCTGCCTCTGGTTTATCTAGGAGATTGCCCAGAACGTGGAACCGGGTCTCGATTGCGATACTGTATTGACATTCGAGTGCTGGATTTTCCCTCAGGGCGTCAATGTTTAATGAAGGTCGTGATCTGGTCTTATGGGGCGGACGGAGTGGAACTGCTATTTTGGCAACAAGCAAACGGTGTGATAGGGAACTCACTGATACGGTACAAGAGGGTCTGGACGTCTTTCTGGAGTGTTACAATATTACATGTTACATCACTGATTACTCAGCAGGGTCGGTGATCGGGGATTGTTCTGATTGCCAGATTGGAGTCGGGAAATAATTTTTTTCCTTTTAGATGGAGAAAATTGGCTTCTACCCTGTTGAAGTTTTTGCCTTCCTTTGGATCAACACTGAGGGGTAAGAGGCTGAATTGGATGGACATGTGTCTCTTTTCATACTATGTCACCAGCGGTACGCACAGCAACAGCGGAGCTGGACCAGCAGGGGATCAGAGCAGTAAGTATAACGTAGCTTTCATGTCCACGGGAATAATTGAATTGCTGAATCCGTGCGGATGATCCGCAGCCCAATGTGCCCATAGACTATCATTGGGCATCTGCAGGTATTTAAATACCTGCGGATGTCATTTTTTTGCCAGTGTGCCGATTGCATGCGCGGGAAAAAAATGCAGCATGCTTCACTTTTCTGCGGATCCCGCATCAACAGCTTACATTGCAGTCAATGGAAGCCATCTGATCCCCGACACACCCACAGCTGACACTATGGACATGCCGCGGATCCGTGGGAAAGCAGGAGATAAAGGGAAAAAAAGCACAGCGCATGCAGAAGCGCATCCGCCGTACAGAAGAAAGAAGATCCAGCCGCGGCAGACAAGACCCGCACTGCAGCCGGACAGGTGAGTATCATGGATTTTTTGCCTCATGGCTGCGGGCACAGGTGGTACCCACTACGGGATTCTGCACTGGGAATCCGTGCGTGCCCGTCGACATGAGGCTTAAGTGTGTTATTTTTAACCATTTGTTGCCCTCTCATGTTTTTCTAGAACTTGGAAAACCCCTTCAAACAGCGGGCTGATGGAGCACCACGGTGTAAGATATTACTTCTTATGTATTTCATTAAACTCCTGCACTAAGTCATAAGCGTGTGAAAAATCTAAAAAAAACTTTTTTTTTTAATTTTAAAAAAGCTATTTTCTATTTTTCCCATAACAATGTTAAACAATAAAAAAAAATAAACCTCACTGCCGTGTACTTTATAGACTATTAAAACATTGCGTTATTTATCCTCTACGGCAAACACCATTAAAATACATAAAAATAAGGATAAATAATGCAGAATAGGGAGTCTGTGGGCAGCCTGCCCCCTAAAAACTACAGAATAAAGAGTGACCCAATAGTCACATGTCCCTGTAAAGGGACCAATGAAAACCACATTCTGCACTGCAAAACACAAGCCCTCACAGCGCCCAATGGAGGGTGAAATAACGAGGTTATGGGGCTCACAATATGGGGGCAAAATATTATTTTATATGGCTTTTATTTGTTTAATAGTAAAACATAAAAAACTGTATAAAGTAGATATCTCTGCAGTCATACTGAACCCCGGATGAAGGGAACGTGTCCTTCATACTGCACTTAGAACGCCATAAAAACAAAACCCAAAGGACAATGTCTCCGTTGTCTTTATTTCCTGTTTCACCCACTTCAAAAGTTGTAAAAAAGTTGGAGTAATGAAAAGAAGTCAGGGGGTTGAGGGGGAGATGCTGAACTTTTGCATCCAGGACTATGAGCCTTTAGCTCTGGCCCTGGTCCCAAGATTTGTACCATGTGACTCACTTACCGCCCCTGAAGATGCCAAGCGGTTCTCCAGCTCCGTGATTGGCACTTTGGTGCCCACAGTGAGGTCTTGTTCTCCTGCGTCATCGTGACATATTGTACGGATGAACATATGACCCAGCTGATGGCATCGCTTTAAATAAAACCTTCCCCGTTCCTTAAAAGATGTTCTTCCGTACTTGCAAACAGTTTCCAGGGACGCTTTATTGCTGTGCAGATCCAACCGCATCGTGTTCACTGCTGGTCTCAGAGGACCCCGGAGCCTCACAACCACTTCATGAATATTTCATCTAATTTCAAGTTATTTTTTGCATCCTAAATACATCTCTTCAGTAAAGTTTAACATATAAATCCCGGGAGATAAGAGAAAGAAATGCGGTAATTTAATTTATTATGTGTAACCGGGGACATTTATTGTGCAGTCGGTCAATGCAAAAAAAAAACAGGAAGATTCCAGGACCAAAAAGTTTCCAAGAACAAAACTTTTAAAGGCGTTCTTAATAAAGTTTATGGAAATAACAAGGAACGGGACTATACTGAAGTTCAAAATGGCTGCCGTATTTGTTAGCGTCTCCACGTGTACATGTAAGGGGGGGTAGCCATGATATTTTTTGTTATTTCAGCATGGAGTGACATTTGGGTAATTGTGCCTTTAATACAGATCATAGAGTTTGAGGGATTGTATTGTTACCGCGCTCAGTAGAGGAGATTTACCGTATATAAATATCACATATAGGGTGTTTTTATTAGGTTGGATAGTGCAAACAATATGCAAAAAGGACTCACCTGGTATGGAGCCTATCTATGTAGGAGGGTGGTATATTATCCTCGTAGGTGATCCCGCTTAGGTGGTGAACTTCGAGAGAGCAGCATAGGAAGAATATCTGGAGTCAGATGATCCCCAGTGTGACGTGGTATAATAGGGGTAAAAAGAAAAGACCAGAAGAAAAAGCTATCCTTGTGCTACTAGTGCGTAAGAGAATCAGAGAAAGCTATAGCTAAGCTCTTTTTCTGGTGACAGGACTTTGAATACCTCGCCTCCAGCAAGCGAGTGCTGTGATTTGATCGAGCACTAGCCAATCAGAGCCAGTGCTCGATGAACCAATCACAGCCATTCAGTGATGTCATTCATTGAACGCCTGTGACTGATTGAGCACCGGCTCCGATTGGCTGGTGCTCGATCCAATCACAGCACTTGCTTGCTGGAGGCGGGGTATTCACCAGAAAAAAGAGTGATAAGTCAGAGCAGAGCACACGGCAGCCTACTGCAGCAGCGGAGACCAGCGCGAGGGACTCAGACGCCGTGGGCCAGGTGAGTATAAGGGCCAAAAATTAATATAAGCCTCTGTGTAAGGCTTGAAAAAGGGGCATAGTGCGCCCCAAAATGTGTTGCCATTACAGTCAGTGTATGTACTGTATGTGTTTGTATACTGCCATAAACTGCTACATAAATCTGCTGCGTGAAGATCTGTGACACGATCCTCCTCCTTCATTCCCTGACGAACCTGGACTTGAGTGGGAGTCGGCTGCAGTCTGAACCCCCTCAGTGAAGTAAGTTATTTGATTCTCTTACACACTAGTAGCACAAGGATAGTGTAACGCCCAGTCCTGCAAAGGGACATTTAGAGGAAGGCCGCTGCAACTTCTGCAATACTTATGAGGGAGACATTGCAGGGAATGACTCTCTACCCACGCATACGGCTGGAGTTGGGACGGTGTAGTGCGTGGATCCGTCACGGTGGCACTTACCAACTCCAGGTCCCGGAGGGAGTTACCGTAACAGAGGATAGGGTCAGTAGTCCTCAGGATGAGGGGGTAGTCATAGATATCACGTTGTGACGCCACCATTCCTACACGCCATTAACTCCTTAGTGACCACCCCATAGTGTTTTTACGTCCTGCCCAAGTGGGCTTTAATCCCTGAGGACGTAAAAACATGCTCCCTGCAGGGATTAAAGCCATGTAGGCTATGGACATGACAGCTACATGGATAGCGCCGATCGCAATAAAGTGCAAAAATGTTTTTAAAAACCTCATGGATCAGATCCATGGGGGCAGCTGAGAATACTCACCCCGGTCCTCCGTGCTGTCCCCCGCTGATCTGGTCCTCCGGGACCAGACGCCAGCCTTCTGTGCATGCGCACCAGACAGATGACATCATGCGTATGCGCAGAAGGCCAGGAGCCCTGGCAAATTTTAAATCTGTTGACTCCTGAAAGAAGCGGCGATCACGAAAAAGTTTTTAAAAGTTCTTTAAAAGTTCAAGTTTCACCTCCCCTCAGGGATCGGATCCATGGGGGAGGTAAAAATACTCACCCTGGGTCCTCCGCGATGTCCCGGTCTTCCAGGACCTGAAGTCCCCTTCTACGTATGTGCGCCCAATGTGCACAGAGGGGCTCGCTCCCCGGGAAATTCAAAATCCCTTTGCTCCTGGCTACCATGTGTAGCCAGGAGCAGAGAGATGATACCGGGGACATGATCACTGTTATCCAATGGATAACAGTGATCATTTAAAGTAAAAAAGAGTGTAAAAAAGCGTAAAAAAAATAATTCTGTACTCAAGGCCCCCGGATTAATCCGCGGACCTTACCCCAGCTTCTGCGCAAAATGGCACACGCATGCGTAAAACCTGTGGATTGCCAGGGTAATTTAAATTCTCCCTGCTCTTGGCTACAAAACTTAGCTAAGAGCCTGGAGATCTAACAGCGGGCCGCGGTGAGCGGTTCCTGATCACGTGTTTGCTGTTATCCAATGGATAATGGCGATCACGTAAAAGTAAAAAAAATAGAAGTTTCATCTCCCCTCACTGATGCGATCGGTGTGAGGAGATGAAACTTTTTACCGGAGGCCTCCATATTTGAACCCCAACATGATCTTTAAAATGACATATTTGCAAAAATATAAAATTTTACTTTGTCTGATATGGGGTATACTCCGGAGGAGGTAAAAGACAGGGATCTCTCAACAGAGAGGCAAAAATTACTTAAAGGGGTTGTCCCGCGCCGAAACGGGTTTTTTTTTTTTTCAATAGCCCCCCCGTTCGGCGCGAGACAAACCCGATGCAGGGGTTTAAAAAAAAAAAAACGGATAGTACTTACCCGAATCCCCGTGTTCCGGTGACTTCTTACTTACCTTGCGAAGATGGCCGCCGGGATCTTCACCCGCGGTGGACCGCAGGTCTTCTCCCATGGTGCACCGTGGGCTCTGTGCGTTCCATTGCCGATTCCAGCCTCCTGATTGGCTGGAATCGGCACACGTGACGGGGCGGAGCTACGAGGAGCAGCTCTCCGGCACGAGCGGCCCCATTCAGAAGGGAGAAGACCGGACTGCGCAAGCGCGTCTAATCGGGAGATTAGACGCTGAAATTAGACGACACCATGGAGACGAGGACGCTAGCAACGGAGCAGGTAAGTGAATAACTTCTGTATGGCTCATATTTAATGCACGATGTACATTACAAAGTGCATTAATATGGCCATACAGAAGTGTGTACCCCCACTTGCTTTCGCGGGACAACCCCTTTAAGGAGACGGCTGAGCCTAGAAGCACCCCGCGTGGATGTCACAATGAAGTACCTCTGTGTGGTGATCCTAATGGCGGACGGCCCCACAGGAAAAAGATGCCTGTGATGTGAGCGGGTACCTGCTTTTTGGTCAACTGGGATTTGTGCACTCTCTCTCTCTGGACGGGACTCACTCCTCTCACATCCACTCTCCAGACGCAACGGATAGTCGTTCTTCTTACTCCATCTTCACCTACATGGAAACTAAAGGTGCTGTCATATGGCTCTGTGTTAGCACTCTACCCTCCTGAGGATGGAACTGAAGATGGACTCTCTTCCCGCTCTCTGACACTCACTTTTATTACCTCACTTGTACCACATGACACAGTAGGAAAGATACATTTAGCAGCAGAGCTGACAGGCAAGGATTTTATGGGAGTTACCTAGAGATGAGCGAGCATGCTCACTTAAGACTGATGCTTGAGCGAGCGTCGGTCTTCTAGAGTAACTGATTACTCGTCCGAGCAAATTCAGCGACTCCCTCTTCATACATGCTGTAGAGGAAGATCATGCTTTGCAGCCTTTGGACGGGATGCTTCACATGAATGTGGATATAATTGCAAGACCTTGGTGTCCCTGTTGAGCTGCATGACACTAACCACCAGTACCACCCGCAGGGTAGATGGCACCCTATAGGGAATTTTTTTAACACCCTTCCCCCCAATCATAAGTAAAAAAATAACACATTTTGCACTGATAGGTGAGACATAGCAC